>NW_020837954.1:24369527-24748423 GCF_003676395.1 Aethalodelphis obliquidens | reverse complement strand
CACACACACACACACACACACACACACACACACACACACACACACACACACACACACACAGGAAGGGAGGGAGAGAAAGAGAAAGAGGAAGACAGAGAGAGAACTCTCCTGTGTCTTTTTTCCCCCCTGAGTGGCTTGCGGGATCTTAGTTCCCCAACCAGGGATTGAACCCAAGTCATGGCAGTGAAAGCACTGAGTCCTAACCACTGTACCGCCAGGGAATTCCCTCCAGTGTCTTTTCCTATAAGGGCACTAATTTCATTGGACCAGAGCCCCACCCTTATGTCCTCATCTAACCCTAATTACCTCGCAAAAGTCCCATCTCCAAATACCATCACATTAGAAGTTAGGGCCTCAACATATGAATTTTGGGGAAACACAAACATTCAGTCCATAACAGCAACTAAACAGGCATTGACTCATGTAGTAGGAGGCTTGCACATCCTGCTTGTGCATTAGGGCCAGTGACTTCCTGGTTAATCAGTGCCTAGGCTATGCCCCTGAGGTGCTCCAAAAAGACCTCCTGATTGAATGCATGCTAGATTCTATTATAGGATGGCTCCAAGCCTTTCCATTGTCCATCTCGAACTCAAGAGGAGCAGGAGTCAGATTTTTCAATAAATAAAATTGGGGAAAATAGCAAGCAGCAACTTTCTGCTATTTTAAAACAAAGGACTTCTTATACCTTTTCTCAAGTCCTCCTGTTCCCATCCTGCTCTCTTCCCAGGTGAAGAGAGAGCGACTGAACAGAAACAGAGAAAGGGAATCATTCTTTTATTTTTTTTTCCCCTTGAGATAAGTAGTTGCCAGGACCTTCCCTATGTCCACCATGAGGAATCAGAGAAGGTGGGAGAGGCAACAGCAAGTGTAGGGCTGGGAAGGGAACTCAAGTCCATCAGTCAGCTCAGAGCCATACACATCTTTTCACTTACTTTGCCTCCCTGGAGGTCCCCTCTGTGCAAATGCGTGGTTTAAAGGCATGTATCAATTACCCTAAGAAATGTGCAAGCCCTGTGAACCAGGCAATTCCTTCAAAGTGTGATATGAAGAAAGCAAAGAGAGGATAACAGGTTTGACCTACTTTGGATAGGAGGAGCAGGGCAGGATGATCTGAGGAGGTGGTCTGTGAGCTGAGACCTGAAGGATGAGAAAGAATCATCCATGGGGACTTCCCTGGTGGCACAGTGGTTAAGAATCTGCCTGCCAATGCAGGGGACACGAGTTCGATCCCTGGTCTGGGAAGATCCCACATGCTGCAGAGCAACTAAGCCTGTGCGCCACAACTACTGAGCCTGCTCTCTAGAGCCCACGAGCCACAACTACTGAAGCCCGCACGCCTAGAGGCCATGCTCCGCAACAAGAGAAGCCACTGCAATGAGAAGCCCACGCACTGCAGCGAAGAGTAGCCCCCGCTCGCCACAGCTAGAGAAAGCCTGTGCGCAGCAACAAAGACCCAAGGCAGCCAAAAATAAATAAATTAATTAAAAACAAAAAAGAATCATCCATGGAAAGGGCGGTCTGGGCAGCAGCCCAGAGAATCTCAGAGGCAGAGCTGGCTATGGAATTTGCTAAGCCCAGTGCAGGGGAAAATGCAGGCCCCCAGCCGGGGGGGGGGGGGTCAGTCAATCTCCCCTCCCTGGGGGCGCCCCTCCCCAACCCACAGCAGATGGGAGATCCCAGAGAAGCACAACCTCTGTCCCAGGACATGCTTGATACCTGGATCCAGACAGGGAGAGAGACCCCTGTTATCACCCGTTAAGTGTGCTGTGGGACTGCCAGCCTGGGTGGAGATGACATCACATCAGCTGCCTGTCTCCAACCCTCCCTGCCACACTGCCCCGCAGTGAAGGGCGACAGCAGAATGTGTGCCTCGCCTGCCAGTGCACCTGATCACTGCTCCTGGCAGAGGGAGGCAGTGGCCACAGGGAGGAAGGGGAGGCCAGGTGGGACCAGGGATCCAGGGAGCAGGGTGGAGGCAGGAGGTAGGACCAGAGGAGAGCTGAGACTCTAAGCCCTGTTCAAAGGGTACGCTCCGTTGTCCCATCAGACTTCACTTGTAAAACACAAATTCAAAGATTATTACTGGGAGTTCCCTGGTGGCCTAGTGGTTAGGATTCCAGGCTTTCGCTGCTGTGCTTGGGTTCAGTCCCTGGTCAGGGAACCGAGATCCTGCAGGCCGTGCGACACAACCAAAAAAACAAAAGAGACTAAGAATTTCAAGATGGCGACCACAGGGCTGCACTGGTCTCAGACCCTTGAAGCCAGCCCTGCTCAAAACTGACCGGCAGCCAGCATGACCCATCCCAGCAAGCAGTGGGAAGCAGATGAGGGGCAGGGGCCACATAATGCCAGGATCTGTGGGTCATTGTAAAGACTTTGGAATTTGGTCTTTGACCAGTGAGAAACCACCAGAGGGTCCCAAGCAGGTGAGTGACATTTTAAGGTCACACTGGCTGTGGTGTGAAGAGTGGGTTGTGAAGAGTGGAAGTGTGGCTGACCCGTCCAGGCAAGATATGATGGGGACTGAACGCTGGCAGAGGCCGTGGAAATGGAGAGAAGTGGATGGATGGGAGACGTTTTTTGGACATAGGGTCAAAGAAATGGGAGACAAAGACATCAAGGAAACGAGAGTCCAGGGAGTGAAAAGGTTCAACCAAGCAGCCGTCAAAGCCACAGAGAAGGAAGACACATACTGTAGCGGGGAGGAAGACCGCAAAAGCCAGTGCCGGGTCCGTCGGAGACCTGCCTCTAACCCTGGGTCTCAGGAACCTCAGTTTTGCAAATGGTACTTGGTTGCGTTGTTCTTGTATCTGGCTGAGCCAGGTAGAATGAAGCGAGGTCTTCTCTGTCCTCCTAGCATGATGGACCTCTCCAACCCAATCTTTTCCAGCAGACACTAGCCCAGAGGCCTCGGCTTGTCAGCTTGCAGGACGTCTTGCCTGGGGAAGCCAGCAAAGGCTGAGGGTGCCTGCCCTTCCCTCCCATGCCCAGCATGATGGCCTTGCCTCCTAAAACCCATGTACAAGAATGGGAACAAAGGTGAGCCCACAGGAGGGCCAGGGATGAAAGGAGAAACGGTAGTTCTATCTGTGAAATCAACCTGAGCCTTGGTTATCTTGAATGTAAAGAGTGGCCTTCCCACCTGACCAACCCCTGCCCTGTCTCTGTGGCTCTGAGGACCTGCAGGAAGGCAGGACCAGGCTGTTCTCCTAAGCAGAGGCTACGGCTGGGTTGCTACTTTCATTCAAATATCAGTGACTAAGAAACCTCAAGGTCTCCTTTTTGTAAACTGCTTAGAGATGTCGGAAAACGAGGGAAGAGGCACAGAGGAGAAGTGGGTGTGGGAAGACAGGAGGATTAGGGAGGACGAGAGAAAGGAGAGGCTTGCCAAGCTGAGCACCTGGTGAGCTTGACGCCCACCCGCCAGGCTCCGGGCAGGCTGTCAGCTTCGGAGAAGCGGCCTCGGGAAGCCCTGAGGAGAGCGTGCTCACAGGCTTTGCTGGTGCTGATGCAGTTCTGGCTTGGCCTAACCATCGGTCCTTCTTTAATCCTTATTAAAAGCCATCATTTTCTCCCTCCCTGGTGGCCAGTTTAGTGGTAAGAAATTCAACTAAAAGTAAGGCCTTAAACCTATTAATTTGGAATGGCCCAAAAGAAGGGGAGCCTGCCCAAAACAGAAAACGCCAAAGGAAACTCTCTCCTTCACATTACTGAGCGGTTCTTCTTGTCCCCCAGCATTTGCATGGAGCGCTGTCTGGGTCCAAGGCTGTGCTCAGAGAGCTCAGGACGGTCCTTTAACTGAGAATAAACAGCAAGGTGAGATTCAGCTTTTCTCAGCATACCTGCAGGAAGTGAATAAGAACTCCCAGGAAAAATAAGTTTGGGAAGCATTGGGTTCAAAGAAGTCAAGTGGGTTTTTATATTATATTTCTTAATATAAGAAAGAAATATAGTTAAGAGCCTTAAATGTACGCATGTGCAATGTGGCTCTCCAAGAAGGGTTTGAAAGAACCTGTTGATTTCCTTCTCAATACACTTCCCCGCCCAGTCCCAGGGAGGAATGCTGGTTGGTCTGAGCCATTCCCCTGGATGGTGTTTGTTTTATTAAACATGAGCATGTGATGCAGCCCTGACCACAGGTGGTAAGGCTTGGGGACTTCCAGGAAGGTGTTCCTTGCTCTCAAAACAGAACCCAAGACAGTACTTGACTGTTCCAGGCTTTGGGCATTATCACAGGAAGAGGTGAGCTTAGAGCTGCTGCAGTCGTATTAGGGTCATGAGGAGAAGGCCAAGAGCCTCCAGAGATGCTTATCTCTCTCCCTGGTGTGCGATTAAGCTGTTGCTTTGACTCTTTGGGTTTGTTTCTTCCTTGTTCAGGCCTTGGGTGTTCTGTGTTTTTCAACTCACAGCATCCTGAAACCAGTGGGGACACAGCATGCAGACATTCTCGGATTCCTTTGACTACAGATGGTCCCTCTGACTGGTGTTTACTGAGAATGCTGTGGGAAAGTACACCAGGGTGAGGGACGTGGAGTTGGGGGTCAAAGGCTTCGGTTCTGCTTTAGGTTCTGACAATCACATGAGTTCCTGGGCCTCAGTTTCAACTCTGTGAGAAGACTACCTAACTCAAGTGCCTAATACTCTGCCAGGTACATAGTAGGTATGTCACAAACGTTGTTGTTTAATAAAACGGGGCAGGGGAGGAGGAGAGGAATAGTCCAGTTTCAAATCTCATTTCTGCCTGAGAGTACTAACCATTTCAAAAGTAAAACCTGTGTTTTCTGGCCCCCTACCAGCTTATAGCACCCCCTAGCCCTGCACTCAGCAGGCAAAAGATAAAACAGGGACCATAGATGTCCCAGGTGGGCACCCTAGGTCTGGGGCCACAGCCCCTCACTCTTCTGCTAGAGCAAGCCTGGGTTCTTCTGGGCAATGCCCCCCGAAGGCCGTGTCCCTCTATGCATGCTAATGGCTGTGGGACCCTCCTCAGTGAGAACTTCCACGTGTACTGGTGGCCCTACCTGCCCCAGAAGGACAGTCTCCAGTCTAGACACTCATATGGGTGCCAAGGGATTGAGTTCCCCCTTGTCCATGTCTCTGGCTGAGACTCAGAGCGACAGCTGGCAGACAGCTGACCCGGGCTTTGCTCGCTCTCTCTCTCTCTCCATCTCTCGTGTCCATTGGGACATTTTATTTGCATGTAAGTGTTACATCCCTAGAAGAAGAATCCCAGGATTTTCCCTCCTGTGTGTTTTCATCCATGATGCCAACTGAGGTCATCACTACAGTGAAACCAAAGAGATAGGGACAGATGGTCCTGCTGTGACCAAATGCACATTCATGTGCCTGCTGCATAGTGAGGCCAAACCATTGGAGTTTGGAGCAGAGAAAGGTTTATTGCAGGGCCAAGCAAGGAGAACAGGTGGCTCGTGCTTAAAAATGCTGAACTCCCTGATGGTTTTCAGGGAGATGTTTTTATAGGTAAAATTTGGGGTGAGGGCTGCAGGCTGTGTGACCGTCCTCTGATTGGTTTGTGGTGAGGTAACAGGGCGGTGCTCCAGGAATCTTGTGCTCAGCCTGAAGTTACCATCCTCCTCTTGGGTGGGAGCCTTAGTTCCTGCAGAAAATGTCAGAGATATGTTGTCGTGTACATTCCTGGAGGAGGAACTAGAACTCTATTTTACTGCACTATTGTTTTTTTGACTGCTCTTTGCTTCTGCATTCTCTCCCTTCCCTGATTAGCAACTGTTTGAATCTGTCCCTTGGAACCCAGGGAAGGTACAGGAGGCAGAAGCCTTTTCCTACAAACAAGAAATGGGAGACACAAAGGCTTTTGTATCCAGAAGGGCCCCACAGGGTCTTGCTTGGTTTCACTGCCATTGTTCTCAATCTTTGAGTTGCACATCAGATCTGGGGCTCCACCCACACTTGTTTAATGTGCCCGTGAGGTTCATAAAAATGTTCCCAGCTCTGTGACCAACAATGATTTCAAAATTGCCAGTGTAACCATGCTTCATCATCATAGTTAGAAACCAGGCCATGACTGTAGAGCATGACCTTAAAAGAACCTGGTTTTGCCTTTCTTTTTGACATTGTTGATGCTCTTGAGAGTATCGGCCTGGACATTATGGCGGCATGGAAGGATGATGGAAAGACTGGGGCTTTGCTCTGTTGGGTTTGGGCCAATGAACAGCAGGGAGAGGGAGTGACAGTGTGTGAGTGTGTGTGTGTGCACTCGCGCGCATGTGCGTGCACACCCAGACACAGGCATGGCTCAGTAGAAACACCTCATGGAAGGAGGTGTTGCAGGAAGGGGGACCCCTTCCAGAGCCTGAGAGTGGGCTCTTGTCTAACACTCAGAAATGAATTGTCCACGGGGACACACCTGCTGACAAAGCAAGAAGCTTTATTGGGAAGGGGCGCCTGTTAGACCTTCGCGGTCTCCTAGGAGTTTCGACTCGCCCAGGAAACAACAAGAGTCGGAAGCCGATGCAAAACGCAAGAGGTTTATTGAAGGCCGGTGCACCGGGGTTCCTTGGTCCTCACGCAGGAGGTCGAAGAAGGAACCCTTTTGGGCGCGAATATGTCAGTTTTATAGGTTCCCACTTCCCCGTATGTAAATTATAGATTTGGTTGTGTTCTCCCGCTGATTGGTCCCGGCTTAGGCTCGGACCAGAGAGGGAACTTGTCCCCAGCTGCCTGATTGGTCTTTGACAGACACCTTTTTTACATTTTGTTATCTCCCTCCTTCTCGGAAGGGGGCCGGACATCCTGGAAATTTACCCATTGTCTAAGAAGCCCCTACTGTCTGGAGAGTTCTTAATCGTTAGCTGGAACAATGTCCCTCGAGTCCCACACGCCCAGGCAGAGAGCAGGAGGGTAAGGGAGCCCAGGAGGACTGCTCGGCCACATGGTTCGCAGTTTTATGGTGATGGGGTTCGTTTCCGGGTTGTCTCTGGCCAATCATTCTGACTCAGGGTCCTTCCTGGTGGCCCGCGTATCACTCAGCCAAGACAGATTCCTGCACTGAGGATTCTGGGAGGTTGGTAGGACATATGGACTGACATCTCCTCTCCCCTTTTGACCTTTTCCCAATTCTTCCCATTGGTGGTGGCTTGTTAGTTCTGTGTTCTTACCAGGACCTCCTGTCACATAATAACTCATGCAAATGGTTACTGTGGTGCCTGGCCAGGGTGGGCGGTTTCAGTCAGTGTTTCCCCTAACAGAGTGAGGTAGACCAGGCAAGTATTATTATTCATCTTTTACAGACCAAGAACTAGAGGTTCAGAGAGGTACAGGGGCTGCCCAAGGTGACATACCAGTCAGTGGCAGAGCCGCTTGTGAGAACAGGCCTCTGGCTCCCAGGCCATCTCTCTTCCCATGTTCTGTGAAGAACACGTTAGGTGTTTGGCCATGAACAGGACACTCGCTGTTCAAAGATGGAGGAGGTGTGGGCAGATACATAGAGAAGTATTTCTACCGCACCCTGGGGCTCTGAACCCACCAAGAGAACTGGGCACCACCTCTTTCACTCCTTCTACCTGCCCCGCTCTCTGAGGGGAGAGGAGACCATGCCACATGGCCAGGTTCTCAGGAGAAAAGCAGAACTGCATCACCCAAGAGGCTGGGTGAGGCAGGGGACCTGGTCATTTCAGGACCACCACCAGCAGAGAAGAAAGAGGAGAGAGGTACCAAGACAGGGGTGTTCCCCTGACTTTGGGGATACTTGGGGATTGAAATTACTCTTTGGGCAACACTTTAAATATGACAGTTCTATGCCACTGGACTGTGGGAGTCCTAACTTATGAACTGTTACAAGTACATGGTAGTCATGCCTAGTGTTAGTTTGGAGGAATGCTTGATGGGAGTGTGTCAATCTAGGAAGGCTTCCTGGAAGACGTGCTTCTTGAGCCAAGTTATAGAGTTGTGCTTCTTCTCTGAAGTGCATAGGAATCACCTGGGGTCTGATCCAGTAGGGCTGGGGTGGAGCCTGCAATTCTGCTCTTCTTACAAGCTCCCAGGTGGTGCTGAAGCCTTGAGTAGGAAAGTTACAAAGGTAAGAGTTACTGTTACCGAACTGACCTTGAGTCTGCTCGCCTGCTGCAAAGCAAAGCCAATTTACTGACCCTGGGTTGTGGTCAAAGTACAGCATTTACTGCAGGTGCCAAGCAAAGAGAACATGCAGCTCACGCTCAAAAGACCAGAGCTCACAATGGCTTTCAGGGAAGGGTTTTTAAAGGCAACATCTGCGGGAAGGGTTGCAGGGTGCATGACTTTCTTCTGATTGGTTGGTGGGGAGGTAACGGGGCGATGTTTTGGAAATCTCAATCATCAACCTTCAGTTTCCAACCAGTCTGGGGTCTACAAGCTCGTGGTCAGCATGCAGACACCATCCTCCACCTGGGTGGCGGGGGGGGGGGGGGGGGGGACAACTCAAAGATGTGAGTCAGACTATTATGTATATCCCTTGAAGGGGAGCTAGGACTCTGTTTTATTGCTGAACTATTGTTTAAAGTATCATTGCTCGACTGCTTTCCTTTGTTTCTGCATTCCCTTACTTCCCTAATTAGTAACTGCCTGTGTCTGCTCTTTGGAATGCCAGGAAAGCCTAGGAGATTATAAAGTCTTTTTCTGTAAACAAGAAGTGGGGAACATGGAGGGGCCTTCATATCTGGGAGGGCCCCGCAGGATCCTGCTCGGTTTCAATGCTCCCTTTTCTTTGATACTCCTCAATCCTGAGGGGAACAGGGGCGGAACAAGAAAGGGAATAAAGTTTTGGATAGAGAAGTTAATCATAAACTTGGCAGGGGAGCTCAGTTTTAGGGGGACTCCGTTTCACGAACTCATTGAAAAGAGGAGTCATTCAGAGAGGACATTTCTGGAAATAGGCAAGATATAACGAAGGTCAAAGATGAGAAGTACCTTGGAGAGCAGGGTGTGTGGAGAAGGGGGTGCGTGAGGCAAGGAGGTGGCTACGACCTCACTTAAGAAGGCTGGGGATGCTGGAAGGGCCAGGTAAAGTGAATGAGGAGCTTGGATTCCTCCCATGAACCACACTCTTCTTGGGGTGGACCTACCTGCCCTCTACCTGAATCCCTGGGCACTAAGAATGTTAAGAATGTTCATCCTTTGGCTTCACACAGCAGATCCTGGTTTCTTCGGGTCTGGCTAGGGGCTCAAATCTGCATTTTAAAGAAGCTCTCAAAATGATTCAGATGCAAACTAAAGTTTGCTAACCTGTGTTGGGCAATTAGAGGGTTTCAGATGGGGGAGGGACAAGATCGAATTTGCATTTCAGGTGGATCCCCTGAAAACCAGAGGAGGATGGGCCGGGAGCAGGGAGGCTGGTGAAGGCTGGTGGTTGTACAGGCCAGAGAAGCTGAGGCCTTGGACCAGGATTCTGGCAATCAGAAGGAAGAAGAGGATGAACGCAGATATTCATCGGTGACTCCTCCGAGAGTTACTGCTAGATTCCCAGTCTTGGGTATCCAGGAGTAGGAGAGGTGATGAGTTTCATTTTAGACCTGCCAAGTTTGGGGGGCCATCCAGGAAGAGAAGTCCATCGGGCACTCCGATTTCAGAGTCTGAAGTTCAGTGCAAGGACCAGGTCTGGGTATAGATTTGGAAGTCAGCAACTGTAGTGTATTTACCATTAAACATCACAATGAACTTGGTGTTGGCAGCAGTAGGCTTTTCAGACTTTCCCAGGGGAAAGGCAATCTGAGTACTAATTTTGCCAGACATCAATACTGTTATCAACAGTGATGTTGAGACATTGTATGTACAGAGAGCAGACTTCCCTGAGAACCTTGAGCACAGAGGAACGTAAGTTCTCCCCTCTTTCAAGTGGTGAGTCTAACCTCCCAAAATTGGTCTGAGAGAAGGAGGAACTCAGTAAAAAGGATCTATCCCATCTATCTTTCTGCTGTGATTTGACCTTGTAATGCACATTTTCTGACTCCAAGGGCAAATCATGCCAAATAGGATAGCGTCAGCTCTCCTAAATTTCTCACTCCCTTCACTTAGGGAGTTCCAGTCCTTCGGGACCCACACTCAGTGGGAAGAGATAGACAAGGAGGTGGCTATCCATGGTGCCTTTTGTTGAGGGCCCAGAAATCTAAATTAACCTACGTTTTTAGGAAAGGCTTATTGGAAGAGGCGACATCTGTTAGATTTTGAAGGTGGACTAGATGTTAGGTAGATGATGAATAGAGGTGGGGGAGAAGATGTGTTCTAGGAAGAAGACAGCACGTGCCAGGCACCAGATCACGAGCTAGGATGTGATCAGGCAACAGTGAATGATCAGATAGGGCTGGAGCAAAGAGCAGGTGTGGGACAGGGACTGGAAACGAGCCTAAGTGGGGAGTAGAGCCTATGATGAAGGGCTGGCTTACATGCAAAGATACGGAATTTAAGATATGTTAAAAACACTAAGATGCCGTTTAAGGAGGGGCACTTAACTGTGACAGCCGGCTGTGGGGTGCGTTCAGGAGGTTTTGCAGTGATCACCCAGGCATGAAGGGGACCTGAACCAAGACAAGTCTTGGCTCTTCCTGACAGCCCAACCCCCAAACAAATCTCCATTCTTCTCCTCCCTACATCTGGCAGCCGAATGAGCCACCAGCTCCTGGTCCTGGGCTCCACGGTAGCCCCTGACCAGTCTTGCTACTTCCATGCTTGTGCTTCACAACCTGTTCCCCACAGGGCAGCCAGAGTGACCTTTTAACGATGTATCTGTCCCTTCTCTGCTTAAAACCCTTCCGTGGCTTTCCATTGACTGCTCCTGAAAGAAAATCCAGCCTCCTTACCTGGGTGCATTTGATCTGGCCCTTCCTACCAGTCCAACCTCATTTCCAGTCACACAGTCTGTCATTGTCCACACTCCTAACACCTGGCCCTTTTTTCTTTTCCTAAAACATGCCCAGCTCATTCCCATTTAGAGCTTTTGTGCCAACTCTTTCTCCTGCCAGGATCCTTACATGGCTGGCAATCCTCGCCTTCCCAGTTGCAATTTAAATAGCACTTCCTCAGAGAGGCTCTCCTTGAAAATCCCCTCAAATCTACAGGAGCACAAATTGCTCTGTTTCAATTCTCTGAGCAGCTCTCATTACTCTCAGGCATTTCTCTGTTTATTTGTCCACATATCTATTATCTCCCTCCTCTGTAGTCAATAATCTCCAAAAATGGCCACCGTCAATTCTTCCTCTCATTGTATGTACACTGATCACGAGGTGGGGTCTGATTCTCCTTTCATTGAATCTGGACTGGGCTTTTGACTTCTTATTACTTGCTTTGACTGACAGAATGCAGCAGAAAGGATGCTGTCCGAGTCCTGGGCCTAACTTTTAAGAGGCGTGTGAGCTTCCACTTTTACTCTCGGAAGCTAGCTGCTAGGTAACGAGGCTGACTACCCTGGACCACCATGCTGTGAGGAATTCAGGCTTCCATATGGAGGAGCATGGACGTGCCAGACATGTGGTGTTGCCTGAGTGTAGATGAGTGAGTGATACCAGCTGACACCCAGGGAGGTAGAAGAGCCGCCTAACCTAGCCCTGACCAGTTCCTGACCAGAGAATGCTGAGACACAATAAGTCCTCGTTGTCTGAAGTCACTAATTTTGCAGGTTTGTTGTGCGGCAGGAGGTAACTGAAACGTCTTCCCACTAGAATGAAACTTCACCAGCTTTGCCTGAAAGTACCTGGCACATGCATAGACTCAGTAGATATTTGTTGAATGCATGAGTTTGGGGAAAATGGAGTGGACCATTGACCAGAAGTCTCAGTGAAGCAAAAATGTTGATGTTTGACACTGTGAACGCTGGTAACCAAGTTTAGGGATATTGGAGTTTAACATTTCAGTCCTGAGATTTGAGAACATACAGGATATGGTCATGGTTGAAGTGGTGAGAGGTCAAAGGTCCCTGAAGTTGAGGAGGTGGATAACCTAAGGCTAGGACACCCAGAAGAAAATTAAACTCTCCCAGGATGATGGCAGGACTAGCAGTGGCGAGAGGCCCTGGAAGTTTCCAAATGGGAATTGTAGGAGGCCCATGGGGGGAAGGTGGTTTCCTTGGAAAGATACATTACAGTGTCAACCAAGGCAAAAAAGAGTCTGCGCACGGGAGTAGGATGGAGAGGCCGTTCACAATGGAACAGAGGAGGCCAACCCAAAGGAAGGGGTTGTCAGGGAAGGCTGCAGTGGGAGATGGGGCGGGGGGGGGAATGGGGGAGCGCGGAGGGGGTGTCAGAAAGCTCTGCTGGCCTGAGAGTCGAGCAGAGCACAGATGAGGCTCTCACTCTGGGCGGAAGTGGAGGATGACCGGGATGAGATCATGAGGAAAGGTAACTGGTCTCAAGATTCTGGCCAGCCTGGAGGTATAAAAATTTGGTTTTCCTGCCAACACAGCCAGAGGATAGATAACGTTTGCTGTTGGCAGTAGAGTCGGCAATCTGAGGATTTGCTCAGGATTCCAAAAGAAATGCGAAAGGAGGCCGGTGGGCGTGGTTAGGCCCAAGTCGGGGAAACACCCAGCGGGCCTGCTGGCTTAGGCACAGCCCCTCTGAGCAGAGAGGGGAGATGTGGGCAGGCTGAGTCCTGGGGTCAGAGGGCAGGGCTCACCTGGACTTGTGTGCTCTGCAGAGCTTGGCTTTACAGGAAGGGTTGGCATGGCTGGTCGGAGTTACCTACCTGGACCGGCAACCCTAGTAGTCTGTGGAAAGGGGAACTGGCTTAAGTGGCATCTTTTCAAATCCTTTGAAACAATAAGCTTTATTATTATTCTTTCATAGTATAAAAGTGAAGCATGATTAACGTAAAAACTTTGTTTTCAAATCTCCAAAGCAAAAAGGCCTTCCACCCCACATTCCTCATTCTTGTCTCCTTCTACATACAAAACAATGAACGTGAATGAGTAAGAGATACATTCTTAACATACTATTAAATTCTCGTTTTAATAATGCAGTCACAGTCTCCCTGGGCTATTCTATTTCTTGCCCTGGTTCTCAAGTCAAATGGAACCAAGCGAAGAATGGGTGATAGAACTAAACAATGGATTCCTTCAAGCCCTGCAGGTCTATTACTCAAACTGAAAGGTATTTATTAAGCATGACCCATTAGTCAGGACCGTTTTGATTACAAGTGACTGAAACCCAAGGTAAGCTGATTTAGGCCAAGAAGGAAATTTAGTGGTTTATACAAATGAAAAAAGGAGAAGTCCAGAAGGTCAGCTCAATCAGCTGCTTAAATGATGCTGGCAAGAATCTCTTCCCTCAGTGCCTCATCTTCTCAGCTGTGATTTTTCAAGGTCAGCTCTGTCTCAGCCAGGATTTCCCCAATTAGCAGCCCCCAAGGACTCCAGGCTTACTTGCTGAGGACTTAGTAGCACCAGCAAAAAGATTTCTTTTCTCCTACAGCAAAATTCTGAGGTATGGTTCTCATTGGTTGTGCTTGGGTCACGTGCCCTTCCCTGAACCAATCATGACCAGGAGGATGCAGTGCTCTCATTGGCCAGACCTGTACCTCATGCCTGCCTCTGAGGTAGCAGTGGTGGCATCAGTCCCATACCAGCCACATAGAAACAAAAGCTGCCGTTACCACAGGGAGGGGCGTGGCGTGGCGTGGACAGCTGATGCAAACAACAGCTGCTAACACAGGCCAGCTTCATGGATGTGTGACTGTGCAGTCATACGGGACGCAGCGCTTAGAAGGACCCTGTGCTTGGTTTAATGTTCTGCTGTCACCAGTTTGAAATTCTTAACAATTTTTGAAATGTGTGACTGCACATTTTTTCATTTTTCACTGGACCATACAAATTATGCAGCCAGTCTTGATGCTACAGTACTGTGTGCACTGGGAAGGCTTCCAGAAACATAAGACATAGTCCCCTCAGAGACAAGGAAACACAGGGCACGTTTGGGAAGAAGCAGGTAGCCTGTGCTGGTTTAAACCCATAAGGAAATAGTAGAAACTTATTTCTTTCATTTATTCACTCATTCACTTACTTATTCATTTAAAACCTTATTAAGGAGATCCTGCTACTGCTAAGGAACAGGGAGAGGAAAACAAATGACTGTCAAGACCCCCCAGAAGCTCATAGTCTGTTGGGAGGGGAGGTGTGTACACAGACACAGCACAGCAGAGTAAGGGTTGGGATAAAAATAAGCGTGGAAAGCTGCCGGAGCACAGAGAGGACACCGCCACCCAACCTGGAGGTGGGTACGGTCAGTGTAGTCCCAGGGGGGAGGCATGTGATAGACCACAGGCCACAGTCACAGAGCACGTTAAGCTTCGTGGTTGGCAGTTGATAGGGAAACTCATGCAGATGGTTCCACAGAGCGGGAGACATCATGTACCGTGCTTCCGCATTGAGTTTATAGATGAGCCATCGTGCAGGGTGTATAACAGCCCCCAGGACCACCATCGTCCCCCCAGTCCCCAACCCAGCCACTGACTAGCCTTCAGGCCTAACACTTCCTGCAATCTAGTACCAGACCTAAATGGCAAGACTTTTGAAGCTATCAACTCAGCAGGTAAAATATTTCTTGCATCTCAGACAGACTACAGCAAATGACTTGAATGACCCAATAAGGAGACAGCACTGAAAGAATTGAAATCCTCCGACCTGTGGACTCTTCATGTATAAGAGCCACCTTCACCCTGTTTTAACAAATGAATGACTTATCCCCATACACCAGTTTCATTTACTGACACTTTGGGCACCGATAGACTCACGCTGGGCAGTGTGACGTTTCTCCAGCACACTTGACGCCTTGTCCCTTTTGAGAATCGTCACGGACTTAGGCTTTTCACAGATTCATCTCATTCCAGTTAGCTATGATCACCGTTTTCTCAAAAAATTACAATTCGCTCAAAAGTTAAAATTGCTCCAAAAATAAAATTAAAACACAGTCCCTGCCCTCAAGAAACTTACATTCCTTTTGATAAAACAATAGCTAACACACATGGAAAATATAGTGAAGAGAACAGCACGTGAATGTCCGAGGCTGTTCTGTCTCGGAGTTGGGCAGTATCCTTCCTACCAGACAATTCTGTGAATGTACTGAATTACTTGGGAGCTGAGAAGTCTCCTCTGGAAAGAAAAGTTGAATTTGGTCTGCAGCTGGGTTCAGAGACCTACAAATGTGTCGGGGGGAAGGGCACACCTGACGGTACAAAGCTGGGGAGGAAGAAGCAGCATGACTGAGGGTCCAGCTGCCGAGGGAAGAAAGGTGAGTGAGGGTCAGTATCACTCCTGAACCAGCGTGAGACCTCCTGCAAGCAACAAGGAAAGGCTTCAAAGCAACAAATAGCTGGAACACTGAGTGACTTAGAATTTATTTTTACTCTTATCACTTGTGGTTCTGGGGGCTGACTGGGGTCAGCAAGGGCCTCTGATCTCCGATTTCCAAGATTATGGTCAGATGATGGCTGCACCTGGAGTCAGCTTTATGCTGACTGTTGGCTGGGCTTTCCACCAGAACACACCCCTCTGGGTGGCCAGGCTCGGGTTCCAAGAGCAAGGCGGGGCTCAAGCCTTGTCTACACTTCTGAAGGCGTGGGGCACCTCTCACCTATGTCCTATTGGTCAGGCAGTTTCAGAGACCAGATTCCAGGAGATTCTAGGAGAGGGGACCTAGAGCACCATCTCTGGTTGGGAGGGGTGTCAAAGAACTTGGGGGCCACTTTAAAAAATGGAAGCACTAAGTTTTTTGTGTGAAGTGTCTTACATGAGTTCCCTCATTTAATTCTCACAACTATGAAGACCATTTTGTACATGAGGAACCAGGCACAGAAGATAGTGAGACCCAGAGAAAGTTAGCCTCTTGCCCAAGACCACACAGCACTTCAGCTCCAATGCCTGTGTGCTTAACTACCATTCTGCTGGGCTCCCAATACCCGGGGCAAGGGGAATCTTCAAGGGGCTGAGACCTGAGTGGGTGGGAAGCCCGAGCAGTGGTAAGCTGGGCTCTGATGTGAGTGTGACTGCATTGGCCCGGGAGGTGTTCACTCAGAGCTCTCAGCATTTGGGTGGTATATTGCTCCGCAGAGCCTTTTCACTAGAAAGGGATTTGGAGCAGAAAAGACCTTGGTCTGGGCTGACCTACCCACGGAGGCCTTTGTGGGTACTTTCTTTGGTTAGGCCTTGAAAGGCAGGGAGGATTTGAGTTGTGGGAAGGAATGGAAAAGAATTATGAAGGTGTTCTTGTCGGCTCTCTCAGGTCCCAGGCTTTGGTCTTCATTTGCTCCAGGGGGGAGCCCATTTTCCCGACACAGCCCATCAGTATCTCATGTCAAATATAAGTCATTCCGGGCTTCCTTGGTGGTGCAGTGGTTGAGAGTCCGCCTGCCGATGCAGGGGACACGGGTTCTTGCCCCTGTCCGGGAAGATCCCACATGCTGTGGAGCGGCTGGGCCCGTGAGCCATGGCCGCTGAGCCTGCGCGTCTGGAGCCTGTGCTCCGTAACGGGAGAGGCCACAACAGGGAGAGGCCCGCATACCGCAAAAAAAAAAAAAAAAAAAAGTCATTCCTTCCTTATATGTCTTCACTTGGGGGACATGTGATTTGCCAAAAAGACATTAAGTTCAACTAAAATAGCTTTGTCCTACTACACACAAAGCGTCTACAGGGGTTGTGTTAATATATGGTCCCACCACAGAACACAAAGAAGTTTCCACAGCAGGAAACCTCAGTGGCTTATCCTCTCTGTGCGAGGGTCTGTTGAAAAGGGCAGGGAGTCATTTGGGAGGAAAAAAAGATTGGAGTTCCAACGTAATTCTGGCATGATCATGTGGTTGGAGGGCCAAAACAAAAACCTGTAGCCTTACTTTGTGTTCAAAGTTCACTAGGAGAGATCGCATGAGACTCTTTGATCTTGTGGGTCAGGGCACCAAGGCTTCAGGGCTCTTGAGTTTATCTTGTGGCAAAGCTGCTGGATTTCGGAATAAAGACCTATGGTTAGAGTGTAATTTCTTGCCCTGCTCTCTGCAGCGTGGGCAGGGTCTGCATCACCCAGCTCATCTCGAGGGAGAGAGGATCTGTGGCCGCAGTTTTCCAAAATCATCCAAACTGGGAACCAAAAGAAGAGAGTTTTGAGGCCCATCAACTCTCTGAGGAAATCCTGGAAAACATTGTGATCAAAAGACACTTCCTTCACTCTGTATGACAGACTCTAGGTCCGTCCACCTCACTACAAATAACTAAATTTCATTCCCTTTTTATGGCTGAGTAATATTCCATTGTATACATGTGCCACATCTTCTTTATCCATTCACCTGTCACATATATATGGAATCTAAAAAAAAAGGTTCTGAAACACCTAAGGACAGGACAGGAATAAAGACGCAGACGTAGAGAATGGACTTGAGGACACAGGGAGGGGGAAGGGGGGACAAAGTGAGAGAGTGGCATGGACAAATATACACTACCAAATGTAAAATAAATAGCTAGTGGGGAGCAGCTCCACAGCACAGGGAGATCAGCTCGGTGCTTTGTGACCACCTAGAGGGGTGGGGTAGGGAGGGTGGGAGGGAGGTGCAAGAGGGAAGAGATATGGGGATATATGTATACATATAGCTGGTTCACTTTGTTATACAGCAGAAACTAGCACACCATTGTAAAGCAATTATACTCCAATAAAGATGTTAAAAAGAGAGAGAGAAAAAAGGACACTTTCTTCCTTAAAACCAGCGCACTCTTTCAGCAAAACTGAGCCTGGAAGCCACAGGAACTGCTTGGGCATTACTCCCCGTGGTGAAGATCAAACAGATGTTTAACCTTAGGGATGGTGGGGTTTTAGCCCCTGACCAGCAGAGGATCCAAAGGAATTAGGTGGGGTTTTTTGCACATAATACACTTATACACAGAGAGAGCAAGGCCAGCCTTCAAGTTCAAAGGAGACATCCATTTCAGGCAGGCTACTTTAAAAAAATTTTTTTTTTAGCTCAAGAAATATATGCTAATTTCAGAAAAAGCATAAAACTGCAGGAAAAAAAAAAGCCACCTGTAATCCTAATACCAGAAATAATTACTGCTATATTGGTATATTTCCAGACTTTTTTCTATGCATATATATTCATATATAAATGGTTATATTGTTATGTTACTTGCTCTTTTTAACGGAACACTATATCATGAAGGTTTTTCATATCAAGAAATGCACTTCAATGATATTGTGTCTATCTTTGCTGAGCTGTATTACTTATTTAATGAATCTTCTATTAGGTCTCAGGCTTTGGTCTTCATTATGAATGTTGTCTACAATTTTTTTTTTTTTTTTTTTGCTATTATAATCAACACTGTAGTGACTACTCTTAATTATTAGGACATGTTCCAAAGAATGTAATTGCTAGGTCAACGCTTATGAATATATTTAAGGCTTTTGATACTACATCAGTCAGAATAGGCTAAATGTTGTAACAAATACCCCCCAATCTCAGTGGCTTAACACAATAAAGATTTATTTCTCTCTTAAGTTGCAGTTCAATGTAAGTTATGTGGTTGGAGGTGGAGGGAGCTCTGCCCAGTCACCTGGAAACAGGATTTGTTCATGTGATGGCTCCCCATTTGCCAGGACCTTGGAGTTCTTCCCTGGATGTTCTGATTTCAGCCAATAGGCAGAGGGAGAGGGAGAAAGGGAGGGAGAAAGAGAGCAAGCACAAGTAATCACGTGGAGAATTGCACAGGTGGTTTTAGGGCCGGACTTGGAAGCGACTCATATCACGTCCTCTGCCACCTTCCCTTTGTCCAGAACTCAGTCAAATGACCATTCCTAACTGCAAGGGAGGCTGGGAAATGTAGTCTTAGTGTGTGTCCAGGAGGAAAACACAGAGTTTGATGAACACAGAGTATGGTCTCTGCCTCAAACTTGCCAACCAACCAAGTTTTTCCACTTTATATTTCTACCAGAGGATATGAGAATTCCTATTTCCTTACACCCTCCATTATTAAGAGGATGACATATTTTGTGTGTTTGCTTTTCTGTAGATCAATATGTGGCTTTGTTGCTTCTCTGCACCTGTTTCTCTCGTTGAGAGAGAGATTATCTCTCTTTGAGATAATCTCACTGCGATCAGGCCCATATCCTCGGGAGAGACAGGACTCTACATTCCCGACTGCTTTCGGGAGAGCCAGCCTGCATCCCTATCTCCTAGGCTTGTTACTGAACCAAACTCAGGTCTGCTCGCCCAAGGGTGCAGTAAAGCCAACCTACTGACACCGGGTTGTGGTGAAGAAAAGTGCAGCATTCACCACAGGGAACCAAGCAAGGTGTCCAGGGCAGCTAGTGCTCAGAACACCTGAACTCCCAGGTGGTTTTCAGGAAAGCATTTTAAAGGCCAGGTGAGGTGGGGCAGTCACAGGGTACGTGAGCAGCTCGTGCACAATTCTCTGATTGGTTGATGGTGTGATAACAGGGCGGTGTCACATAGGTCTGGGGGCTATGTGCTCCTGGTCATCAAGTAGTAAATATCTTCCATTTGGTGGGGATTTTAACATCTATAAAACAGTGCAAGAAATGTGTATCAGATACTGTTATCTAATGTGTATCAGATACTGTTATCTAGGTACTTCAGAGAGGAGCTACAGCAAAGGGTATGGGGGAGGGGTCTGTCCCAGGAAGGCCCCATAGGGTCCTGCTCAGTTACAGGCTGGCCTGAGTTTCTGGGTCTTCCTGCCTGTTCTTCCCTCTCCCCTTCCCTTCCCTGCTGTAGAAGAAGGTGTGGTGTGCAGTTGTTTGCAATATAGGTGACCCTGGCAGGGACCCTGCCCCAAGCCCCAGTACAATCCCTGAACGCCTGGCTCACTCAGGGGCACGGGGAAAAGATTGAAGCTCTGCATTTTCTGTGCCATCTGGTGTTTCCAGTTGATGATACATTTTCACAGAATAAAAAGGTTAGAGAATGGAACTGCGAGGTGAAAATAGCAGCCGGATGCTGACTTGACACACTGACCTTGACCAAATCATCCAGTGGCTCGTCCTTAGCACTCAGTGTTCCTCCAGAATAATCTCCCAAGTGAGTGGTGGGTGTCATGAGTAAACTGCTTAGAAATCATAGGGGGAAGGCAACAGAATTGTGCAAAGTCTGCGCTCGTCTCTCCCCAAGTGAACCCACATTGCTGAACACCAGCGCACGTCTGAGCTGTGGTTTCCTCCTTGTTCTGAAATATGGTTTCTAGAAGAGAACGCTTGTGAATGGCTTCTTGTTCACATCTTCCTCAGGGACTGCTAGCTGTTGCCTGACGACTGTCCGGAAAAGCAAGGTTTCCAACGAGGTCTTTGCAAAGAGTCTTCACAAAGTGTACTCACCCAGTCCCTCCAGGGAACTGAGCACATGGGCATCAGCACAGCAGAGAAATGCAAACCAAACAAGTCAGAGATTTTCCAGGCAGGCCAAGCTTCTGGGCCTCGGCATTCTGAAAAGCCCAGGACAATTCATGTGTTTTCCAAGTGGCACCCTCTGAACCCTCCCCGAGAGGCAGTCATGGTCTCTGAGGGGAGATAATAGCTGGGCCTCCTGGGTGAGTGAGTCTCGCCAACTGTCAGGCTGGCTTACGACCTAGAAATGGAAACAGGAAGTGGCTTAGCAATATAAAGAGTACAGCTGAGGCAGGGCTGCAGAAGGTCTCCTCAGAGGAGATGGTGTGCCGTGGGCAGACGTGAAGCCTGGCATCTTTTCTTTCTCTCCATCACCGTGATGCCTTCTGGCATCATGGCGGGGCTGAATTGTCTGGATGGGGGATGAGATGTCTTCCTGGGGGTGGTGTACAGGGGCGGCGGAGGGGGACCACTGTGGATCAGTGGCCTTTCTCCGGAGTGGGACCATCTGTGGGATGCCACAGCCCCTTTCCACCTCATCTTTGCAAGTGGGATAAGTTTTGCTGGGCCTTATAGTCTAAACTCTTAAGGCGCTTTCAGTAGTTCTCGGAGGGTACTCTGAGTCCATGGGGGAAGGATTTCTTTGCGTTTGTGCCGAGAATCAAGTTCACTGTCATCCTTTGATTCCCAGAGGAGGAGCCTGGCTAGGGAGGCTGCCCCTGCGCTGGGCGTGGCCCTGGGTGATTCTAGCTGCAGGTGGTTGATCCAGGTAGAGAGGACAGTCCCACTCAGGGGTCACTCCATCTACAAAACACCTCCTGAGGACCCTCTTGGGACCAGTTTCTCAAAGTGTGGTCCTCAGGCCACCAGCAGCAGAATCATGGGGTAGAAGTGGTGGTGGGGGGGGGTGTTAAAAAGGCTGGTGCAGGCTTCCCTGGTGGCACAAGTGGTTGAGAGTCCGCCTGCCGATGCAGGGGACACGGTTTGTGCCCCGGTCCGGGAGGATCCCACATGCCGCGGAGCGGCTGGGCCCATGAGCCATGGCCGCTGAGCCTGCGCGTCCGGAGCCTGTGCTCCGCAACGGGAGAAGCCACAACAGTGAGAGGCCCGCGTACCGCAAAAAAAAAAAAGGCTGGTGCTTCGCCCCCTCTGCAGACCTCCAGATTCTAAATTTCTCGGAGAAAGTCCTAGAAATCTGTCTTCCCTGAAGCGCCCCCTTCCCCAGGTTGACCAACATGGTGAAATTTAAGAACATTTCTTTATACCAATCCTGGTCTCCTTTATTATCCTTTTCATGAAAATAATATTTCCCTTTCAAACTTTTGTGACCTCTGAAAATGAAATCTGAAGCAGAGGGATCTACTTACATAAGAAACATCACCTGGGGCCTTAACTGGCAGGCTTGGATTGCTGATTCTATCAGGGGATTTGAAGGAAACCAACCTTTGATCATCAGTCTGCCCGTATCTGCTGTTCCACTGACTTGTTACTATGAAAGGTGCCAGCCCAGCTCTTCCTTCTCTCCTCTTTCTGCCAGAAAATGGGTTTCCCATCCTTGGAAGTTGTGCTCTCGGAGTCCTTTAGCATAGGGGCGACTGAAAATAAACTTCTTCAGGTCCCCTGATGGAACAAGAGTGGCATTCATAGGTGTTTCCACAGAAAAAAACACTGACCCCAAGAAAATGTCCAAGGATGACATCACGAAGACGTCAGGAAAACACCAATCGTCCTTAGTGCTGCCCAGCCCTTGGTCCTCCCCTGCCATCTCCAACCCTCTGAAAGCTCTTCCCATATGAGTGTGTGGCAGGTAAAGCAGCTCTCTGGGTGGGGTGGGGGGGACCCAAAAACCCTAATTTGTAGTATTTGCCAATTTCCACAGTGTCAATACTCCCACCATGACAGGTTTCAAGTTACTCATGGTTTCACAACTGGCTCACAAAATTCTTGAATATTCAATCATCAGCCGTCCCAAACGAGGAGGAGACGGCACCGAATCCTCTCAGCCCTGCCCGAGAAAATCCCCGCGTCATACCCAGGGCGAGCATCACTTTTCGCTTCTTGGTCAGAAGGAGTGGTTGAAGGAGGCCCAGACTGTGATGACTAAATTTCTTCACGGTGAATGTGGAAGGACAGGAGGCAGGGGCGGGTTTGGGGTCTGTCAAGTTGGAGACAAGTCTTCATTTCTCCATCCTGGTCTCGCCTCTCCCGGGACCGGGGGGCTCGGAGGGAACTGTGTGCTCAGGGCTGCTGGTCAGCGTAAGTCAGTGTATGCCCTCTCAGGGTTCCCACCTCTCTCTCTCCTTTAAAACCCTGTGCTCCCATGCCAGAGCACAGATTGCTCCTTCCTTAATGGGACAAGGTTAAAATGGAGGGTTTGGGAGCCATTCTGGATACTGGGTCCTGCCTTTCGGCTTGGGTGGTGGGAAAATGGACTCCTCAAAAAGCTGGCTTCAGGAAGACTCTCTTTCCAAGACCTCAAGGCTGAGCAGCCCGGGCTGACGGTTTCTTGATTTTTTAGGGAGTCTTAAGAATGGCAGGAGTGGGGCAGATAGATCTCACAAAGCTGAGTGGGACCAAATTTGCCCACAGCCTGTGACACCAGAGATCACACAACCCTTCCTTCCCCTTTAGAGCCGGCGATGGCGTCAGGCCAGACCAAGGGGAAGATGGTGACCTACTTTTCCTCCTCAAACACTGGGCAGCCGGTTACATTTTCAGATCTAAATCTCACCCACACTGCAGCAGTTTCTGTTCCCCTGCCCTCCTGGGTGTGTTTCTGGCAGCCGCGGGCTTCGTAAAGCGGAGTTTAGCCTGGGAGTCCTCGTCAGAGAGGCTGCTCTGACAGCCCTGACCCCATCCCTCCCAGACCTCGGTGGGGCGCTCTGGTTGCCCAGACCCTGGCAGGTGCAGTGCACAGGAGGAGCTGGTCTTGGGGGGTCAGTTAAAGAAAAGTCCCATTGGAAATGGCCTTGAGTCTAGGGCCTCCCTAGTATTCTAATCACTCAGTCAGTCAGTTAACAAATAGTTATTGAGGGTCTGTGAAGGGTTCAGAACATGCCACCCCAAAATATGCCGCTTGTATTGATTAATTTGAGCTGAAGTCACCTGAGAAACAGCAGATGCAGGAAGGGCTCTCTGACGTCCCTCTTTCTACCTAAAAGCAGGTCACAAAATTTTCCCCCGAGAAAGGTGCCCTCCCTGCACCAGGAAGAGTAGAACGTTCTTATCACCAGAGACTGGGAGAAGATGCGCAAATGGACCTGTACAAAAAAACCTACTAAAATGACGCTTATCTTCCATATATTTCCTAGTCGCTGGACCACAATTTACTGCCCCAGCCAAGCCCCTTTGTCTTGTCACATCCCCACACCGTATTGTTCTTTGTTTAAAAAGGTGCATCAGCTTCAGGGCCCAATGGCTTCTTCAGGTCTTCATTTTCCTTTTGAAGATTCCTGTATACATGTAAAAATAGTACATAAAATTATATTTTTTTCTCCTGTTAATCTGTCTTATGTCAGCTTAAGTCTTAGGTCTAGCTCCAGAGCCTAAAAGGGTAGAAGGAAGCACTTCCTCCCCTACACCAGCTATGGAGATGACGGTGGGCAAGGCAGAGCTCCTGCCCTCCTGGAGCTGACAGTGTAATTTACAGGCAAGGTGGTCCTTACACAAGTAACTTCAGCTAATTCAATAATGACTAGGGTGCAAAGGGCTTTGAAGGAGAAGCACAAGGTGCAACAGGAGCATAAGACAAGAGGCTAATGCAAGCTGAGGAGTCCGGGGAGGGTTCCTTGAGGGACTGAGGTTGAAGCTGAGACCTGAGGGATGATTCAAATGCAGTGGAATGTGGGGCTGGAAGGGGAGATCTTATGGGACACAAAGAATTTATGCTTCAGAAATATTTTTTTCTCAAGGGTGAGTTTGGGAATTTAGATGATAACTGTCTTCCCTTAATATACAGTGTGATGGTGGAGATCACTCTTTGCCCTCCAGCATTTCTTCTTCTTTTCTTAATAACACATTCCCAGTTGTTGCTAGGTACATAACTACCCAGAGAAAATATTATATGGCCACCTTACTAAGTTCCGGCCAATGAGGTGTAAGCAAAAGTAACGTGTGGGGTCTCTGAGAGGTCTTTTCTCTGTTACCTGGAATCTGGATGTGAAGACTGGAGGCTGAAGAGCTGTCGGGGACCAAGAGGAGACATGCTAAGGTTGAGGATGCAAAGTTTTAAGTGCAGCCTGGTTTCCTGATGACCACGGGATTACCATACCGGCCCTGTATTGCCTATCTCCAGACTCCTTTTACGGACAGGAGAAATGAAGGTCAATCTTCACAAAGTCTCTATTACTTTTGGATTTTCTGCTATACAAAGCCAAATATAATCCCAGCTATTACACACAACTGCCTTCCAGCCTAATGAAGAGATCATTTGTATACACTACCCACAAATTATCTATTTTATGGAGAAGTCTATGATAATAGTATCTCGTTTCCCAGCCCCCTTCACCACCTTTCTTGACCTGTTGTCTGCTCTTTGCTCCGTGCACCTCCTCTCTTTCCTGACTCTCACACCAAAGCTAGGCCTGACCTCAGTGTTTCCGCTTCCATGAATGACAAGCCCACGGCCCAAATGTTCTCGGAGCTCCTGCTACCTTCCCTTTGTGGCTGCCTGGCAAGAGTCCCAGTGCAGAGAGTCACAGGCAGGCCAGGGAAGCAGCCAGACTTCCGTGCTCCTGCACCCCTTCCCAAGGAGGTGTGAAGAGTTAGAATAATCAGGCAAAGCTAAGAACTTGCGCCAACTTGGAGAAATCACGAGAATGATTAACAGGACCTCCCTGCATTGAGTTTTTCAGGCTGTGCAAGCTTTAATTGGTCTGTTTCCCCAGCCTCTGGCTAACTGAGTCCAAGAGGTCGAGATTCAAAGGGAGAAGGTCTATGTGTCTGGTTATAAACTGGGGGTGCTGGCCAGGGTGAGTGCAGACCTCGGCCCTCGGCCTGTGGGGGACAGATGAGTGAGGCCTGGTGTGCGTTGAATTAGATCCCTTCCACCAAAAACTATGTTGAAGTCCTAAACCCCTGGTATCTCAGAATGTGACCTTATTTGGAGGTAGGATCTTTGCAGAAGTAATCAAGTTGAAATGAAGTCATTAGGTTGGGCCCTAACCCAATATGACTTGTGTCCTCATAAAAAGGGGAAATTCGGAGGCAGACAAGCACATAGGGAGAACACCGGGTGGAGAATGAATTCAGAGATGGGGGTGATTTCTACAAGCCAAGGATCTCCAAAGACTGCCACTCACCCACCCTAAGCCAGAAGAGAGGCATGGGACCAATTCTCCCTCACAGCCTTCAGTTTTCAGTAAGCAATAATCACACCTTGGATGAACCTCCTCAGCCACTGTGCAGAGCTTCTCACAGCCTTCAGAAGAAACCAACCCCGTGACACCTTTATCTCAGCCTTCTAGCTTCCAGAACTTTGAGATAATAAATTTTGGTTGTTTAAGCCACACAGTTTGCAGTACTTGGTTAGGGCAACCCTAGCAACTCATACGAGGTCCCCTAAGTGCCAGTAACTAATGCGTTTGGTGACAGCCACTGGTCTCAAACGATTGCCCTGCTGCCTCACATCAGGGTAGGAAGACATTAAGAGCAGCTGGAGTCTCCCTTGGTCATTCCTCTCAACAGAGAACCCCAGGGAGTCCTCTTTCCCGCTGCAGGCAGGCAGGCACTGGCACACGGAGTGAGATCAGAAGAGGCTTTTCTGCTCTCCCCCTGGGAGTCGTGTTAAACAGGGATACTTCCCAAGGGTGAAGGGCTGACACTAACTGGCAAAGTCTGTTTGTGAATACCTATCTATCTATCTATCCATCTATCTATTTATCTATCTATCATCTCTGTATTTTTTCATTTTCCTGGCAGAAAATCAATATCTAGATGGGCAAGAATCTTGCAAGTTCTGCAGTCTTTTCAGACCCCCACTGAAGTCTTTCTCTGTTGAATGATTCTTGTGTGTGTACAAACACACACATGAAAGAACTGCATGTGGTCTCTCCTGCCCCTGTCTCCCCGGTCACACACACACTTGGCTTTCCACCTGGGGGATTGGAAGGCAGAAGGGATGGGGGAAGAGGAAGAAAGGACATAAAAAGGCTCTGCAGAAGTAGGCCGGCCAGCCAAGTAACCACGGCTGGCTCCCCCTGTCTACCCACTGATACCATGTCTTGTCACCACGGTCTAGGCTGAGGCTGCTTTGGGCACATGGGGCATTTTGTGAAGCAGAGTGAGGACTTGTAGCTACTAAGCATCTGTGTTGCTTCTTGTTCTTCTGATAGTCCTTCATTTTTACTCTTTACCCCTCACTGTAAGCAGATGTTAACCCCATTTTTAAGAGACTGAATCTGGGACCCAGCAATTCACCCCGAGGCACCTGAATAAGAGGCTGGGCTATGCGATTCTGAAAAGTTCACTCTGTGACCCACGGTCCACAGCACACTGATTATGAAGGTCCCAGAAGCCTGTGCTAAGTGGGCATAGAGATTGTTTCCTGGGTAAGGAAATTTGTATTTCCTTTCTCAGTTATTCAACAGTAATGCTTCGCGTTGAGTTTATAGCGTTGGCTACAAAGAAGATGATCATGATAATCAGTCAAAGGTGTGTGGAAATTGAGGGAAAGCCATTTGTAGAATACATATGGTGGCCTGCACTGTGCCAGGCTTGTGGAGAACACAAATGTGTGCCTTGCTTTTTAGGGACCTAAAGTCTAAATGGGAAGATCAAACTAAACTCCTGAGAAACAAGTTGACAACTGGTGTTTCTCTAAACTCAAAGTGGCTTTATTCAGGATTTGCTGGTAATAAACACAGAGACCCCTCAAATTGTCTCAAGGAAATAGGGATGGATTGTAAAAAATCCATGTGGTTGGCGCTAAGGCCTGGCGAGCCTTCTCCACCCTTCTCATGGAGGGGCCCAGCCCCCTCTCTTGGTGCCTCTGCGCTTTCCCTGCATCTGGCCCCTGCTCCTCTCTCTAATGAGTTCAGTTTCATGTCTGTCCTACCCCAGCTTACCCATAGCTTCCACCTGTTCTGATTCCACCTGAAGGCATCCTTTTAGCTTTAACTACCATCCCAAGCAGTATAGTCTTCCTGTATTTGGTAGTTGCTTGGTGGTTCTTTCTACATTTGATTGGCCCAGCCTCTAGACCTCTGTGAGCCTAGATTTGGTTATCCTTTTTTTTAAAATTAATTTTTATTGGAGTATAGTTGCTTTACAATGCTGTGTTAGTTTCTACCGTACAGCAAAATGAATCAGCTATACATATACATATATCCCCTCTTTTTCGGATTTCCTTCCCTTTTAGGTCACCACAGTGTATTAAAGATTTGGTTATCCTTGGATCACTTGCCATCCCTGAAAGTCCTGTCAGCTGTGGCCAGGAGTAGTGAATCACAAGACCACCTAAAGTGTTATGTGCAGATAGACACCTAAAACAATTCCAGTATGGGGGCTATTGGTTATAAAGTCAACCACAGGCCGTAGAAAAGAGAAATCACTCTGAGCTAGAGAGAGTAGGCTTCCCAGGGCAGTGAGATGGCTGGAGTTTCAACACATGGTATTTGCGTCATGAGAGGGAAGGAGAAAGCTGAAGTGAGCGCTGTGGCAAATTGTGGCAGTATTCACAGTTATGTTTCCCCTCCGTATGGAAGGATTATCCATCCCTCCCCAGATGACAGCAGACTTGGACATGTGACACTTTTGCCAATGAAATGTGAGTAAAATGAATGTATGTCATTTCTAGGCAAAAGCTTTGATAACTGAACCATGGTTCTCCATGTTCTCTTTTCCCTTTGCTTTGAGAACATCACTGTCCCAAATAGGGAACTCTCCATCGGCTTGGGTTGCAGCATGAAAACAACTTGGAGCAGAGCCAGAGCAAGTCCATGATGGATATATGCATAATGTAAATAAGATATAACCCTCTCTTGTGTGAAGCCACTGAGATTTTGGAGCCATTTGTTACTGCAGCATAGCATAGCCTAGCCTGACTTGTACAAAGATCAAGTTGTGTGCAGATAAATGGGAGAGAGAGAGCTGGAGGTAAAGACGTGATAAAAAATAGAGACAGGAATCCAGATATCAGAGAAGGAGGACTTAAGCAGGATAGCAGGAGAAGACCTGAAAAGAATGAGGGGACTTTAAGAGCCATTTTGAAGGAAGATGTACAAGGTTTTGGTAACAGATTGGAATAGGGAATAAAGAAGAGTAAAGAGTAAATAAATAAATACATAAACCCTTTATTTAATAGCTTATCACAGTTGAGAATTGGAACCATTTTGAGAGAAAGATATCCTTTTTAAAAAATTTAATTTAAGGGCCTTTCCCGGTGGTCCAGTGGGTAAGACTTCATGCTCCCAGTGCAGGGAGCCTGGGTTCTATCCCTGGTTGGGGAACTAGATCCCGCATGCATGCTGCAACTAAGAGTTCGCATGCCACAAATAAGACCCGGTGCAGCCAAATAAATAAATAATAAAATTAATAAATATTAAAAAAATATTTTTTCATTTAATTTAAAGTAGGGTGGACATCTAGCTAGTAATTTCCAGTAGGTACTTCGGATTGGGGTCAGGGCTAGTTGGGCCAGTGAGTTTTTGGAAACTGGTCTTTTGATCTGTAAACATCACAGGTTGTGAGAAATAGAACACAGATACCACATTTGTAGAGAGAAAGCAATACTAGACGCACGGAAGGAAGAGGAGGGACTAAAACCAAGATCTTCCAGAAGCATCACTCCACTGCCTTATGGAGGTCCCAGGATGACTAAGTCGGCCCACAAGAGATTTCTCATCATCTGATCGAGCAGGGCTCTCAGGCAGGCCTGGCATGAAGCCTCACATGGGGTGGGGCGCTGACAAGGCCTCCCCTAGTGACCCTGGGACGACTGGGCTATTAACGTGGTAGATCGCACACAGTTAAATGGAATCCAGAGATGATTTTTCACTTTTCAAGGCTCATTCACATATACTGTCTCATTAATGTCTCACTAAAAAAAACTCATAAAGTATGTATTATCTCCATAAAGCAGATGAAACAGAGGCTGGGGAGAAGCTACAGAACTCTCTGAGGCAGGACTCAAATGACATGTTAGCATGCCACGTCGTCTCTGTGATTCCACCTCAGCTTTCCTCTGAGAAGTCCCAGAATCACAGCACATACCCAGGAGCGCCCATTTGGAGACGTTGCAGAGTTTGGTTTGAGCGCAGTTCAAGGCAAGGGCAAGAAACCACGTAAAGTGATAATTTCCCAGCTCTGAGGAGCTCTTCCTTTTCTGTGAGTTTAGTAACAGTTTAGCCTCTGTCCTCGTAAGCTTTCCAGAAGCGAGACCAGAACTGTCTTTAATACTAAGGGGAGACAGCATGGCTTTTGCATTAAGAAAGATTTGCATTGGTTTTGGGGGAAACCACTAAAGCACATACTTGCATTTTCTCTTGCTTGGAGAGGTCACCCAAGAACTGGCCTCTCCCCCAACTTTTCTATAGAATCTCTTTTACTGGAATGGTCTTCTCAGATCCCTCAGACTCCAAAAGACTGCATCCGGAAGTTCCCATGGGGAGGTTCTCATGATGGTAGCAGTGTGTGTGTAATTCTATTATATGCTCTTTGAGAGCAGTTGCTGCCATGTGAGAAGCACAATAGCACCCATTGTTCTGTTGTCGGAAACAGATTTCTGGCTCCAACTTCTTCATTTTCTTCTACTTCATGGTCTCCTTTAGAAGACCAAGGAACAACTGGAGAGATGAGGTTTTTGGCTCACGTATAATAGGTCCTGAGAGCGCCTCCAGCCCTGCCCCAGCTATACCAAATGAACTTGGCACTGTGTTGTACAGTCAAGACACCATGCCATTGCAGAGTGAGCACTGCCTGCACCACTGTCTCTAACTGATCCAGGAGAGCCAATCAAGCCCACCCCTCTGGCTTGTCTGCTTCCAGGGTGCTGAATTGAAACCCCTCTCTAGAGGAAGGTGACAACTGTATTCTTGTTGGATCTTTAAAACAGGAAGCTAGGAAGCTTCCCAGAGGCTCTGAATCTGCACTTCAAGGGCAAAAAAAAAAAAAGCATTAACCTAGTTTAGCTATATTTTAGGAAACGAATGCTGGGCACTGGAAAGCCCGTTTTGCTTCCAGCTATAGGTTTTCTGGAGAGAAAACAAGACAAAGTTCACCTCTGAGCACATAGGATAGAGTGCATAGGATACAGCCTGTTGCTTAAGAACCCTGCCGTTTTGGACCCTCCAATGAGTGAGTCTGTCAGAAAGAGCACTTGTGACCATATTCTGTTGAATATATGCATTTGTAGGATGCTTTTGGCTCAGGCCCCTCCCAAAGAGCCTCCTCTCCGGACTTCCCTGGTGGTCCAGTGGTTAAGAATCCGCCTTCCAATGCAGGGGACGCAGGTTTGATCCCTGGTCGGGGAATTAAGATCCCACGTGCCACGAGGCTACTAAGCCTGAGTGCCACAGCTACTGAGCCCATGCACTCTAGAGCCCGAGCACCACAACTAGAGCACAAAAGCCCACGTGCTGCAATGAAGATCTCGCGTGCCGCAGCTAAGACCTGATGCAGCCAAATAAATAGAAAGAAAGAAAAGAAAAACTTATGAAGGTCACCAGATATAAAATAAATTTTTTTTTTTTTTTTTAAAAAGAGCCTCTTCTCTTGGTGGTGTGTATGTGGCAGACAGGGTTGTGCTGGTTTACCACGGAAGTGGATGGGGGTGGGAAGGACATATGAGTGCAGGCTCTGTCTTTGCCGCAGCCTCTGAAAACATCACATGGAAACTCCATCCCAACTGGGAAGCTAGAATCCTGGGAAATCACCTTTCACTTGAGGGAGCACCCTTGGGCTACAGAGCAGTCGCCAACAAGGAACACCATTTCTACAGCTTTGTCAGGTTTATACATAATGCATTGTACGTGGTTAGCATTTGCAATGGCCACAGGTTCAAAACTTCTATAAAGGGGGCTAGTGCTTTCTAGCAGCCCACCAACAGAAATTCTTTCACTTAGGCCTGGAAACACACTTAGCCCTGTGCCCGTGAGGCTCTTGCCCCGGGCCTCCAGGGAAGCTTCCTCTTTTTTTTTTTTTCCCTGATTTGCCAGTCTCATCTCTCAATATACTTTATTTTTAGAGCAGTTTTATTTTATTTTGTTACTATTATTTTGTGGGAGCTGTACCACGCAGCACGTGGAACTTCCCCGACCAGGCATGGCACCCGTGCCCCCTGCCGTGGAAGTGCAGAGTCTTAACCACTGGACCACCTGGGAAGTCTCCACAGTTTCCTGTCTTAAAGTGGTGTAGGACAAGGCCCTGTTGACTGGTAAGCTGGGGTTCGCCTTCATCTCTTTCTCTGGAAGGGGAAAAGAAAACAGCCAAGAAAAAAAAAGCCCAGCGTTTTCTCCTAATCCTGCATAACAAATTACTCTTAAACTTAGCAGCTGAAAGAATGAACATTTATCATCTCACAGCTTCTGTGAGTTAGGATTTCGGGAGTGGCTCAGATGGTGGATCTGACTCATGGCGTCTCTCATGAGGCTGCAGTCATCTGAAGGCTCAACTGGGGAAGGGCCTGCTTGTAAGCTCAGCCATGTGCTTGTCAGCCGGCCTTCGTTCCTCACTGGTTGTTGGCCAGAGACTTCAGTTCCTCACAATGTGAGCGTCTCATAGCCTGTCTGAGTGTCCTCACGATGTTTCCCCCAGAGTGAGTGATCGAAGACAGTGAGAGCCCAAGGCAGAAGCCACCGCCGTTTATAACCTAATCCCAGGAGTGAGTCCCATCTTATCTGCTATATTCTTTTTTTTTCTTCCAGTTCTATTAAAATATAATTGACATCCAGCACTGTGTAAGTTTGAGGTGTACAGCGTAATGATTTGATTTACATCCATCATGAAGTGAATATCATAGGAAATTTACTGAACATCTATCATCTCATATAGTACAAAATTAGAGAAATAGAAAAAAAAATTTTTTTCTTGTGATGAGAACCCTTAGGATTTACTTTCCTAACATGTCTGCTCTATGCTCTTGGTCATATAGACCAACCTCGACCCAGCGCAAGAAGGGGCTCTGCCAGCATGTGAATTCCAGGCTGCAGGGATCCCAGGTGACCTCTTGGAAAAGAGAGAAGCGGAGAAGAGGGTCATGCACTGATAGAGTTCATGGTGTGAACTGGCTAATGAGGAACTCTTATGTCAACTAGTCAAGTGTCTTTCACAAGTCAGCATCTCTGCTCCTCCTCTCTGGGCCCTTCCTGTAAAGTCAGGTGTTTGAACTAGCATGATCTTTAGGTTCTGTAATGTCTGCAATTCTAGTCATTTGAGGTTGGTGAGGAGAAGAGTGAAGAAGGGAAAGAGTAGGAAGAGAAAGGAACCTGGGTCTCATGAAGCAGCCCCAGGGCCTAAGCCCAGGGTGGATGCAAGTCCTACCATTTGCTGAGCATGGAAATGGGAATGGGAAGCTCTAATTTAATGGCTACTGCCCTGTTTCCCTGAGGTTTTTAGACCTACTTCTGTGCAAGAGCCAAACAGAGATAACTGAGGGTACTCTGAGCCTGGGGAGAGGGCTCTCCTAGTTTCCAGCTGGTGCTGGTTTGTGTGTAAATAGATGATGGTTCCTTACTGTGTAAATGTATTTCAGAGCGGAGTGCAGCCGCCCTGGTACCTGTCTCCAGGGGAGCGGCTATCGGGACCATCATTGCTTCATATTTCACATCTTGCCCAGCCATTACAGACCCTTCTACCCATGCGTGATGGTTCCACTGGACTTTGGGGAGCATGTCACCCAGTAGGCACCCCGGGAACCTTGACGTGGGAAGGCTTTTTTAGCTTTTCATCACTGAGTATCATGTTGGCTGTGGGTTTGTCATAAATAGCTTTTATTATGTTGAGAAATGTTCCCTCTATACCCATTTTGGTAAGGGTTTTTATCATAAGTGGTTGTTGACTTTTATCAAATGCTTTTTCTGCATCTATTGAGATGATCATGGGGTTTTTGTCTTTTCTTTTGTTGATGTGGTGTATCACATTGATTGATTTGTATATAATGAACCATCCTTGTGACCCTGGGATGAATCCAACTTGATCATGGTGTATGATCCTTTTTATGAGTTGTTGGATTCAGTTTGCTAATATTTTGTTGAGACTGGGAACCTTGATGTGAAAGTGTCCTTGAAAGTCTTTGATGGGGCTGGTCCCAGTTTGGGGAGCTACCTGCTGAAAGAGCAGGGCCAGGCTTCACTCGATCAACTTGCCTTCCTTTCTTTGGGTTCAGCTCAGGGAAATAACAGTTCCTCAGAACCAGATGCATGGACTTTTGCAGTTTTTGAGCTGAAAGACCTGTTCTCAGAGATGAGTTATTCTACTTCAGTAACTGTCTTGGGCATTCTCTGGAAGCTCCCAGGCTGTATGATTACCCATGTAATTTCTTGGCGTGGTTGGTGACACTTGAATCATTCCAGGAGACATCCCAGGTGTTTATTCCCAAATGCTGAGATTTATTCCTCAAGTTTTGAGCTGTTTCTTCGGGAAAGCTTCCAGTTTTGTGGTTCTCGTTATAAAAGCAGAAACTTTCATTGCTTCAGGAAGCCCCCAGGGCTAAGGGGGAATTGTCAAAGACTGTCAGACCCGCAAGCAGATCATCTATACTCCCGCAGAGCTGGGGTAACGCAGCCAGGTGGAGGAGCAGTTGGGTTCTGGTTAAGCCAAAGAGACGAAATGCTAGGTCCTCAGCAAGCTCTCCTTCTGAGAAAAATCAGTTAAGCCTGTTTGGAAAGAAAGAGCATTATTGAAACAGCCTGGCAACATCGGGCTGTTCTCAGTGCATTCTACTACACTGAGAACATCTGTCCTGACATTTCAGACAAAAGGTCTGGAGCTGTGTGCTGCCATCTGAATTGACTTGGGGTTAAGTAAATATTGTGTTTCTGTATCATGAGTCATATGGCTCTGTCCCTTGGACCAGAGCCACCCTCATGAAGACCCATTTCCCAACTCTGGATATAGCTCTCCAGGACTGGGACTCCTCATCTGGCCAAGCTCCTCCCAGATTTAACACTCACCTTCTTTCTTTCTTCCCTTCTCTTCTTTTCCCTTCCCTTGCCTTCTTTGGTCTCAAAAGGACATTAAGTGATTCCAGGTTTGGGAGTTTGGAACATGCTTAAAACCAGAATCTAAGACATAAATGGGGTTTTACAGGACATCTAGTTCAGCCTCTCCCCTAGTTCAGAAATCTTCAGAGATCTGGCCTCTGGAAGACACTTTATGATAGGGACAACCCTAGAGCGCAAAGCAATTCATTCTCTTTGGACGGCTCTATTATGGCGGAATCCATTTTCATATTGACTTTCTTATACTGAAGTCGGCCTCTCTGAAACTTACTTGTGTTGACTCTTATTTTGCCTTCTGGGGCAATCTAGGCTACAGCTACTTCTCCTCCATAGCAGCCTTCAGATGTCTGAAGAAAATTGCTATGAGGCAGGGTGATGTTGTAGCCAAAGTGTACAGTCTGGATCTGGTTTGAGTCCCAGGTCTGCCACTATTGGTTATGTGTGATTTTGAGAAGGTCCCCTAACCTCATCTGCAAGTAGGGATGGTACCCACTGTATACAGCGGTATGCTGGAACCAGATATTGAGTGTGTCTCCTCTTACAGCTGTGCCCAGTGATCTCATGTTGGTCGCTTAAAATGAGCCACAGGGGGAGTATTTACATCACGGAAATTGGCAAATGGTGTATGCAGCTCAGGGTTTTTTGTTGGTTTATTTTTTGTTTTACCAGCACACCACTGACCATCTCTCAACTTAGTGATAAGGATCAATTAAGATAGTGCAAGTAGGGGCTTCCCTGGTGGCGCAGTGGTTGAGAGTCCGCCTGCCGATGCAGGGGACACGGGTTCGTGCCCCGGTCCGGGAAGATCCCACATGCCGTGGAGCGGCTGGGCCCATGAGCCATGGCCGCTGAGCCTGTGTGTCTGGACCCTGTGCTCCGCAACGGGAGAGGCCACAACAGTGAGAAGCCCGCGTACCGCAAAAAAAAAAAAAAAAAAAAAAAACATAGTGCAAGTAAATATCCTGTGTGAACTATGAAGTCTATAGAAATAATAGATATTATTTATTTGGATAGACTGTTACAAAATAGTCCCCAGTGAATCACACTCCTGAATTCACACTGTTGCATGGTGCCTTTCCACATTATATCTGGGCTGGTCTCGTGATGCGCTTGGTTCAGTACAATGTGACAAAAATTCCAGTCCTGGGCATTAAAGACAAGACAAGACACTTTCACTGTCTTGCTGTCCTGAGAAGCCATGACGCCCAGGCTAGCCTCCTTGAGGATGAGAGGCCTTGTGGAGAAGGAGGATGAAAGAGCTTGAGGGGTGCGGCCAGTCCACAGCCATTCTGACCATTTCAGTTAAGGCGACAGATGCGTGAGTGAAGCAGTCACGGCCCTTCCAACCCCTGTCAACCTGCCAGCGGGCTGCGAATGCATCAGTGAGCCCAGGCCACGCCACTGCACCACACGGGGCAGAGAAAATCTCTCCAACCCAGACTGCAGAATTGTGAGCAAGTGAATGGCTATTGTTGGTTTAAGACACTCAGTTTTACGTGTGGTTTATAAACAGTGATAGATGACTCATTATAGTTACTATCCTATCAGGCCCCTCCATGTCTTCTCTTGTCCGAGTTAAGCTTTCCCAGATCTCTGGCTGGGCTCCATTCACCGCTCCTGGGATGGACACGCTGCTGGCTCCCAGTGCTCTGACCGGGCAGAGGCTGGGCCGCCTGCTCTCTGCTCTGGATCTTAGATAATCATCGCAGCGGAGGGTGAGCCAGAGCTCCTGGCACTTGCAGTTCACTCTGTGAGCTCATTCTCAGCCTTTGCGGTCAACTTAAACCCCCAGGCTGTGAAACTACGCTCTCCTATCTTGACATCTTTTTAAGTACAAGGTTTATAGCCATCACCATTAAACTGTTTCACTTTCGACATTGTTATTTCAGCCTTTCGAAATCTGGACTCCAGTTTGATTTTAAATTTTGCCGTGACTGTAGCCTTTCCTTCCATGCACACATTCACCCGCCACACCCAAACACACATATATCCAGACACACGCAGAGCGAATACACACGAACACACATGCACGTAACAAAAGACAGAAACTCATTTCAGTGTTCACAGCAGCTGCCAGTCTTCCTAACAGTCATGACCCTTCACGGACAGCCTTCTGTCCTCTTCCCAGTCTCATCTCCTCGTCACTCCCTGTTTCCGTAGGAGAATCCACAGCTCTAACTGTGATGTAACCAAGTAGGGATTATTTTTCTCAGGTGACAAGAAGGTCAGAGGTAGGGCCTCCAGGACTAGAACAGAGGCCCCTTGGTGTCATCAGAGATCAGGCTTCTTCTGTGCTATTTTGCCGTCTTCACGACATTCTCGTGGTCTCCAGATGGCTGTTCCATGCCTGAGTGTTGCCTACGGGATCCAGGCAGGAATGAAACAGGAAGGGGGAAAGGCAAAAGGCAAAAGGCAAGGGACACAGAGCCTGTTCCCTTTTACCAAGAAAACAACAGCTCTCCTGGAGGCCCTACCCGGGGGACTTCTAGTTACATTCATGGGCCAGAACTGAGTCACGTGGCCACCCCAGCTATGACGGAAACTGGGAAGGCAAATATTTGTACCTGGGCACGTGGTCACCCTGAGAAAAAGACCTGGGGTTCTGTCAATAAGAGAGAAACGGAGAATGAATAATGAGTGGGGAAATAGCAGGCTTTGCACATTCTCCCACACATACTAGGAGTTGTCAACTTTGAGCGCCAGGCACATGCCAAGTTTATTGGAAAAAGGTTATGGGAAATGAGGAGATGTGGTAGATTGCAAAAAGCCCTAAAATCCTCCCTTCCTGTGTAGATAACTCTTTTCAGTGAGTCTAGCTTGTCCTGTGACTTGCTTTGACCAGTAGGACGTGGCAAAGTGATGTTACGCGACTCCCTGGCTCATACCAGGGAGTGTGAGCTTTTTTTTTTTAGCTTTTATTCTTGCCCCCTTAGAACTCAGTGCTACAGATGAAGTCTCAGAGCTCCTAGGAGGAGAGGCCAGGTACAGAGAGAGGCCCAGCCAGCACCGACCACCAGCCGTGGGCATGAGGCCATCTTAGACAGGACTGTCCGGCACCCCTCACCCCACCCCCTGCCAAGTATCTCGACGGCAGCTGCAAAAGAAACCCCAGGAGAAGCCCCTTGTTGAGCTCAGCCCCAATGGCTGACCCACAGAATCATGAGCAAATAAGCTGGTTGTTACTTAAGACACTAAGTTTTGGTGGGTAATGAAATAGATCATGCGTTTGTGGCATGCAGGTAGAACGGATATCGGTGGTGGTGTTGGATTCCTGGATGGATTTGGATCCGGTTTTCAAACTTTGTTCTTAGGAGCCCTGCATCGAGGGCAACAGGGCAGCCGATCTAACCACTTCCCATCCCCACCCTCACTTCATCCAGGGCGCCTTGCCTTTGTCTGTTTTGCAGATTTGGATTCTGTGTAATTTTTTTTTTGCGGGGGGGGGGTGGGGCGGGGTGGCCGCGCAGCGTGGCACGTGGGATCTTAGGTCCCCAACCAGGGATCGAACCTCTGTCCCCTGCAGTGGAAGCGCAGAGTCTTAACCACTGGACTGCCAAGGAAGTCCCAAGATTTTATTTGTTTAAGGAAGTTTAAATAAGCCCTCAATTGGATCACCTCTAAGTTTCCTTTAACTCAAAAATGTTAAAGAGTTTTTAACAGGCATAGAGTTTTACTTATTTTGAAGTTGTGCTCCCACCCCCTTTCTGTTCCTTCTTCTTTCATAGTATCTCATTTACCACCCATCACATTTCATCATGAGGACACTTGATATTCCTTCGGTCACTTGCACCAAGTTCCCCCAGCCCCAGCACACAACCCTCTCTCTGCCCTTTGCAATCATCCTTAACAGGGACAGGGTCTCATGTCTTATCCTGAGAAACCAAGGCTAAACTAGGGGAGGTGGCAGGGTCTGTGTAAGTCTCAGAGAGACACACTAGATATGGTCGAAAGTGAGAGCAGAGGGCTCTGAATGACACTTGCCCATGAGAGCCAGGGTGAGAATTAGCCCTTTAATAGCCAACATTTTCTAGAGCCTTCCACGCGCCATGAGCCATGTTAGATGGTTGCTTATCTCATCAAAGCCTGACAACCTTGGAAGACAGGCCATACCGCCCCAATTTACAGATGAAGAAACTGAGATTAAGAAAGGTTAGGTAACTTGTATGGGGTCTCTCAACTGAAAGGCGGACTTAGAAGAACTCAGAGCATGTAAAGAGTGATTATGAAAGTTTTAAGCCTTTTTTGTGTTATTGACTTTGAGCTATTTTGTTGATCCTTTATTGTTTAGTTAATTGAATCTATAATTCTTTTTTTTTTTCAAAAGAGACCCTGAGTCAGAATAGCCCTCTCAGGGTCAGACAATAGTAGAGAGCAGGAAGCCAGGCAGGTGCTGTCACCAGGACTGCTCTAGATGCCCCCAAAGTGGTCATACGTTACCACTGTCTACCTGAACCACTCCTCCGCCCAGTAGATGTGGTACAGGGCGGCTGTCCGTCACAGTACCCACCTCCCATACCCACCAAATATGAACCACCAGCAGTCTCCTAGCCACCTGACAACAGCCATTGGCTCAGGGGACATGCTGGCCTTTCTTGCTGCCTATGTGGATCACGCTCTGTGTAAACTCCAGGATTTGCTGCCCTTGAGTTGTGCAGTGAAAACGTGCACAGCCATGGCATGGGGTATAGCCATAGCGTGGGTGTACATCCAGAGCCTGTGGGTACTGCCATAGCATGGGGTATAACCATAGCTTGAGGGTATAACCACAGCATGGGGGTACAAGCATGGACTCTGGAGCCAGACTGCCTTGTTTCAAATTCTGGTTCTACCAGTTCATAGCTGTGTGGCCTTGGGAAAGCAGCTTAACTTATCTGTACCTCAGTTTCTTCATTTGCATCGGAGGTATTAATGGAACCTAAATCATAGGCTTTTTTTTTTTTAAACAGGGATAAGTTACTGTTTGTGACCTGCTTAGAACAATGACCAGTTACTTAAGTGCTGGATTCAAAAGAAAACATCTTGCATCTGTAAAACACACAACCCACGTGAAGCCAGCATTCTTTCCTGGGATTGATTTTCAGAAGTAGAGAAAAGCAGCTCTTTTTTCTACTGGGATTTCTAAATTGGGGCTTCTGGTGGCCATGATCCTCACCACGTGGCAAAGGATGTCTGCTGAAAGAGAATGAGGGCAACAGGCAAGGATACAGGGAGACAAGCAGAAAGGCGAGCAGGGGAGAGCCCTGCAGGCTGGAACAGCCGTTGCTGTGGCTCCTACAGTCCTTAGGCGCCTTAGGTCAGGGGCTCCAAATTCAAATGCCAGCAGGAGCCTGGCGGTCCAGGGTGGAAAAATCCCTTTTAATGGCAAAGGGAACACTGAGAAATCTTCCTCAACTGTGAGAAAAACAGTCGTGCAAGTTCAGGGTCAGTAGCACCTGGCTGCATGTGAGGGACGTCTCGGGCGTGGAGCGGAGAGTGAAGAACTGTCAGGCCTGCGCTCTGTGTAACCAGCATAGACCATTTTGCCACGAGAGCCCAGTATAGAATATCCTTGATTTTTTTCTTTTCTCTAAAAGAAGACGTAAATCTGTGACCCTCCGAGTCCATAAACGTTGGATCAGTTTTTTGTTTTGCAAACGAACGTGTCCCCCAGGTTGCGAGTTATCACCATAGCAGTCCAGTTCCAGGGTCTCTGCCTGAAATCTAAATAGAACCAATGTCCTGGGACTCCAGGCCTGGGGTTCAACCTCTGGCAAAGCATTCCCTGCTCCACCCAGACGTCAAAGCTGGCTCTGTGTAAAGGGATTCCCCATAGTCCTACGGATCAATCCGTTCCTCCCCACTGTCCTAACCTCCTCCCTTTGGCTTCTTGCCCCCAGGCTGTATTTTTTTCTGTATGGGGGCAGGGGGTGTGGTACTGATGGAGGAGGTCTGCCAGCCAAAGGTAAACCCACAGCAGTTGGATGCTCCAGTGTTACTTGGGTTTTCATAGCTCCTGTAGCTGGAACCTGGGTGCCCAGGGCCTACAGCAAGAACATTCAGGGCCAACCTGGCAAGTGACAGAGGGAAGCTTTTCTGGAAGTCTCTGAGGGCAGGTCCATGGTGGCAGCCATCCAAGACCTCTGCTTCTGTCTAGCTGAATCATCAGCCCTGCTCCACCGAAACACTTAGAACAGGACAGAGTAAGGGGAAATGGCTACTTTAATGTGGGAAAAGCAAGTAGGGATTTGGGGCTCTCCTTGGAAGACTCTTTTCTGCACTCTTCTGGAAAGTGAGCCGTAGGAGGAGAAGCCTCTTGTACGCTCTAGCTTTTGTTGGTGCAGACAAAAAGAACCAAGAAGTAATTCTCAAGAAATACTCCAAGGGTTTTTAGAGACAGGGATTTTTTCTATGCGAAAATGAGAAGAGATCCTTAGACGCCTTTCAGAATAAAATTATTATTATTATTTTTTTTTTTTTTTTGCGGTACGCGGGCCTCTCACTGTTGTGGCCTCTCCCGTTGCGGAGCACAGGCTCCGGACGCGCAGGCCCAGCGGCCATGGCTCACAGGCCCAGCCGCTCCGCGGCATGTGGGATCTTCCCGGACCGGGGCACGAACCCATGTCCCCTGCACCGGCAGGCGGACTCTCAACTGCTGTGCCACCAGGGGAAGCCCCGGAATAAAATTAGATGAGAGAGGAAGCAAAGGACATGAGCAATTAATGCTCCGCCACGCCATTTGGAGAACCTAGAGGGGCTTTCTTGGAAGCAGCCTCCAGAGGCTTCCCTTGACGACCCAGCAGCTGCTCTGTCCAGGGCACACACATTTAGCTTCATTCACCTGGTGACTCTGGGGGGTGTGGCCCGGTACCTGAGAGGCCAGGTATTCTTGACTGGTCTCACCAAGGCAGACTTCCTCTCATTTATCGCTAAAGGACTTCTGAGATTTGCAAATGCCGAGTCCAGAAGAAAGAGATTAAGGCAGCACTTGGAACCCTCTAAGGTTTTACCCTAATTTAGAATCAGCAAGGATATGAGCACCTGGGCAGCAGGCTGTTGCTCTGCTCCCTTCTCTCATCTTGATCTGTCTAAATCCCTCACACAGGGCCTGGCTTCAATGCATGCTCCAAGAAGGCTGCTGAACTGAATTGGAGTAAGAGGCACAGGAAGTGAATTCATTCATTCATCTGTTCATTAAGTGCTTCTGAACGCTGAGCACTGTGCCGTTGGAGTGGTTTCAGGCCCCCAGTGGGAACTCTGTGTGAAGGGCACGCCTGGAGCTGTGCCCCTCAGCACAGCACTGGATTTATGCCCCTCCTTCACTGGAGCAGAAACACTGAGCTCATGGCAAACTAGAAAACTGCAGGTGGGCCCCAGGGATACAGACATTGTTGCTGCTGAGGACACAGCTTCACAGGGGATGTGTCCACGAGTCAGGGAAGTTCAGCCCACCTCCTGCCAGGATTTGGGAGCATGTCAGAGTCTAGGCGGAGCCAGCCAACAATCTAGATTCTTAATTCCTTGACATTCCAGGAAAGTTCCTGTAATTCCTGCAATATTCACCTGCTCTGTATCATGGTCACCTTTTCCCAGGGTCTCAGCCTGCTTTCTCCTTGAACTTCACCATCTCACTCCCTAAGCGTTGCCTTCTGCCCTGCCAGTTTTCCCTGCCTTTTGAGACTATACCAGTCCCTCTTCCTGGTCCTTTTGCTTCTGCTCTATAACTTCCCCACCCGCTCTAACTTTACCTGATAGTGGTGTGGGGAGAGTTGGACCATTGGAACTATGCTTTCCAGCATGTTCAATTCTTTGCACCCCAGGTCTTACCCCTACCCCTACCAGGGAAATCTCACACACAGTTTCCTGGTTTCCAACTTCAGCTGAGTCCTCAGATCCTTAAAAATAACTAGTGACACTTGGAAGGAGGGACCTAGGATGAGGGGTGAAGTGGTGGGAGTGGATGAGCTCAGCCAGACACAGAAGAAGGGAGAAAGGGGTGCATGCTCGGTAATGTCAAAGGCTGCAGAAGGACTGGCTAGAATGAGAACTGAGGAACTGAGGAAAGGCTATTGGGATTGACCGTTACATCTCAGATGATCTTTGTAGGGGCTGTTTCTGCAGAGGGTGAATGCAGAAAGCAGACTGCAGCAGGCTGAGGAGTGAATGGGAGAGGAGGAAGTAGACACAGGAAAAGGAACTTCTTGAAAGGAATTTGGCTGGGAAGGGGAGGAGAGTTTTCAACAGCCTGAGTACAAGTGAGGTTCAGAGTATTAGAGGCAGATGAACCTGGAGTGAGCCCTAGTTTCATCACTTGGCAATTGCTTGAGCTTGGGAATGAATGTCACTGAATTCCCTGAAGGCTCGGTTTCCTCATCTATAAATGGAAAGGATATCTCCTACTTCACTGGGTTGGTGTGAGGATTAACCAAGGTAAGGCAGGTAAATCACCAGGCACCTGGCACATAGCAGGTACCCGGATCACCATCTTTGTCACATGTGCAGGCTCATGGGAAGCAGCCAGTGGAAAAGGAAAAATTAAAGGTGCTGGCAGGGGTGGTAATTGGCAGGGTGTGTCCTAACGGAGATGGGAGAGGATGAGGTCAACCTCCAAAATGGAGGAGGAACAGTTCTTCTGAGACAGGAGAGAATGAAAAGATGGAGATCAAAAATCGATGTGAAGGGACTGGAAGTTGTGATCTGAAGAAGTTGTAGCCTTTCTTCAGTTCTCCAGGCTCCCTTTCCACCTGACCAATCAAGTGTTTGATGGTTTTCGAGTCCGTAAATCAAGTCCATAAATAGACTGAACATCAGTGGTTTCTCACATGGTGTGGTTTCACACAAATACCATCCTCCTGAGAGATCCTTCCAATATGTTTAAGTGTCTCTTAAAGTGTGGACCCAGAACTGAGCCTAAGCATTTCAGATATGGCCCTGCCCTGTGACAGGGCTCCCGCCTCCCTCTCTAGACACTGTGACTCTGCCAACCCTGTCAACGGTTGTTCGGGCTTCCAGCTGCTGGATCAGACCTTGGCTCCCACGGAGCTTGCAGTCCAACAAAATCTCCAGGCAGCTTCACATACAACACCACCGAGACGGAATTCCTTCTTCTTTCGTCATTTTTTTCCTTTTAACCACTAAGTACAACACTTTACTTTGATTCCCTTAAAATCTTATCTTCATCGTGACCCATCCTTCTAGTCTTTCAGATTCAGTTCCCCTGGCCCCAGAGGAGGAAGTTATATTTCAGACCTGTCAGGTGACTCAGCGGCATCTACACAAAGAGTCCTTGTTAGTTGCAGCCAAGCAGCTCTGATTTCCCCGGGGACAACCCGGGACTGTGCAAAGATAACTCTGGGTCTCCTGAATGCCCAGGAGGCTGTGCAGGGAGACAGGGGTTCACCTGAGCCAGGATGCGTAAGACTTCTTTGGAGAAGTGGGCCCCTCCCTGAGAACTTGAGACATAGCTTTCAGAAAAGGTTGTGAGTAACATCTACTTTCAAGTTCAAAACCACTCTTGGGAAATGAAACTAATTGTACAGAAAGGTCAATACGAATACATACTCTTCCTGGTAGCAAATGGAGGCAAGGTTTCCAGACAGCACCTACTGGTGCTCAGTAAATGCCGAATAAACAGAGAATGAATAAATGAGCCAATGAATGAATCAAATATAAATGTGGGTGATTTCGAAGCCCCTGTTGATGTAGGCTACGCTTTGCTGGGCACACACACTTGCTGTGCAGTGGGGACGAACGTGGCCCCAGGGTAGGGATCGTACCGCCCAACGTAAAGACCGGGAGGACGTGGTGCCCAGAGATCAAAGAGCTGTCTGGTGGCAGAGGAATGGGCTCTGGGAATCGCTGGTCTTTCCCCAGGTCTTCTGGCATCTTGTTTTCCTCTCCCATGGGCATTTTATGCTGCCCTCTGTCCCTTCCCTTATCATGTCACCTGGGAAGAGCTCGTGTAAAGAGTAATGCAAAATGAAGCAGCCATTTTGAAAAGCCAGCTGTTTCACTCCTACATTCCCAAGAAAGGTTTGATGTCAAACCAGCTCTTGGGAAGCTCCACATGCTTCACAGCTATCACTGCTTTCATCAGCACAGAGTGCAAGGGATGGAGGGAGCTGGGAAGAAACAAATGTAGTTGTTCTCAACTTGGAAAGGGGTAAACTGAGGCAGAGGCTCAGCTAGGGAGTGGGAGGTGACGGGGCAAACAGAAGACACCGTTGCTGCTGTTCCCAGGTGTCTACCTGCAACTCCCCAAGCCCTGACCCACGTGAAGTACATTGAAACCTCACCATCTCTTCCAGGAGACAGACGTGGAATTTAGAAACCAGCTTCTTCAAAGACACTTACAATTACAAATGCAAGAAGCAGGACCCCAGCTTCTTTTGATTATTTTTTATTTTGTTTTGGTAATTGACATGAAATAAACAGTCATGAAATAAAACACAATTCTTTTTTTTTTAACATCTCTATTGGAATATATTTGCTTTACAATGGTGTGTTAGTTTCTGCTTTATAACAAAGTGAATCAGCTATACGTATACATATATCCCCATATCCCCTCCCTATCCCACCCCTCTAGGTGGTCACAAAGCACCGAGCTGATCTCCCTGAAAACACAGTTCTTATCTTCCCTATTAGACAGTAAACTCCTTGAGGGCAAGGATGCCATCTTTTTCATCTCTGTGATTCTCCATGGCTCTTAGAGCAGTCCCTTATACATAATAGATGTGTAATAAACATTTAAAAAAATAGTAATGATGACGATAATAAGTGCTTTTCTCACCCAGAAGTACTCAGGCCCATATTCTATTAATATTTACTGAGCCTCTACCAAGTGCCAACCAGCATTTTAAGCACTTTGCAAATGTTAAGCAGTGAACGAGGAGGTTGGGTTTCTTCCCTGAGATAGTTAGTTGCTTGGTTGTGAATGACCTGCCAGTGTGGCTATAGCTCTCCTAAGGTGCAGAAAGAGCTCTGGGATCCAACAGCCTTGCCTGGAATGCCACAGTTCACTTATTCATATCAAATGGTAGTGAAATACATCAAGGAATTCTTCCCACTTAATTTTTTTCACTAAGAAAGCTACTATTGTGTGATCTCAGCTGAGACGAGGTCAAGTAGGGACACAGCTCCTTTGCCTGTTCTCTGGCTCCCTGGAAGTTTCCTGAGATGTTTCTGTGGATCTAATACCATCATAAGTCCAGCTGTGCTTGAGAAACTGAGATGCAATTTGAGTCCTTATTCCCTAAGGACAGTGACTCCTGAATGGTCAAGACACATAATGATGGGGTGGTCCCAGGTGGGACCAGGCCATTCCTTAGCATTTGTAACAGGAGGCTGTTACACACACAACTGATGCAAATGGAACGAATTATTCTTTTTCCCAGCGGCCCTTGTTGCCAAACGGAACTTGAGTCTGCTTGCCGAGCAGAAAAGCCAATTTACTGACACCAGGTTGTGGTGAAGGAAAATACATCATTTATTGCAGGCACCAGGCAAGGGGAAAGGGCAGCGCATGCTCAAAAGACCCTAACTCCCCAGTGGCTTTCAGGGAAGGGTTTTTTAGGCAACATCTGTGGGGAGGGCTGCAGTGTACATGACTTTCTTCTGATTGGTTGGTGGTGAAGTAACAGGGTGGTGTGCCAGGAATCTCAATCATCAACCTTCTGGTTCCAGCCAGTCTGGGGTTTCGGCCGTAGTTACCATCTTCCACCTGGTTGGGGCGGCGGGGGGGGGGAGTCTTAGTTTCTGTAAAACAACTCAAAGGTCTGTGTCAGATTGTTATGTATGTACCCTGAGGAGGAACTAGGACTCTGTTTTACTTTTCTTGCTTGACTACTTTTCCTTTGTTTCTGCATTCCCTCACTCCTTATGCCTGCTTTTTGGAGCCCAGGGAAGGCCTAGGAGACTAGAAATCCTTTTTCTAAAAATAAGACATGGGGAACATGGAGGGGCTTTTGTACCTGGGAAGGCCCCGCAGGGTCCTGCTCGGTTCCATTCCCCCGCTTTCTCTGATACTCCTCAACCCTGAGGGGAATGGGGGAGGTGTTGCAGGAAGGGGGACTCCTTCCAGAGCCTAAGAGTGGGCTCTTGTCTAACACTTGGAAATGAATTGTCCGAGGAGACACATGTGCTGACAAAGAAGAGATTTTACTGGAAATTGTTGCCCAGGTGGAGAGCAGCAGGGTAAGGGAACCCAGGAGAACTGCTCTGCCACGTGGCTCCCAGCCTCAGGTTTTATGGGAACGGGGTTAGTTTCCAGGTTGTTGCTGGCCAATCATCTTGTTTGGCCCATAGTGTGACTCAGGGTCCTTCTTGGTGGTGGGCACATCTCTCAGCCATGATGGATTCCAGCGAGAAGGACTCTGGGAGGTTGATGGTCTCCTCCCTCTTTCGGCCCCTCCCGAATCGTCCTGGTTAGTTTCCTGGCAGCTGCGCCGTGCTCCTTACTGGGACCTGCTGTTGTGACACAACTCAGGTAAGCGGGCCTGGTGAATGAAGGCAGGTGGTTTCAGTCAACAGTTCCCTGACAGAGGGACAGGAAAGAAAATAAAGTTTTGGATAGAGAGGTTAATTAAAAACTCAGCAGGGGAGCTTGGTTTCAGGGACACTCGGTTTCACCCTCATTGGCATCCCCAGAAGTGGAGCAGTTCCTGTAAGGGGTTTTGCTCTGTCCCATCATAGGGTAACCTATACGGCAGAGACTCCTAGTATCCCCCAGTATCCATTTTACCTTTCTTCCTCAGGAGTGGACCCCCCAATATTTAGCAGGCACACGGAGTAAAGGGTGTCTTTCAGCCTCCCCTGTTGGTCGCGTCTCTGGGCAATGATGTAAGTGAACGTGATGTGTTGGGGTGGGAGGGAAAGGGGGAGCAGGGGCGGGATAATGGAAGGAATAGGCCGAATGCTGAGGATGGTGAGAAGGTGCCGTGAATAGATACTGGGTTCTTGACAACTTCCTGAAGCCTAAGTCCAGACTTTCTTTACACAAGAGAGAAATAGATTTGTCTTGTTTTAACCGTTCGGGGGGTGGAGGGTGGGGTCATTACAAACTGAATCTAAGTCTCACTGGCACCCGGTTAGGGCATGAGGCTGCTTGTCCCACTGAAGGTTTGAAGACTTCTGGAAGTCGAACACTTACTCCACGTCATAGGCGGGGATCCAGATCTCCATTCCCGCCCTGGCCGCTGCCATCAGCTCAAAACAATCTCAGGAAGGATTCATACCAGGGATCCTTGGGGAGAAAACCTCACTAGGGTCCAAAAATTCTGCATGACCAGAGCAAGCCTCTCAGAGACTCCTTCGCAAGAGCGTGTTGCGAAAAGCACAGTAGAGGCAGATTACATGGTTACGAGGGAGGGAGGGGAAGGGTTTTAATAAGCAGTGAGAAGAAGGCAGCATTTTACAGATTCCCGCCTCTCCACCCGGGTTTCTGTTATTCCTTCCCCCTGCTTCTTTTTTCTCTCCTTTACCTAAAGAAACACATCACCTCCAATTGCTAGAAATCAGTTTACACATCAGCTAGCCAGCAGTCAGGTCTCTTTAAACTGAGAGTGAAATAAATTCCAATTCAAACGGACCTAAACACAAAGGAATTAATAATTTATCAGCTCATCTAACTAGAAAGTCCAGGGGCTCCACGCGCAGCTGGATTGGGGGTTTAAACTGCGTCCTCAGGACTCTCTCAGCTTTGCTCTCCTCTACAAGGATCCTCCCTCCCCAGGCAGTGGCAAGAAGGCCACCAGGACCCACAGGTTCACCTAGTTCCAGCCTAGTCAGCCCTGCAGAAGGCCACATCCTCCTTTCCAATGGTTTCAGTAAAAATCCTGGGACTAACTCTATGACTGACTTGGGCCTGGGCCTATCCCCGAACGCACTGCTGATTGACGGGCCAGACCGCCTATGCTGTGCGGCCCCGCCTGTGTCACGTGTCAGTCCTGAGCCTGGCTGGGGTCAACCTTCCAGTGAGCGGCGGCGGGGCGGTGCTACAAGAAAAGAATCCCGACGCGGCTGAGGAGCCAAAGCACAGCTTTTAAATCTGTTACATGCAGGGTCACCTCGTACCCAGGAGGCCGAGCTGGCTTACTCATTTCGGTGCTCTTCATTAGGGAGAGACCCAGGACGGGAAACTGAGGAGGAGTGGGGTGGGGCATGGAGCTTGTATGGGTAGGAGTTTGGTTTTTTCCAAGCCAAAAGCTAAGAGGGTGGGGCAGTGGCCTTGGAACGAGGTATAAGCCTGTCTTCTGAATCCTAATTGCTTATTTTAAATGACGGCCGATCTCCGTGGACCCAAGAGCGGGATGTAAAGAGCAGTTCGGTGGGGTGAGGATCCTGTGCTGATGTGTCCAGGGGGAACCCCAGCTCCCTGCAGAGCCGGCCCACAAGATGGGCAAGTATGTCTCACCGCACTAGCTATGCGCTAGCTACGCAGGGAGCGTAGCTGTCAGCATCACAACCACCACCTCCCCCAACCCTGCTCGGGGTCTGGAGGCTTCAGGAAAATACCTAGATGCCCCACCTCAAGGAAAGCGCTGTAGCCTCCACCGCCAGAAGTGCACCGTCTGCTTTGGAAAGTCGCCTCAGCCCACATTTATGGATGTAAGGATCAGAAAGGCAACCACTGCCCCACTCCCTCAAGGAAATCATCCCTAACGACATTCTCTGTCACTGTCGCCTTCTGAAACAGGCATTCACTTGGCTGGCCTAGCCGAGGAGCAAGCTGAGACTTAGACCTGCCCTTCAGGGGATGTGCACAGGGTTGCAGGGACTTTTCATCATTGTGACCACCCCCCGCCCCCAATAAAAATGACCAAATCTGCCCTTAGGTCACCGGCAGAGAAGCTGGTCCTTGTGGGGGAGTAGCAAATGGCCAGGGCGGCAGCACCACTGCCTCTGCAGACCTCTGTGGTCCAGAATACGGGCAGGTTCAGTTACCCACATGCTCCTGCCCCAAGGCTGCCCCTCTCACCTGCCAGCTTGCACCTGGCTGAGCGTGACCCCCAGGGAGAGCAGGGGCTGAGCCAAGCCTGAGAGGCTCATCCCTAGAAAAAGTCACCTCCTTTTCCCTTCTGCCTGCCGTCTTAGGTGCTTGGACACCTGCACCTAGAAACTAGATTGGGAATTTAAGTTTTTCTGCAGTTTGGGGCTAAGAATTGAGGATCAGGTCTATGAGCTCAGAGCACAACCTTTTCTTACAACATTTCCTAAAGTCAGTTAGAATTATGGTCATCGCGTAGAAAAGTTAAGACTGTGGACGCTCCCAGGTCCAACCTAGAGGAGAGAAGATATGTTCTCATGGAATGAATTAGAAATAATCCTGATTTTGAAAAAATCAAGACCAGAAGTCTCTCAACATTTAAACTTTACAGACTAATAGAATCTAAGCTGCAGGGTTAAACGTAACAAACAGCGCACGGTAACAAACATTAATGATATAACACAAAAGCATCAGAAGCAGCACTAGAAATTTGCTGAGGTCACCGTTTAATTAATCCAAGTTGAACGTATGGCTTTGCTTACATGTGGTTCCAGGCCAGGGGCATGAAAGCCAGCATTTGTGGGAGAGTCAGGAGGAAAAGCGGCCAGTACAGACCATGGAGCAAAGGAGTAGCCTTCCTCACGCCAACCTTGACACCCCAGCTTCCAGTGCCCCCACCTTGGGGTGCATGCAGCACCCATCCTTCTCTTGACCACTGCACTGACCCCACTTATAACGCTGTACTTGCAAGATTGTGAGCTCCTTCAAAGCATGGATGTTGCCCTGTTCGTTTTAGAATCCATGTGTGCTTGTGGAGAGAATGAATGAGTGAATGAATAACCCAGCAGAAATAAATGGAGAGAGGCAGAGGGGAAGGGCAGCTCTAAGCAGGGAAACTTGCTCTTTCCTAGAAAATCCTTGATGAATATGGAGAGAGTTGGCTGAACAAAAGATAATAAAGAGTCTGCATTATTATTTAACTTATTAAGTTATTTGAAAAGGTGAGAAAGTGAGTCAGGTCTTAGATTGCAAGGAGCAGAGATCCACTAAGTTCCCTTAAGCATTATAGGGTTTATTTTAAGGCCACACACAGGGCTTCCCTGGCAGCACAGTGGTTAAGAAACCTCCTGCCAATGCAGTGGACACAGGTTCGAACGCTGGCCTGGGAAGATCCCACGTGCCGTGGAGCAACTAAGCCAGCGAGCCACAACTACTGAGCCTGAGTGCCACAACTACTGAAGCCCGTGCACCGCAATAAAGAGTAGGCCCCATTCGCCACAACTCGAGAAAGCCTGCGTGCATCAACGAAGACCCAATGCAGCCAAAAGTAAATAAAATAAATCTAAGGCCACACATAGATAAGGAAGTAAGGACCATAGACCAAACGACAGGTCTAATGGCGACCCAGGACAAACCACACAGAACCTGCATGGAGTCCAACAGAGCCCCAGATGTAGTTCAGGAACCAAGAGGTCTTTCAAGATCAAACACAGCCCTAAAAAACTGACACTCTGTCATCTTGCCAGCTGAGCAGCAGGCTCCATCCATCCTTGCCTTCGTGCTTTGTCAGTGGGGCAACTCCGGGACTCCTTCTCTGCCCCTGTTCTACCTGTTGCTTATTTACATGATTACTGCTTCAGGACCTCCAAATGCCTGCTTTGTCTCTGTCTCTTTTACTAGCAAGTGTTCCCTCTAAGTCTCCTTGTAAAGTTTGCCAAGACAGAGGATCTCATTGGTCACTGGGCTGAGCCTTCACTGGCCGGCCAACCAGAAGAGGGCAGCTGCTTGGACCAGGTGCAGGGCCCAGGGTGGCGGGTTCATGGGTATGACTCTGTGTGGGGGCAGAAGTTCTTTGCAGGGATTGTAGGTGTAGCAGGTGTCCTGAGGGCCAGAGCCTCCAGCCCCTGATCATAGACACGGTATGATTAAAGTGTGAGAGGAGAAGGGCAGAGGCTACTTGGAGTAACGTGTCGAGTTTGTGTACTTTTGACGATTCTGGTGTGTTTCCGACAATCATAGAAATTTCTTTTACTCTGCAAAGTTGGTGAACACATATCCCTAGGTCCCCCTGATGCCATGTGTGTGCCCCACTTGGGTCAAAGTATCAACACTGGGTGTTCTGTGTGCCTTTCAAGCGGATCGTGGATTGGTGGGGGCTATAGCGGAAGAGGGACATGAGCCTTGACAGAGAGGGTGAACATGTGCCCGTGATTTCATTTATTTTAGTAGAGAATGTAGAGGGGTGACAAAGCTGGTTTTTAGAGGATATAGGAACAAAGATTTTGTGCACTAGGAGAACAAAAAGGAATGCTGAGGTAAGAATGCAAAGTTAGATACAAAACTGTTTAATGTCCTACAAGGGCAACGAAACTATAACCTTTGGGGTTATTTTTCCTACCAGATAGAAATCATTTGCATCTCTACTAAAAAGTCATTTACATTTTAACAGTTGCTACATAGCCTCATCTAATTTTACAGTAGTATGCATGTCTGGACTCTAATTAATAGTAAACAGTCCAAGTTACCTTCCCCTGGAGAGCCAGATGACCCTCAGATGGGCTCATTAAAACATTGCTTTCATTTAATATGAAAGGTTCTTTTGCCCCTCCCCTTCCCCTCTGCAAGTTTTAATCATTATTTTTGCGGTACACGGGCCTCTCACTGTTGTGGCCTCTCCCGCTGCGGAGCACAGGCTCCGGACGCACAGGCCCAGCGGCCATGGCTCACGGGCCCAGCCGCTCCGCGGCACGCGGGATCCTCCCGGACCGGGGCACGAACCCATGTCCCCTGCATCGGCGGGCAGACTCTCAACCACTGCGCCACCAGGGAAGCCCAATCATTATTTTTTAACAGGGAGAAACATCAACCACATTTTGCTTCAGTGGGTATTAAAGAGGGGGAAATGATAGAGAATTAATTGGCAGGCCAAATGCTCAAGGTGCGGGGCACCAGGGTTTACTACCTGGCTGGGCATCTCGCCAGTAGGGTGACCTTAAATTTGATTGCACTTGTTCTCGGTGTCCTCGTCTATAAAATGGGGCTTTGGGACTGTACACTTGGCAGGACTTTGCGCTAAAGGTCGTTTTTTAAATTAAAAAAAGGAAAGACACAAAAAAACCCGATCCCGGCCCCCTCCCTTATCACCCACACTAATTCTGAGAGAGAAAGAGGAAGGGGAGAACAGGCCCAGAAGCAATTTACTGGGAGAGGATCGTTGTGACCGCTCCAGAAAACACCACCCAATCATGCATATTTACAGACGGATGAGGGGAGCAGAAATGGGGCTGGTCCTCAAGGAGCAAATCTACAGGCGTTGCTTCTTTCGTTGTGTGTAGGACAGGAGGAGGACGGCGATCGCACTCCTCTATCACAAGTCAGATTGCTTGCGGGTCTCCTCTCCTGCTCGCTCCAGCGGCGGCAAAGCCTGCACGGCTCCCGGGCGCCGCCACCGCCCCGCGACTCCACCCCGCAGGGGCAGCGGTGCCGGAAACCCCCCAGCTCGGCAGAGCTCCACCGGCCGACCCCAGGGACGACCTGCCGCCTCGTGGGCACGGAGCCAGAATCTCCCTGGGGGACTATCAATGAGCCACCCTTGTTTTGTGAAACACACACTCCCCGGTTTCAGGCAACGCTAGCCGGTTGCCACGGGCGTTTTCTGTTTTGACAGGAGCAGGGACAAACCGAATCCCCCGACTCTGAGTTGCAGATTGTGGACGTTGGAGTCTCCTTTACCCCGGAAGGATGGAGGGCTGCACCCGCCCTTCTCACATTCCTTTTCAAGTCACCTGACCTTGGCTAAGCGCCAGGTGTTTCCGCTCAGGCTTGAGCCACGGGGGCACCCTTTTCCCTGGCAGGTGAGGTGAGGCAAAAGGATTTTCAGGAAGGCGAGCCCCTTCCTCTTTATCCCCCAGGGATAAACCCCCTTGAACACCCTTTTTTCACAGTATATGGAACTGTGGAGCCCTGCCCTCTGCTTGCTTCTATGAGACCCAAGAAAGGCCAAGAGTGAACTCTCTCCAGTAACGCCATGCAGGCATCCCAACACGAGGAAGCAAGGAAACGGGCCCAAGCAGATAGCCCGGGGGGCTTTGAACCTGCAGAGGGGGTTTGGAAACTCAGGGCTGAGCACTTGTCCAACAGGGCTGTTCTTGGCTTGGTGAGGCTGGCGTTGCACCGCAGGAAGTGTAGCATCACACACACACACACACACACACACACACACACGCACGCATTAATGGTGTGGCACCTCCCTCTCTTTGTAACAACTCAAAATGCCACCACCTGTGTCCAAATACTCCTTAGAGATTATGCATCGTTAGGTTGAAAACCAGTTAAATCATTTCCTAAACTATATTCCAAAAGACATTAATTAGTTCCTTGAGATGTCAGTAGGAACGATATGAAAAGAGTCCATAGTCAATATCAGACTGAGTTTGGGAAATGACGGGTTAAAAAATAGGCAACAGAGTTCCTGAGAAAAGGACTTCTCAGAAACCTTAATATAAAAATTGGTGTTTTGAATGATCAAGTTTCCCCAATCTAATTGACAGTGGAATTCTTTCTCTTTGGGTCTCCTTTTGGGTGGACACACCTTGGACAACTCTTAGCCACCCCCAGGGACTTTTGTATGCTCCGCAGTGTGAAGCCCAGAGCTGAGTGGTCAGAAGGCCCTTACGTTTTGACTGAATTGAACACCCTCAGAACTCTGGCAAACCAGAACGTGTGAAGCTACCAGGAAGGAGGCCAGGGTGTCTGGAAACCACTGCAAAGATGACCTCACAAAGAAACCAGTGTGGTGGGGCTCCCAGAGTGCTCAAGGGGACGCGTCCTGCCTGAGAGAGAGAAGGTCGCCAGCGCCTTTGGCTGGCGTAGTTCAAGGAAGCTGAAACAGCCCGGGTGATTGGAAGAGAAGTACATGTGCATGAAATTATTCAAATGCTGACAGGTGGGCTGGAGGTCTCCTCTCCTGCTGGCCTGGCAGCCTCTGCGTGGAAAGCCTCGCCTGGGAGATGGGTCCCGGCCACTCCGGTGAGATGCTGGAAATACAAGCCCAGCAGATACAATGGCTGTGAGTCACAGTAAAGCACCAGCTGTCAAGTACTCAGGGGGGAAGCTGAAGCCAGGAGACTCACTGAGCTGAGCAAGAAGCAGGGCCATCCCGTTGTGCAAAAGACAAAGAGCAGAGTGTTCAGATCCCAGGATCAGGTTTCTCATAATGGAAGCCAGAGCTGTGCGCTGAGCTTCAGGCTGTGCTCCAAGGTCGGGGGACAAAACCCTGCCTCTTCCGTTCCAGGAGGATGCCACCCAAACACACCCATTCCTCCCAGGCCAGGGCCAGCGGGGATCTGCCTCTGCCCGTGAAAAATTGGGTGAGCAGCCCAGCACCTGTCAGGGGCCCAGCACTTCAGCTACAGCCTCCCAGGCTTGGAAATCTGGGCTCTGTTTTCCGAGGGTGCTCTGTGCTAGCAAACCTCTCCGAACAGCTACAAGCTCTTGGCTCCTAAATGTTTCCAGTTTAACTGGCCTGGCCCGTGCCTGAGGCCTTGTGTTCAAGATCCCAGCTCTAAAGAAAGAAAAGAAATGAAAAGGTAGGTGGCCTCCACTTCTCCAGGGCTGGTGGGCTCCGAGCCTCCTGCCTCTCAGTGTGCTGGACCGCACAGAGCGGCTAGGGTTTTTTTTGGCCTGGGCGACTTTTTTGCTCACAGGTCACAGTCAAGCTTCTTAAACTTGGATGACAGTAAACCAATGACTAACTGGGTAATTAAAGCCACAAGTCAGGAGACCTGAGGCCCCTCCTCTGGAACCTCCTCCAGTGGCCTGTTCCACAGGCGATGCCCCTCGCTCTTCCCCACAGCAGGAACGTTTTTTGTGAATGTAAAGCCCTCTGCGGTGACCTCCACCTCCTCTCAAGGTCACTTCTCCACTTGTCCATTGCTCCCTCCCCCTCCCCACCCCACCATCCCTGTCCACTGCAAGGAAGGAGGAAATCTAACCACACGCCCCACCCGCTGCCCCAACGGGAACATGACAGAAGGTTTCCAACTAAAACCAAAGTTACTCCACAGCGCTTCCGCCAGGCTGACATGCTAGAAGGCATGGTGTGCTTCCTCTGCTTCAGGCACTCGAGAGCCTCCCCACTTCCTGGGGAGAGTGGATGAGAACTTCAAAGCTGACAAGGCCGCAGCTGAGAAGAGCTGGCTTGCTTCAAAGACCGTGTCTCCTCCGGGTCTGGAGCTCTTGGTGAATGTCTCTCCCTGCTTCTGAAACAAAATGAAGAGCTGCTGAAGTTTACGAGGTCCCAGAGACATTTCTGTGTGCATCGCTCTAACAGAGGACCCCTGCGTCTGCACAGCAAGGTCCCTAAGCTCCCCTTGGCAGGGATGCTTTCTGTGTTTTATGCCTCTTTGATGCCTCTGCCCTCTTTCCGGCTGGCCCTCTGGCTGCCCCTGCATCCTCCGTCTTCTCCACCTGCCCTCTATCCCTCCTGCATCCCTGTTTTAAGCAGCAGCCCCTTTTCCACTGAGGAGACATGGGTGGAAGAGGAGTTACAGTTGGGGGTTGGAGGGCGATAGGATTTTTTTTTTTTTTTTTTTTTTTTTTTTTGCGGCACGCGGGCCTCTCACTGTTGCGGCCTCTCCCATTGCGGAGCACGGTCTCCAGACGCGCAGGCTCAGCAGCCATGGCTCACGGGCCCAGCCGCACCACGGCACGTGGGATCTTCCCGGACCGGGGCACGAACCTGTGTCCCCTGCATCGGCAGGCAGACTCTCAACCACTGCGCCACCAGGGAAGCCCCTATATGATTTTTGTATGCTATTCCAGAATAGGTTTGTGGTTATTTTAATTAAAAAAAAATAATTAATGTTCCCTCCGAATCTTTGAGGATCTTTGATTGCAGGAAGCTGTGGACCATGCTAAGCCCATGGCTCTCTGATGGTTACCCGCCTCGGCAGGCTGCTGCTTACACTGGGATATAACAACCAGGACATGAGAAGCAAGGGTAATTTGGATTTTTACTTTTTAGCAAGGATCTCTTTCCACTGAAACTGTAAAACTCTAGAAGGCAGGGGCTCTCTGACATTGAACCTCATGGTCTTGTGATAATGCCTGGAAAACAGTAACTGTTCTCAGAAGATGTGTGTTTGTTAAGTTCCTGTCATTCCTTAAAAAAAAAAAAAAAGATTAAAGAAGTCACTCTGTGTTCTCAAGATGCTGCATGTGTAAGTGTTTAGGCCACATACATGTTGAGAAATTGCACATATTTCGTCTTCATCTCGTATCGCCAAGACCTGATGTTACCAAACCTCTTGTCTCATCCACTGTCTTATCATCTGTGCTTAGCAAACTAAGACATAGCAAACCAGACGAACTTTCGGGAAACCTGCAGACATTTGAGGGCATTTGAGACAAAAAAAATCCAATAGAGTTCTAAACGGAAACAAGAAGCAGAAAGATGGTCCTGTTGTAAAGTGGCCCCAAGCCTCAGACCTGCCTCGGATGTCACCAAGTGCCTCTGGCCTTCGGGGCCATTGAAGATGCTCAGCTCGGCATCTCTGCTGTGGCTGGACTTCCTGGCCAGCCAGGCCCGAGGGCGGCAGAGGAGGAAGTGCTGTGGGTGAGGTGGGGGGAGCACAGTGCACACCCAGGGGTGACTGCAGGGAGGAGACTTAGGACAGAGGAAAGCACAGGACGGACGACCCCCTCTGCAGAAGCGACTTTCTGGCCCCCTCGTCTCCCAAACACGCCCTCCAACTAAAAAATATTAATTGTGCCTAATTCTGAAGGCCCACACGTGTGTGTATGTCTATACCTGTGTGTATGTCCTACCATATCTCTTTGTTCCTGGGGAGAAACATAAGCTACAAGCCTCACATGCCTCTTCCTTGCTGAGTTACTACTGCTTAAAAAGTCAGAGAAAAAAAGCTCAGCCCAACCGTCTACGAACAGATAAATTTAAGCAAGAACGGCTTGAGTTCCTGCCAGTTGCTGGTGAGGCAGTTGTTAAGTGTGATGACAACCACCAATTTAGTGAAGGGTCAGTAGTTTGTTTGTTTGTTTGTTTTTAAATATTGAAACCCTCTCAGTTATACTTGATCCCTTACTTGAAATCATAGCAAATAGTAGCATTATGGTGACAGAAAGAATTCAACCACTTCCTGGCAAGTAATGAGTACTTCATTTTATTCTACTTTTCTGGAGTTAGTTTAGAAGTCACATCAAAGTAAATTTTCGCTGATCATCCTTGAGTTTGCTGATCCCAAGGAGGGACTCAAGGGCAGGATCCCCTGGGATCCACTCTGAGCAATGGGGAGTCCCTGTCCCCCAGGCCATCTGCTGCCAACAAGCCAGGGCACTGGACCTGGAGGGCTGCATTTTGGTCATAATGAGCCATCTGGCTGCCTGGCAGAAGGAGCCCATGGGAGTATGTGTCTGAGATGTTACTGACATTACCACTGACCTTTGCCAAGGAGTGGCTTTGGTTTTATCCAGAATGGCTCAGCCTGGTGGTAAGAATACATCATCTTGGTCCAGGACACTTTCAGGGATTAGGCTCAAAATCCTCAGCCTCCAAATTGAATATTTTCTTGTAATTATTTTTTTAATTGAAGTATAGTTGATTTATGGTATCACGTTAGCTTCGGGTATACAACAAAGTGATTTGAGTTTGTTTTTTTGCAGATTATATTCCATTATAGGTTATTACAGGATATTGGGTATAATTCCCTGTGCTATACGGCAAACCCTTGTTGCTTATCTATTTTATGTATAGTAGTTTGTATCTGTTAATCCCATACAGCTAATTTGTCCCTCCCTCCCTCCTTCACTCTCCCCTTTGGTAAACCATAAGTTTGTTGTCTGTGCTTTAGTCTGTTTCTGTTTTGTACATAAATTCATTTGTTTTATTTTTTATATTCCACATATAAATGATATCATATAGTATTTTTCTTTGTCTAACTTACTTCACTAAGAATGATATTCTCTAGGTCCATCCATGTTGCTGCAAATGGCAATATTTCATTCTTTTTTATGGCTACTTGAGTAATATTCCACTGTGTATATATACCACATCTTAAGCCAATCTTCTGTTGATGGGCACTTGAGTTGCTTCCGTGTATTGGCTATTGTAAATAGCGCTGCTTTGCGTGTCGGAGTGCATGTATCTTTTTGAATTAGAGTTATGGTTTTTTCCAGGTATATACCCAGGAGTGAAATTGTTGGATCATGTGGTAGTTTTTTAAGGAACCATAACTGTTTTCCACAGTGGCTGCACCAATTTACATTCCCACCAACAGTGTACAAGGGTTCCCTTTTCGCCACATCCTCTCCGGCATTTATTATTCGTAGACTTCTTGGTGATGGCCACAAGTTGAATATTTTGTTGAGCGCTAGGGGCGTATGCTGCACCTGGGTTGTTCTGCGACTACGTCCTGCCCACCCCTCTACCTTTCAAGGAGGGGGGTCTCTACCTATATTGTTGCTCTTGCATGTGTCCTGACCCACCACAATGGCAGGGCCAAAGCCTGGCTTCTGGAGGTTTCCTTTGTTTTTTTAGATAAATGTGCAATTTAAGGATAAAGAGGGTTTGCTATATAATGTAGCTTTAGAAGAAATCCTTTAGCTATTCCTTGCTCCCAACAAAATGCCACCCCCAAGATTTTCCCACATAGAAATTCTGGAGCCACTACTCATCTATGGGACGTGTGTCCTGAATAAATTGTTTCTGCTAGAGTTCCAAAGTGCAGAAGTGATTAACCTTTAAAAACTAAATGAAACATCAAGGTTGTCCATGTCATAAGTTACTCCCATGTTACTTGGGTTTGGTGGTTTTTCTAGGTGGGAGAGGAGATGGTGTTACAGTCTGTATACTGGGTGTCACACCCAAGGAAGTCCAGGGAGTGGGCTGTGTTATTAGGGGTGGTTGGGAGCAGGGCAGACAGAGGCAGAGGGCAGGTGAGCACTGCCGATCCCTGGCCCTGAAGCGGAGGGGGGGGAGCTGGGGGGTTACACAGCAGTAAAGAAAGGGGATTTCGAGGGTCTTAGAAAGCCAGAGAACTTCCTTCCCCTCCAACCAAGGAAATCACCAAGGAGATGGATTTAACTCTTAAGACTTAATAGCCTCCTTTGGGGGTTCTGCTTTTTTTGGGAATAGAATATTGGAGCACAGCCAGACCAGTCCTCTAAGCCAGGTTTTCTACTCAGAGTCTCAGACTGTGGCTAGAAGTTGTGATTTGCTTGGTCTGAGGAATTTTGTAAATTCAAGGTGTCATCATGCTAAAATTGGGAGAATTCAGGTAACACGGAGACTTCTGACTTCTCTAAAGAAGCAGAAGTGTTGGCAACATTAGGCTGTCATTGGTGCACGGCAACAGCAGGCGAGAGCAGGTGCTGGCCGACCCGTTAGCTGAGGCACACCCGCTCCCCCCTACACACGTACACGTGCATCCCCCCTCCTGCTTGGGTGCCCTCCAGGCAGGGAGGGTCCTACCATGGACCACCGCACCCCTGTTCTCCCTGCCACTCAGAAGCAGTCTAGACACACACTTCTGGATCAAAGTCAGCCCCGAGAGCCACGATTTATTCCTGCCTCTGCCCTCACACAAACACAAAAGGCTCCTCCCCATTTACTAAAGCCAAAGAATGTCAGCATTAACCCATGATTGAAACTTGTGAAAGAGGAGCTCAAGGCAGCTTCAGCCTTAGCATTCCACAGCTCCTCATTAGAACGGGGACTTTTTGTGACTCTGGGACAGCTGGAGACACATGACTGCATTCAGAATCTCACGCGAAGGGTGCCGGCCTCAAGGACGCAACTTGTGGGATTCCTGACGTGCTCCTCGGACTTGGGGCAGGCGTGCTGGGTGTGCCACACCACAGCACGATGGCGAGAAGGACCGGGCTGTCGGGAACAAGGCGGTGGACAGTCACCGTCTGGGCCAAGGTCCCGCCGGCCCCAGGCGAGGCCAATTCACTGGCTCCAGAGCAGAACCAGCTAAGAAACAGGCACGGCCCCGGCGCCCTCTCCCCCACGCCACGCAAGTTACACACTCTGACGTGCTGGCTGCTCCCCGGGGTACATGCTGACTCTCTCACGGGGCTTCACGGTGAGGGCCACCGTCTCCTCTGGGCTGAACTGCGTGGAACTGCGCAGAATATGCTCCAGGGGGCTTTGGAGTCAGAAAACACTGGAGCCCTGCGAGGCATCTTAGATAGCATCTGCTCCAGGGTTCGCAACGGAGACTGCTCTTCAGAATCACCTAGAACACAAAACCCAGGTTCTGAGGCTCCAGATCCCACCTCCGCAGCCTACCCCCCAAAACACACACAGTGATTCTGCTGACCAGTCAGGTTTGGGGAACCGCTGATATCGTCCGAACCCTTCACTTCTGTTTCTGAAGTACAATCCTGGGTTAAGTAAGTTTTCCAAGGTCACACAGCTGGTTTGGCAGGACTGGGCTTAAAGTACGGGTCTCTTGAATATAACCCAGGGCTTTTTCTACAACACACCACCTCCTGGACGTACCCATGAAGGGAACGCCAGACGACCCCAGAGGGTCTGGGTAAGGAAAAGGCTAAGAGGCATAGTCTTTGTGCATGTGAAGTAACCCCAGATAGTTTCCCAAATACTGGCTCCCACTGTGGTTTATGACGCAGATGCCATAGTCTCATGTCATCTGGGCAGGAGATTCTGCTTCTGGCTCTATAATTACCCCAGTTTCACTTGTCCTTTGAGAGGTCAGGGAAAGAACTATGCATGTGTGTATAGACTTCTCCGTGCCTCAGTTTACCTCTATAGAAAATGGAGAGAATGGCGGCACCCTTACGCCTGCCTCTTTGGAGCTCTGCAGACCTATTGCATGACCACACAAAGGCACCCTGTGATCCCCTAGGCAGAGAAAGAAGCCTTCCGTATCCACACAGAGCTAGTCATAAACTCAAGGCCACTCTTGCCACATTTTAAATAGTTCTATGTCAGAATACCACTGTGACTCCACTAGCTACCCTGCACGCCCTCCAGGAAGGGCTGCTCGTCTCCTCCTGGTCTCTGGAGGGCTGGTGAAATATTTCCTGTGGGTGATCTTGGGAGGAGCCCCAGTTTTGAAGGACTAAACAAGATTTAAAAATTAGATACTACTACTAGTAGTGAATAGCTGGCATTGAGTTGTTATTAAGTGCCAGGCACTCTGCCAAACACTTCACATGCATTTAATCCTCACTACAGCCCTATAAGTGAAGTGTTATGAGTATTCCCATTTTACAGACGTGGAAAATGAGGCTCAGAAAAGTTAACTTGCCCAAGATCACATAGCTGCTAAGTGACGGAGCCGTGATTCAAACCCACATACTCCAGTCTCCAGGGGCAAAGCTCTGATAAAGGGGGTGGATGAACAGGTCACTGTCGTCATGAGGTTAACCCTCCACGTGACACTGCCTTGTACTTGCCAGTGGAATGTCACGCCCTAATGCAGCTCAAGCCAAGGGCAGCTTGGGCGCTGCAGCTGTGACTGTCTGCTGGGATGTTCACAGCTCCTTCCATTCAGGGACTGCCTGACCCAGCCTGACCAAATTAGAGCATCTAACGGGCATGACATAATTTGACATGTACATTGTTAGCTGAAGCCCTTGGGAGATGATTTTAAATAGAGACAATACCATGCTGTGAACTATTTTGGGTCACCGAGCCCTTATTCTCTAACTCTTGCAGGAAAAAAGAATTGTGCCATGATAAACTGAAAACCCCCAAGAAGCTGCTCCAGGGTCAGGAGAGCAGCAGGCTAGCTGGATTGGCAGAGATTCTTCCTGAGAGTTTCAGGGATTTCACCCTCATTTCCTAGCACTTTATCCCCCAAACATTCCCAAAACCCTAGTTAAGAACTGCTAAGTCTATCCATCCTCCTCCTAGATTCAGAACCCCAGTCAAAATCCAGCACTGGTAAGACTGCAAAACAGGCACGGCTTGAAGCCCCCATATGCACCCCCCATCCTGCTTTTCCCTTTCTCAGGTGCACAGAACCAGCAGTCTACCCAGGGCCATGCTGAGGGACCACGCAGGTCCACGCTCTCTGGGCATCACCCGATGCCCAACTCCTAGTCATAGCAAGTCTTTCCTGTCCTATTTCCCATGCCCTCATACTTGCTTCCTGACCTTCCTAAAGAGTATGTGCAGCCCTGTGTGCTAGTGCCACTGATACTCATGGCTTAGACCTACTGACTATGACATGTAACCAGCACCCAAGAAATGTTTAGTGTTGAATTAATGAATGAAAGTAAGAGTAACAGTTTCTCTGGCAATCCCATGCCTTACTCCCAACCAGTAAGTTCAATGCTGGTTTTCAGGCTAATAAAAATGAATTTGGGAGCAAAAGACCTTTGCCTTTTAAAAAACTGAAGCCCTTGAAATAACACTACTTGAGAAGGATGACCAGGAGAGATATAGAGCACATGGTGGCCTTCCCATATGCATTTCTTTCTTCCCCTTCCTAGCAGGGCCCCATACTTCCCAGCCATGCACTTGGGAAGGATTAACCTAATTGCAGTTCTCTGGGCAGACCTCGGTCAGTTCAAGCCATCCAGTCGGTTCCATTGTCCTAGCTACCCTAGCCACAGTGATTGGCTTGGGGATGGCCACCTGGTCCAGATATAAGGTGATTTTGCTTTGGTGATCATTAGGTGGGACAGTCTAAGAATAAAACCATGGGAGACTAAGAAGAAATGGAAAGACACTGGGTCTTCATTGGCTTGTCCAGCTACTACATCTGGCCTTACCTAAGCCCACTCAACCTCTGGTCTTCTCAATTACATAAGCAAACAAAGCCTTTTTTGTTTAAGCATAATGAATACATAATACAATAATACATAACCCCTTGATTCCTTTTATGATTGAGCTCAGAGACTATTTTGTCAAGTTACATCACCCTTACCTTACAGCTTATTATTTTTTTTATTATTATTTTATTTATTTATTTATTTTTTACAGCTTATTTAACTTAAAAAAAATAAACATACCAAAAGACAAACAAATGAAATCCCTAATTTTTCACTCTCTGGTCAAAGCCTTCCAAAGATTCCCTAGGCTTGTGATGTCCCAGGTGAAGGAGGAAATAACAGTGGTTTCAATAAGATAGAAGCTTATTTCTCTCTCATACAAAATAAGGCTGGATTCTGGCTGGTATGGGAGCTACAGTGTCATCAAAGTTCCAGGTTTCCTCTGTCTTTTTCTTCTGCCATACTTAGCATATGGCTTCCATCTTGAATTCACTTCATGGTCCAATGTGGCAGCTAGAGCTCCAGCCATCACATTGATCTTCCTGTTCCAGGAAGGCACAGGAGGGAGAAGGGAAAAAAAAAAAAAGATGACATCAGTAGTCTAGCCCCTCTTAAGGCATCTTCACAGAAGATCAACCCAACAACTTCTGCTTGTATCTCAATGGCCAACCCAGCTGCAAATGTGGCTGACAAATGTTATCTTCCAGCTGGGCACATTGTCATCCAGTTTAAAATCTTGGTTGTGTTATGTAGGAAAAAGGGGAGAGTAGATACTGGGTAGGCAACTAGCAGTTTCTGCCCCACCCCACTTAACAACCAAGCCTGGCTTCGGTGTTCAGTCCTTTTTTTTTTGAATTTTATTTTATTTTTAATACAGCGGGTTCTTATTATCTATTTTATACATATTAGTGTATATATGTCAATCCCAATCTCCCAATTCATCCCACCATCACCACCTCCGGTGTTCATTTCTGTCGCTCGGTACCTGCTCCTCCAAAGAGACCCCCTGGTTCAAGCTGCAATTACTCTCTCTGCAGACCCTTAACATCCCAAGTTGGTCCCCCCTCCACCCTGCCCTCCACCTGCCAAGGATCTTCTGACCAGCATCTTGTGATTTATCCAGTTGAGAAGCACTTATTGAGCCAATAAATAAGTAAATTAGAACACTTTAGTCTTTCATTAGCATCTTGGCTTCAGTTTAACTCATAGCGCACTTGACCTTCTTCTCTGTCTTGCTCTAGTCAGACCCATTCGTACTTACCCTTCTTCATTCACCAGTCTCCCTTGAACTATGTTCTTTCCAACACAGGTCTGCTCTTCAGTATCAGTTTCTAACTTCTTTCTGACATTAACATTCTCGGTCCCATGGGTAAGAGCCTAGGGCAGCAAGGGCTATGGTCAAAACAGCAGCTGAGTGGGGGCTGGTCTGCAAATCTTCATGGATGACAGAGTGTGATTTTGTCTGGGGACAGGTGACTGAGGCCAGGGCAATGACTTCTTTTTCAGTTCTCCCAAGGCCTTCTGACCCGTTCTTGTACATTTCAGATCCCACGGACAGCATTGCAGGCCTCAGTTAGCAATGAACAGCACACACAAGGCAAATCAAACAATAATAATGAAGTGAATTATTGCCTTGCTAGAGGCAACACATCTGCTCCTCCGTATATCACCTGCACAAAAGCAGAAAAAAACAAGAAAAAAAAAATCAATGTCTGATAATGCTAAAAAAATGTGTTACCTTGAGTCCTCATATAAAATTAAAATTTTCCATTTTGATTTTAATTATAAACTGAAAGCTATTGTAACTCAAAAATGTACATTCTCTTATGTCTTTTCAAATAGCAACATCATTAGGCAGATGTGAACAATTATCCCCAACTGGATTTTTTTTTAAGTTAAATTCTTCAGAGTAATAGATAGGTTATTCTTTAAATCCTTGGTTTAAAACTAAACCTATGAGACACAATATTACAGGTTTAACCAAGAGGGCTTGACTTTGGATTTAGAAAGTTTAATTGATCCAGTCATCCCTTTTATTAAAGCTATCCATATATTTTTAAACCAAAGAATTGTAGTAATGCATATTTTAGGGCCAGAAGCATTCATCATCTTGACGACCAAGTGATAAATGGTGAAAAGATTTGAGATCTAAGACACTCTGTTACTATATTGAAAGGTCAGGTAAAGAAATTCCAAGGGAAGGTGTCGGCATATGTCCCCTCTGCTTTTTAATTTCCAATGACAGACACTTAATTTCCATTCCAAACACTTCCCATTTGGATTAAACAGAACTTGATTCTCCAGGGAAAACTGGCAGCATAAACTAAAAAGAAATTCATCTTGCTGAAAAGCGAGTCTGTACTCAGGTGTCACACCACCATCAGCGTGACAGGATCCCCACGGAAAAGCAATGCTGGGAGTGACTTCACTCCCTTAGAAGCACGGTCACCAGTACCCAAGGATGTCAGGGGAACTGGTTGGATCTCAGAGGACGTGTCTTTTTGGTGCAGGAGAGGGCATACTGAGGAAGGCAGATGCTGAAATGGACACGGCTTATCTCAGAAAGGTGGGGAGGGCTAATCTCAGAAAGGTCATTTGAAGGAAAATTTACCCAGGAATGACATTCTCCTCTATCTTGGAGTAGAAGACCAGCCAGATACCGGCAGCCCTACAACCTGGGCTTCTTTCCAGGGCTGCAGCTCCCCTACAGGCGGTTGAGCAATGTCACCCTGGCAGCACAGAAACCCTGGACAGGCCTCTGAGACTGGGGAGTCTGACCAATAGCTCACTGATGAGAAATTGCACTGTCCTTGGAGACATTGCCTTGCCTAGACTTTAAGAGCCTCCCTTGTTTTTTCCCCTCCAGTATACCACAGCCAGATTTCCTCTCCCCTTCCCGCTGTAGTATTTTGCTCCGAGGACCTTGAGCCACAGAGCTAAGGGGGGGGGGGGTGTGCATATCATTTTACACAAGAGGCATAGGTCCTGTACAACTAGCTGTGCGATGTTGGGCAAGTCACTTAACTTCTCTGTGCTTCAGTTGCCACAACAGTAAAGTGGGGATTATGATTGCGTTCACCTGAAACGGCTGTTAACCAGCATTCAGCGAAATCCTACTGGAAAGTGCTGAGGAACAGTGCCTGGCTCATAGAGCTCCACAAAGGCTGGCTGTCACTGCAACTGACAGGGGAGCAGTTTCTCCCTGGGTTTCCACTGCAACACACGTTTGCCTCTCCCAACACGGGACAAAGATGATAAGAAAGTGAAATGTCTCACTTGGTCTAGGAAACCTTTCATTTTGTCAGTGGTTCCTGAGTTATCAAAAGATATCTATGTGTGTGTATGTAGATTCCTTTAATTTCCTAAAGACTATGCTGATTTGGTTCCTTTTTTATCTAATGGTGAAAGGCTATGTATTCAGCCGTTAGGGCAGGCTTCAGGAACATGTGGATAAAATGTAACCAGCGTTATCTTGGTTCAAATTCCTTTTTTGTGACCAACTGTTGTCTCAATGAACCTTTGCAGGGTTTTTGTTGGTTTTTTTCTTAGTTACAGCAGAGAATAAAATAAACACATCCAGGCCTTCTCACACAGATGTAGGCTGACGCCCAGTTAGGTCTGTGGAGGCCTCATTTTGGCTCCCCTGGTCACCATGCCGAACAGATTTCATGCATGTTGAAGACAGTCCATTAGTTCTTGGCAAGGAGGATCAAGTTTTCAAAGCTGCTTTCTCTAACAAGCTCCACTCCCCACCCCCGCTTCTCATACACAAAACCTTGTTGAAGGGGAGAGGCTCTCCCCCATTTGTGGAGAAGAGAGGTCAACCCCATCCAGATCACCCCGAGAGAGATCACCCCGCCAGAGCCTTGACAGTCATCATCTCCAGGACGGCCCTGGACTGTGCTCCATCATTAGATTCCCAGGGCACCACCCAGAGTTAAAATCTCTCCTTCCAGCTCAGGAAAGAAGCATTTTTATTTCAAAATCATACAATGAGAGATTTGAAAAGTAGTTTGCAACCTTCTCTGCCTCTAGGGAAGGCACGTCCATTCACGACTGAAATGTTCCCTCAGTGCATTAGGTGTTGCATTGACTGAGCTTCTGACCTCTCACGGTGCAGCCTAAAAGGAAACAAAGACGTTTTGCCTCTATCTGTTACAATGGAAGTGTAAGCCATGATGATATGGGTTGAGCCAGGGTTCTCAATGGAATCTTTAGACTGGTTCCTGGGAGGAAAAGCCAGTAGGTTTCTGTTATAGTACCAACTGCCACTGGGAGTGGGTTCCTTGACCTAAATGTGCTGTGGGCAAGGCTTCCCTTACCATAAGGGAGTGAGCACTGTAGTGAAAGGTGCTGAGGTGCTGAGGACCAGCACTGTGGGGCATGGTTACCATGGTAACACTGTCAGCCCCAAATGACTGTCATGAGGTGAAAAAATTACCTTAAAATAAATGAAACCAGAAAAGGTATATTTACCAACCTCTTACCAAAACACCTATCTGTATGCAAAGTAGAAACTCTTCCTTAAGCTACAGATACTAGAAGATTGGGAGAAATTTCATGACATAAACATTTTCTTAAAAGAATTGTTACTCTCACCCCCTAAAAATGGTCGGTAAAAATAACGAATACAGATTATTTTTTTAAAACAGGGAGAGTTCTAAGGAGTGATTGGCCTATACACTTAGATATTATGCAGTTATGACATTAAAATTCTGCACTAAACTACCAATAGTTTGTTTGAAATTTGCAGAATGGTACTTGACTGGGAGTTTTCTTCTAAGTTGTACAAATTATTTCTGGCAGGACCAATAAATGTGCTATACAATGGGAAAAAGATATCGGTCACACAGCTAAAAACACACGGGCACAGTTTTTGCCCTGCTCTTGCGTAGCTCCATGTGCGCTTGCCTTTCCTTATGAACAGAACCACCCTTTTATTTAGAGCAGCAGTGTGTCCAGCCAGAATGCCCAGTTTCACAGCCTCCCTAGCAGTCAGAGGTGGCCAGGTGATGCGGTTCTGGGCAGTAACGATAGGCAGAAGTCCCGGGGGTGGATATTGTTGGGAGACAGTTCTCTGTGGTCTCTCTCATTTCTACGTACCTTGCAAGCAGAGGCACTTACTGATAGCAGCAGAGTATCTTCCCAAAGATGCTTGCATAGCATACAGCCTTGGAAGATAGAGATGCTGTCTCTCCAGAGCAAAGGGGAGGCTTGCTTAGAACCTTGGAAGATAGGGATGGTGTTTCACTCCAGAGCAAAGGGCAGGCCTGCCTACTGCCAATTGTGTAAGATTTGGGGAACCTGAGTTCAAGGTTCCTCTCCCGTGAGGCAACCCACTGAGTGCACCGGCATTCCTGTGGGCCTATCTCTGCCACTGCTATGGGACTTGAGGGTGAGGAGAACTACAGCAAATCGTGCTGCATGCTGTGTACTGAGTAATAGTGCTGGCTGCCTCTGACCTAGGAGTCTCGTGACTTCTGCCAGCAACCATGAAACCATGGCAGGCTAACTTCTTAGCTTGCAAACAGGACGAAACCTCAGGCCCTTCATTTTTCTTGGTTGGATAAAAAAAGAAAAGCAGGAGAAAGCTCTTGCCCAGTGGCCCTTCTCTTTTCTTCCTGCCCTAAGGTACAGCAACCATTTGGGGACCACGTGGTGACAGCATGAGGACACAGGTCTGCATGCTAAGGATGGCAGAGCAAAATGGTGATGAACCTGGGTCCTGATAGAGAATTACTGTGCCGCCCTGGATTGCATAACTTCAGGCTTGTTATATGAGATGAATGAGCCTCTACTTACTGAAGTCAGTGTTGTTTTTCTCCAAGCAAATGCATCCCTGGAGTTTGTATCAAATATAGTAATTACATAATAGTAATTGTGTCAAACATACGCAACTTAGGGCACGTATGTTGCTACCTTCCTTACTTCTTGATCCAGATTCTACCTTTCTGTATATTAAAATTATTACATGTATCTTTTATAAGTTAATTCAAATCCTTTTGGGAAAATCAGGGAAAAGTCAATTCAGTAAGTACAACTTAGTCCTGGGCCACATTTATCCCTGAACTATGAGTTATCCCTTAAGTTATTTGTCAAGAAGGCAGTAAAAACAATAGGACTATCTCTTTCTGGAAACATCTACCACATGCCATGAGGTCTGTTTAGTCACCAGTATGTATCCAGCACCCAGCAAAATGGCTGGCTCATAGCAGGCCCTCAAATTCGTATTAACCAAGTATTCATGAAAGGTCTCTCTTTATCAGATGTGTTGGTTATGCCCCCCCCAAAATTAAGATTTAACACAGAGTATTTCAATATATTAGGTCTGTCGTTTGACTATAATAAGCGTTTTAAGAAAAGACCACAGGTCAACTTCAAAGAAACAGCTTCTTATCTTTGTTCCTTATGACTATAAAATGCTGCATAACTTAACAATGGAATCCAGAGAATCTGTTCAACCTTGAAAACTGGTGCAATAGGATAGCAGAAGTAATAACAATCATCCTCAGAGATTAACACATCTTTGAATGTCATGTACACAAATTATTTTTAGAACATTAGATAGAATTTGAAACTTGTGTCAGGGGACTTCCCTGGTGGTGCAGTGGTTAAGAATCCGCCTGCCAATGCAGGGAACACGGGTTCGAGCCCTGGTCCAGGGAGATCCCACAGGCCGCGGAGCAACTAAGCCCCTGCGCCACAACTACTGAACCTACACTCTAGAGCCTGCGTGCCACAACTACTGAAGCCCGCGCACCTAGAGCCCATGCTCTGCAACAAGAGAAGCCACCGCTATGAGAAGCCCGCACACCACAACGAAGAGCAGCCCCCGCTCGCTGCAACTAGAGAAAGCCCGTGCGCAGCAACGAAGACCCAATGCAGCCAAAAATAAATAAAATTTTTAAAAAAAGAAAACTTACCAGAAAAAAAGAAAGAAACTTGTGTCAGGTAGAAAAGTCAACCAGTACATAAGATGAGACTATAGGAGGGCAATTTAGAACTTTACACCAAAAATAGAATAAACCAAAAGATACTGTGCACGATAAGATGAGTTACAAATATCCTAAGTATTATTTTCAGTATATGTTATGATTCCTAGTTTCAGTACCAAACCTAAATTATATGAAATTATATATGGGTCCTCGGTATGATTTCTGTTTCAATCTCTCTCCAAACCAAGTGAAATACCATTTCACACCCATTAGGATGGCTATTATTTTTGAAAAAAATGGAAAACAGCAAGTGTTGGCAGAATGTGGAAAAAATGGAACCCTTGTGTGTGCTGGTAAGACTGTAAAATGGTGAGACTGCTATGGAAAACAGTTTGTGGTTCCTCAGAAATTAAACATAGAATTACCATATGATTCAGCAATTCCTAAAGAATTGAAAATAGGGACTGACCAGATATTGCACACGAGTGCTCATAGCAGCATTATTTACAATGGCCAAAGGTGGAACAACCCAACTGTCCACCAGCCTATGAAGGGATAAACAAAATGTAGTAAATGGATACAATGAAATATTATTCAGCCATAAAGATGAAGAAAATCCTGATACATGCTACAACATGGGAGAATCTTGAATATATTATGCTAAGTGAAAAAGGACAAGTACTGTATTATTTTTGTCCCAAACCACAAATATTGTATTATTCCCTTTATATGAGGTCCCTGGAATAGGCAAATTTATAGAGACAGAAAGTAAAATGATGGTTACCAAGGACTGGGGAAGTGGGGATGGGAAGTTGTTTGGGTACAGAGTTTCTGTTTGGATTGATGAAAAAGTTCTGGTAATAGTGGTGACGGCGGCACAACATTGTGAAGGTGCTTAACGCCACTGAATCATACACTTAAACATAGTTAAAATGGTAATTTTTATGTTGTGTATATTTTACCACAAGCAAAAAAAAAAAAATCTATGAAACAAATTAAACCAAAAAGATGGGTTTTGTTTGTTTGTTTTAGGAAGAGCAAATAGAACAGATTTTTAAATTCCGTGTGAGTTTCGTTTTCTCTGTCTTTGCTTTCTTTATGCCCTGCCTGCCCGTGCTAGGAAGCGGAGTGACGAAGATGCCCCCAAGACATTGCCATGGCCTCTCAGGCTGTGGGTTTGAGTGGTCATGTGCCTCAGAAGGTCTTATGTCGTTTGGAACGCTATCTAGTTCGGCAATTTTATTTCAGGGCTTCAACGCTCAGGAGAGCATATCATTGCAGCTCCCCTCCACTGACCCCTCAGGTTTATGTTGGGCCGGAATTTGTTTGTGAAAATATTATTTTAGGATTCCTTCCATTCCTATCATCTGCTTATTTTCCTTCCTGCATATTTCATAATGTAGCATAGAGATTTCTGATTCAGCAGTTAAAACAGTCTGTGCATTAGTTATCACTTCCTTGTGACCCACTTTATACACCATTACTCATTCTGGCATTGAGAGTCCAGATTTAAAAAGAAAAAAAATTCCTGGGACTAAAGTATGTATCTGTTGGAATAAAAAGGAAGGGGAAAGATATTGACTGAATATCTACCAGTAGCATTCAAAGCACCCCAAAGTGGGCTTCCCAACTCAGCCCATTTCCTGTCCCATTTACTCTCCTGCAAAAGCTCTCAAATTACACCCTCTTCAGTTATTCCACACCCACAGTCCCACTTTTTCCACCTCCCCTACTTTCATTTCCTTCCGAAAAAATACATCTCTATGCCGAATCCACCAAACCTTGGTACACAATTAAAATTCAATACATAAGAGCTAATGTTATTCTTATCATTCTAGTTTTGTCTTTAGGATAAATTCCTAGAAGTGGGATTACTGGAACAGGAGTGTACGTGTTACTAAATGGGACATATAGAAACGATGTGTACAAGTTTCCAGTTTTATAAAAGTGTCTAAATTTGACTGCTAGAGATAAGGATGTTTATTCATATCTGTAACACTAGGTGCTTGGGAGGATATATACCAAGATATTAGCAGTGGTCATCTCTGGGCATCCTCTGTGTTCTTGCTGCATTTGGCCATGGCTCACGGGCCCAGCCGCTCCGCGGCATGTGGGATCTTCCCGGACCGGTGCACGAACCTGTGTCCCCTGCACCAACAGGGGGACTCTCAACCACTGCGCCACCAGGGAAACCCGAAGAAGCTTGTTTTAATGCCTGGAAGTTAACACTTTTTCTCCCAGGAGCCTCCTATTAAAATGCAAATATATTACCTGGGAAAAGCACCACTTTCAACTTGATATCAGCAGCACATCCTTCCCCCAGGTGATTGATCCTGGCCCTGAATGAGGACAGATGGAAGGACTGGGGCAGGGCTACCATCCCCCCAAGGACAAGTCCACAATAAGAGTGATGGCAGTGGGGGTCCCAAGAGCTAGAAGGCACAGCAAAAAAGATCAGATGCTCAAGGAAAGGAAACCAAAAACCAAAGCTATGAGCAGGTTTCTAGAGGAGTGCTTGAGAGGGAAGGGCTGCCTGCTCTCTGAGATGGTGGATGTTCAGTCTGGGGGCAGAGGAATGAACCAATGGACCTTTTGATACCTCCTGCGCAGTTCTATGAAAAGCCAATTACTGGGTGAAAAGAAAGATCATGAGACTAGAGATTGCTTACTTGCACACACCTGTGCTTCTTGGCATATATTTTAGAGCAGAAGGTTAGTTTATACAAGTGAGCTCCAAAGGGCTGGTAAGTAAATCACTCTGAAAGCAATTCTGAGATCTCCGAGTAGACAGATGCTACGAGAGTTGGCATTAAACTGACTCATTAAAATGTTTTCTGTATGAAAACTTTCCTTTTTTGATTATCTTATTTCATAGCTGTATTACTTTTGACCTTAGGGCTGCTTTTAGAAGAGCAAAACCCTCTACATTCCCTCCAGGATACTTTCATACCACAGTTGAAATCTATGTTTTTGGAGAAATGCTGTGCGAGACTGATATTTCTGAAATGCAACTTTGTTCTTTTGACTTTTCCAAAATTCTCTTAATTCCAATTTAAGACAGAAACACTTTTTTTTCCTACAGCTCAGAGCCACCGCTGCCCAAATCAGAGTCTAAACTTCAAATCGAAATTCAAATTGTAAGAAACAGAGATTTCCGGTTCCAAAAGACAGGGGCTGGGTAGAAAAGAGGATGCTTAGGTTGTCAATGGGGACAAACAAAGGCTGACACTGTCTTGCATTTATCATAACAGAAACTAAAGGGAGATGGGAGACTGAAGGGAAGGGGCCGACTAGTCTGTAACCCGTCTTACATACTCTTCCTCCACCAGGCCCCTACCTCCGAGGAGGCTCCGGGATCAGCTCTTTCTGGGCTCTGTCCTTGAAGGAGACAGGTCCAGGGGGTGGCTGGGCCTTCTGCTCCCTGGGTGAGGATCTCAATGCAGATCTGGTTGTGGAAGGAGCCTTTCTCTCTGGCCCTTTTTTTTTTTTTTAATTAATTTATTTATTTATTTAGGGCTGTGTTGGGTCTTCGTTCTGTGCGCGGTGAGCGGGGGGCCACTCTTCATCGCGGTGCGCGGGCCTCTCACTGCAGTGGCCTCTCCTGCTGCGGAGCACAGGCTCCAGACGCGCTGACTCAGTAGTTGTGGCTCACGGGCCTAGTTGCTCTGCGGCATGTGGGATGTTCCCAGACCAGGGCTCAAACCCTTGTCCCCTGCGTTGGACGGCAGATTCTCAACCACTGCGCCACCAGGGAAGCCCCTCTCTGGCCCTTTTAATAATTCTGGAGGGAAAGGAAAGTGATCCCCCAGGCAGGCAAACCTGAACAGCAAATAGAGAATGGGATGCACAGGGGAAGGAAGGGTGGTGGGAACCGCTGGAGCTTCCCTTTCTCTGGCTGCGTGGCTGCTGCGCTCATCTGTCCTGGATCCTCTTTGCTACTCTCCTACGAGCTCCCCATCAGGGTATCTCACCTACCTCTCCAGCTCCAACCTGCCTTAGCGCTGGCGTTTCCCAGATCCAGACTCCTGCATCCACCCTCCACCGGGACATCCCACAGGCATCTCAAACCCGACCTGTCCTGAGCGAACTCTTCACCTTTCCATCTAAACATGCCCTCCACCTGGATCCTCTTATCTCTCATCCAGTGGGTGTGGGGTCTCTGCTCACTTACACCAGAAACCTTGCCCACCCAGCCACCCTCCCCCATCTTGTCAATTAACAAGTCCTCATTGCCAGCTTGACTCCTAAGCCACCCTGACTACCACCTGAGACTACAGGCCACCGTCACCTTTCAGGGAATTGGAGCGGCAGCCTCCTCCTTGGCCACCCTGTCTCAACTCTTGTCCTCCTCAAATCCGGCCCGGATGGTTTTTTGAACCAGCAAATCTGATTCCATTTCAAGCCTCTTTCTATGTTCCCCACTCCCATGCAATATGTTCACAACCTAAACTTGGCATTGGCAGCTCACAATTCTATTCAGAACGGCAGCTTTTTAAAAAGTTACATTATGAACTATTTAAAACCCACAAAGAGGCATAAAGGATATAACAACACCCCTATCCATCCCCTAACTTTAGAGATAAAGCCTTATCTCTAAAACAGCCGAAGCTCCCCATGGACCCCTCCTCTCCCTCCTTTCCCACAGAGGTAACTGCCATTATTCCTATGATGTCTTTGTAATTTTCCTTAACATGGCTTCTTTATTTCATTATAACTTGTCATTCTTCCTTATGAGCCTCTCTTGCTGGTTAGATTTCAGTGAAGTCCAGAAAATGCTAAGAGACCGTTTAAAAAGTTGTCCTTTCAGGCACATTCTCAGGCTCTCAGGTCATCTCTCCTTCTCCTTGCTGCTCTGCAATGCGATGCCTGAGTAATTCACTGGGTGGGAGGGGTGTGGGAATTGAGAGGGTAGGAGGCAATGTGCTCAAGTCCATACCACGTTCTCCAGATCCTCACTGATTCCCTCTGTGGGGTGGCTGGACTCAGCCTGTTCAGCTTCCCCTGCCACTCTGACTCCAGGGGTGCTATGCCATCCTCTCTCCAGCTCATGGCCTGAGAGGTCCAGGCTTTGCTGTGGGCTCCCCCTGCTCCCTTCACCACTGCAGACCCCAGAGTAGGCTCTCTGATTCTCAACTCGACCATCTCGCATAAGATATGGGAACTGAAGGGGGTTCAAAGAAGCCAAGCTCCATCCCTTCCTCTGCCTAATCACACTACTCTGTCTGTTTCACTCTGATAAGTTGGGGCAGTTTGAGAGGTGTTTTCCTTTCTGATCTCAAATATGAAGCAGGGCAAACCCCCCAGGTCTGGTGTTCACATCAACCTCCCTGACAAGCAGATGAGGTTGTTCCTCATCTGTACCCTTCTTACCTCTGTGGTAGGTAGTCTCCGAAGAGGACCACTATTAATTCATCTCTTCCTGTATGTGCAAACTGCTCCTCCCATCAAGAAGTATAAGCTATTTCCTCTCCCTGACTCAGGGCTGGTCTTGTGGCTTGCTTTGATCAACAGAGTGCAGTGGAAGTAATGTTCTGGTACTTCTGAACCCAGACCCTAAATGTGCTGGAAGCTTCCTCTTCCTCTCAGTTAGAAGCCATCTGCCATGTACCCTGAGATCATCATGCTGTGAGGAAGACCTGCCTAGCCACATGAAGAGGCCAGGGAGGGAGGGAGAGAGAGTGAGAGAGAGAGAGAGAGAGAGAGAGGCCCAGCCAGCCCTAACTAGCTCTTCCATTTATTCCAGCCAGGCACCAAACTTGGGAGTTAAGAAGTTTTCTTGGGGACTTCCCTGGTGGCGCGGTGGTTGGGAGTCCGCCTGCCGATGCGGGGGACAATGGTTCGTGCCCCGGTCTGGGAAGATCCCACATGCCGCGGAGCAGCTGGGCCCGTGAGCTATGACCGATGAGCCTGCGCGTCCAGAGCCTGTGCTCCGCAACGGGAGAGGCCACAACAGTGAGAGGTCTGTGTACCGCAAAAAAAAAAAAAAAAAAAAAAAAAGATATTCCAACCCCAACAGATACTCCATGAACAGAAGAACCACCCAGCTGAACTCAGCTCGGACTGCAGAATTATGAGAAATGATGAAATGTAGTTTTAAGCCACTAAGTTTTGGGGGTGGCTTATTATGCAGCAATAGCAAAATGAAACACCCCTCCAGCTGCATTTCTCACCGCTGCCTGCCTCATACTTTGTGCTCCAACAACTCAAAGCAGCTTGTGGCTCCCTGCGTATGCTATGCTGCGTCTCACTTCCATACCTTTTATTCAAGCTATAATCTCTTTTCCCACCTCTCTCCTTTGCCTGGCTAACTCCTGTTCCACATCTGACTCTCTCTCTTTTTTTTTTGGTAGGTGTCCATGATACCCTGGGCAAATCACATCATTACACTAATGGCATTATACTATAATTATTTATGTATCTGCCTCCCAAACTAGGCTTGAATTCTTTAAGGCTGGGTACTATGTCTCATTCGGCTTTGAGACACCACTTTATATGGAAACGTGAGCAAGTCCCTTAAACTTCTTTAGCTCAGTTTCCCCGTGTCAATTGGGGATAGAATTCAGTTGTCTGTAGCAGAAGCCCAACCTCATTGGGTTAACCAAATAATGGTTTATTTTTTTCACACAACAAGTCTGAAAGTAGGTCTTCTGGGGCAGAAAGAGTGGCTTTACAATGTCAGAATATCCCAGTTTCCTTCTATAGTCCTCCTTCACCACCCTTAGGATATGGCTGTCCTCCTTATGGTTGCCTCAAGGTCACAACATGGCTGCTCCACCACCAGCCTCGTATCCACGTTCCAAGCAGGGAGAAGGAAGGAACAAGGAGAAAGGGGCAATATCCATATAAGGACAGCAACACTTTCCCAGAGATCCCCAGAAGACTTCTACTCAAGTCTCACTAGCCAGAACCAATCACATGGCCATCCACAGCTGCAGGAGTGACATGATAAAATGTTTGCAAAATGATAAATGTCTGCAGTAATTGCCCATGGATCATAAACTTTGAAGTAGAAGCAGTAACTGCTTGGGGTTACCTTTCTGTAAGGAACAAGGAGAGGATGGATGTTGGGTAGCAACTGGCAGTTTCTGTCTCATTCCCCACCTATAGAACAGGATTAGGACCTACCTCACAGAGTTGATGAAATTGAGAGAGAACGTAGGCAAAATACTGTTCTTCGTACCAAGGACACAGTAAGCGCTCAATAGAAGCAATTATCTTTCTGCATTTCCAGACATGGCACTTAATTCAAACATCCAAGAGTTTTCCCTGAAGGGGCAGAGATTTAGTTGGCTCAAGGCAATTGTCCCACTCTGTCTGCAATGCTTCTGTGGTGAATTTGCTTCTGATGATTAACAAATCTTTTCTCAATAGTCTGTTCAACTATTAATAAATCCAAACAGGATTATCATTATGACTCTTCACTTACAACGTGTGACCCAGAAAAAAACAAAGCTTTTTGTCTGGAGAGACACGAAAGGCAAATGAGCTGTTTTCTTTGCTTTGTGGCTACAGTGCTGCATATTTCATTTCTGATTCATGGAAAAATATCTAGCACACAGGAATCAGTTAGATTGGTGAGCAGTCTCAGACCAGGGGAGTTAAGAATAAAGTCTCCAAATTCTTAGTCACTGGGACCTGGAAATGTTAGCAACAGGAAGACTTCTTTTTGCTAGGAAACTGCTCTGTGAATCTGCAACTCCCCTTGCTCCACTGGGGTTTTTTGTTTGTTTAAGCAGTATATCTAAAATTTTCTGTATTGGTTAGGACATTTTTGTTTGCAAGGGAAAAGCATAAAATGGCTTATTAAAAAGTGAATTTATTGCCTTGAGTGACTAAAAAGTCCAAAGTAGAGTTTCAGGCACAGCTGGCTCCAGGTGCTCAGGAATCTCTCCATTTCTCAGGTTCTCCCTCTGTGGTAACAAAACAGGCCCCTTGCAGCTCCTAAATACCAACCACCAGCTCAGCAACCCCAGCAGAAAGAGGATGCCTTTTCCCCAGTGGTTCCTGAAAAACCTCCAAGATTGGACCAACTTGGGTCACATGCTCACCCCTGAACCAATGACTGTGCTAAGGAAATGTGGTTCTCTTATTGGCTAGTCTGGGTCACATGCCTGAGCCTGGAGCCAATGACTGTGCTAAGGGAATGTGGTTCTCTTATTGGCTAGTCTGGGTCACATACCGAAAGCCAGGAGGTGGGGTCAGCCCCATTCAAACCACTTAGGTCAAGAATGGGAGAGAGATGGTCCTCCAGAGAATAGTTGGGGTGCTACTGCCAGCAGAGTAGTGTGCCCAGACCAGCCTCACAAAATCTTCTGGAGCTCTGAACAGATTCAGCTTCATTTAGATATTATTGAACGTTAATACCATAATAATACCAGTGACACCCTTTGCCATCTGTCAACATCCTCATTTTTCAGGCTCATTTCAAATGTCACCACAAACAAATCTCCTTAATGAGATTAATTTTCCATCAGCACTTTATTTTCCTCTCACGGCATGTATCATTTCTTGCCATGGATTATGGTGAGTTACACACCCATTTGTCTCCACTCTAGAGCTGAGCAAGGCATACCTCTCATTCATCACGGACAGCCTGAGGATAAGGGCTTCTGTCTGGCTGTGACCAGGACTTGGAATGAAGAGAATGCAGCATGGTAAGGAGGGGAGAGATCACATGGCCCCCTCCGGGAAGAAAACGCATCCAGGGGGCAAAATTGGATTTTAGAAGTCAGGCTGGCTTTTCTTTCTTAAGTTATATTGGAACCGTATTTTTTTTTTTTTTAATATACATGTGTGGCGAAACCTGGAGTGAAACTGAAAACGGATTCAACCCCTGAGATGGCAGTAGTCTTGGAAATATATCATGTCCTGAATGAATTAGGACGGCAGGGAGTTGTGAGACGCTTTCCTCCCTTCAGTAAACAAAAATGCAAATATCCCAGATGCCTTTTACACCCTCCCCAGGGCTAGCAGCTTATTAATCAGTTCAGAACCTTTCCACACTGCTCCAATTTTTTACAAGCTGTCTGTTTCCTCTCCTGTCGTTGGTGGCTTAATTCCAGGGACACTCACCTTGGGAGAGAAGGCACCGACATACCAAGATCCTTCCAGAGTCACCCTTGCTTGCAGGCACCTGCAGATTTCCCTTGGATGTTTCCTGTTCAACACAACAGGTTTTAATTATGTGAACGAATATTTGCTCACTATTAAACCATGTTTACCCTCGTAAAAGGCAAACTCCAAAGGACGGGGATTAGGCAAGCCCAGAAGGAGCTGAACATTTATGTAAACGTGCTCAGGTTTCCTACCACCTCGCCTTTCCTTCCTGCTCCATCCTTCTGGGCGTTCTGCACGTTGGTCTTCTCATTTGAAACAAATGATCACAAGTTCTCTTTTTGCAATTTCCACCTACTCGTGGAAGCAGGACTACGTTCTCCTCCTACAGACACCTCATCCTTCTGTGCAGAAATATCCTCTGTTGGTTCCTTAACAAAGACTATTTGTGACCCTAATGGTGCTACAAAGGTGCTTCCCTTTCTGTGGCTTCTGGGTCATATTTCTGAACGAAAGGAAGACTGCCTCAGAAAATCTGAGATGTATTGTTTCTCAGTTCTTGTCAAGCATGTCGCATAGTTTGTTCCACTGCCAATTTCTTCCTCATAATTCTGACATGTTGGTTCTGAAACACATTCATTTCCCATAACCGAAAGAGCCCGAGGGGCAGGGGTAAGGGAGGGGACTTTACAATTCAAGAGAGATAAAAATGGAAGCTAGTTGTATGAGACTTCATTTATTACAATAGTGAACACAAGGGTTTCTAACGTATTGTTTTGGGTGGTTGTTAGAGTCCAATGTTCTTATTTAGAGCTGAGAGATTATGTTAAGGTCCTTCCTCCCCTCCCCCCCCATACATGCACACCAGGCTGCTCACATAAAGGGTTGAGGGGGAGACATCTCAGGAAAGGAAGCAAGAATGAAGTCACACATCTATCAACCAATGGAAAGTGAGCCATTTTATCCACGAAGTAGCTGAAGCAAGCGCACGTAAGCACCCTTTCATCTACAGCAGAGCCTGTGCTTGGATCACAAAAAGTCTGACCCACACCAGAAGTTTCAGTACAGTAGACATTTCACAAGGCAAAGCGCATGCCCTTCCTCTTCTCTAAATTAGTTCTGTGATGCTGGTGGAATGAAAGACTTCGGCTTTCAATACGCATCACTCCGATATAAATAACCACCTCTGAGGGCCTCACACTTGACTTTCTCAGAGCTCAGGTCTTCACTTCCCCCAATGTGTGGTCAAATACACCTGTTCCTCCAAAAAATAGCACACTGACTTCTTCTAAGTAAATTATCCTCAGATATTTCCAAGGCAAGGTTCTCTACCTAGGGGATCAGTTGCACATGCAAGATGCTCCATTGCATTTCTCCAAAGACACTAACCTACAAATGCAGACAGGCGATTCTGGAAATCAAAGAAAACCTGCCATACACTGTGATCTTTAATCACTGCCTGTCTGTAGGTATAAATAGTTCAGCTGAAAACATGCCTGTTCAGACAAGCCTGTGTACACTGCACATGCGCACACGCACGCACACACACGTAATGCCATGTGTCACAAACAGTAGAAAATTCCATGCTTTCAGGACAGGCACCAGCCAAATCCTTACATTGTGAAGCTAAGAATGCAAGTGGCAAAATGAGTGATTTCAGGCCACTTTTGATTATATGTTTGGAGCTTGGCCAGCAGAGCAGATTCCAAGCAAACCAGCTCAGGTGGTTCACCGTGGAATGTGCAGTTCACCAGCCTGAAACCAAGCTCTTTGTCAAGCTAGGGGGATGTTTCTTCTCCTCATCCCAGCTCAATCTCCAGTTCTCTAACATGTTAACTAAATCCCAAGTAATCAGCCTTCCCAAAAATGTGTAAGGAAAAAGGTTTCAAAGAGGAGGGGCAGACAGAACAAAACCAGCTCACATCACAAGCAGCTGGAAAGTCTGCGAACAACCAGACAAGCCCATGCTGAGCACCACTAGTTAACAGACATGACAAGGAGCCGATGCGCCATGTCAGGCCAAGGGGGAGAACAGACTGAGTTCAAACACACTTCTCCCCTATGTGACCCTACACCCAACATCCAGCTGGTCAGGAAAATAGTTTCCCCTAAGCGGGCAGCCTTGCTTGAGGAAGTCCTGTCTAAAAACAAAAGCTGACCCTGGGGATTTGTGATAAAGTTCAAATTGGACCCCTTTTTATACTGAGGATGGACTCAGAACACATGACCTATTTTGGGGCCTCTACTCAGATTGAGAGGAGCTGGGGCTTTAGGAGGGAAGAAGCAGCTGTGGTTTTCCTAGCCCGAGAACCCAGATTCAGTGTGCATCAGGCTAGCTTGAAGATTCCAGAATAGAATCTTCCTCCTTATTAGGCACAAAAGTCCATGAGAACCACACCTTTAAGTTAAATAAATGCACAGTAAATGAATAACTAGTTATTGACCATTTATATGCATGGCATTTGGGGTGGCAACCACTGATATAGAACATTTGCCCCATTTAAGATCTAACTGAGGCATAAATTAGGGGAAACTATACCAAAGTAAAAAAAAAAAATTTTTTTTTAATTTTTGACAGTTTCTTAGCTCTTTGATGTTATCACCTGTCTTGAAATTCAAAAAAAATAAATATTTAAAAATCTAGGCAGCAAATGGTACAATTTTATTCATGCCCTAAGTGTTGGATAATAAATTAGCCTCTGTCTCTCACCCTCATAAATTCCAGATTGATTAAAAAGCCTAATGTGAAAATCAAAATGAGTATTAAAAGGAAACATGAGAGAATATTTTACAATCTTGAGATAAGGAAGGACTTTCTAAGCAAGACATAAAACTCAGAAACCATAAAGAAAAAGATTTATAGCATTGACTAAATAAAAATTTTAAACTTTGTGAACTAAAAGTCAATATAAATAAAGACCAGGAAAAAATATTTACAATAGCTATACAAAGAATTAACATCCAGAATAAATAGAACACATACAAACCACCTAATAATTAACATACAAGGAATAGTCATAGGAAATTCACAATTAGCCAGTTTGATAATACTACTCATGACCCCAAAATTTCATTCCTAGATATATATACACAACAGAAATGTATACACATGTATTCTAAAAAACATGCACAAGAATGTTCATAGCATCAATATTTGCTAATAGCTGAAAGGTGGAAAGAACCCAAATGTCCATCAATCAATAAATTGTGGTATATTCACATAATGGAATATAATAAGCAATGTATATTAATATATTACAGCTACGAGCAAGTACATGAATACTCATAATGTTGAATGAAGGAAGCTAGACCTAAGAGTGCATGTTGTATGATTCCATTTTATGAAGTTCAAAAACAAGCACAACTAATCTATAGGAGGTATATTACAGGATAGTGATTTCTTTGGGGGAGGTGGGAAAAGGTCTGATAATATTCAATTTCTCGACCTGGGTGGTGGTTACAAGAAGAGCTCAGGCTGTGTTAATTCTTTCAGTAGTACACTTACGACTTGTGTACTTTTCCGTATTTTTATACTACAAGAAAATGCTCCCCCACATCCAAATGGTCAACAGGCATATGAAAAGATGCACAATAAAACTGGTAAATCAGATAAATGCAATTTTAAATGACACGGATTTTTCTGCATGTAATGTTAGCAATTTTTTTTTTAATTGATAATGTTCAGTGTTGAGGAGTATTTTGGTGTCTTTGTAAATTAGAACAGAATTTTTGGGGAGAAGCTTTAGTATTATTTACCCCAAATTCAAATGTGCATGCCTTTTGGTCCAGAAATTCTACCTCTAGGAATATATCCTTCAGAATTTATGCATAAGCACATAAATTTGGGTCCAAGTATGTTTGCTGTAATATTGTTTGTGATGCTGAAAAATGGCAAACACCTATGTACCCACAATCAGGAAAGAATGCAGCTGTTAAAGAAAATGAGGGAAACCTCTATGTACTAACACAGAAAGAACTCCAGGGTACATTGTTAAGTTAAAAAAAAAAAAAGTAAGTCACAGGACAGAACATATTATATGATCTTGTTTATGTATAAATGACCTGAATGTAAACTTTTAAAACAAACAAAATTTAAAACAAGAAAACAAAACTGAAGTCTGATGTGGCTCATTTATCTAAATATCTTACAAATCCTATCACAAAAGAAACTTAACTTCTCTCTGGAGATAGAATGCACCGTATAAGAATTCCCTGGAACCGTCTGTCTGTTTCCTGGGACAGATCCTGAGAAGCCTGCACCACGACAGCGAAGAACTGTTTCTTGTTCCACAGACTCCTGGAGGAGCCTCAGTGTCTCAGAAATGCCAGCTCCCACACAGGCCTGAGCAACAGCACATGGAGTCTCTCCAGCCCTTTGTGCTTCCCAAGCACTTTTCAATAATTAACTAATCTGCCTAAAGGGCGGGGTGGGTGTGGCTCCCACAGACGCCGCATTCCCGTCAGACGCAGTCCCTTAGCAACGGCTGTTCCTCGGCCCCTGCCCTTCCTCAGCCCCCAAACTCAGGGAGGCGAGGGGGGGCCTTCAAGGGCAACTGGGGGGCACCAGAAGGCATCTTCTCCGGGAAGAGTTATACTATACCCTCCCGGCCCCATCTCCACCTCTGGAGGAAGAACATTGCAACACACAGCAGGAGGAATAACATCTTAGTACTGTCAGTTTCAACTCTCCCATTTTTTGCTCAAGGATCCTGCGAACAACAGAAAAATGTATAGATCCTTTCAATTTCTTATTGTACAAATAAGTAGCAGGAGCGGTCTCTGTTACCATATTTTCAAATGGCTGGCACCTGCAGCGAAGGTTTCCAGCCTCTGGAATTCAACAAACCATTAAAATTTCACAATTTGGGGGGGAACCCAAAAAAGAATTGCTCATTTTTATTTTACCCAAGTACAGACATTTTAAAAAACAACCTGGCTCTTGCTACCATAAATGAGTGGGCACCTCAATACCAAAACAATGTGATCATGACAATCTCAGATTTTAAAAGCAGCATTTTAAGTTTAATACACTTAGATCCATGAAAAACACGCATTCCTCATAGACTGGTGAGCATTTCCTCACAGAATGGCATCAGTCCCCTTGGAAAGAGTTGACAGAGAGTAAATCCTAAATTCCCAAACCTGTCTATGCCTGAGAAAGACAAGAAGGCATTTCAAAGAAAATACAGACTCCAGGTTCCCACCCCATATTTACCACATCAGCCTCTCAGTTCTTCAAGAATGGGGCCCTGGTATGTGTATTGTTTTTAAAAAAGGTTTTTTTTTTTAACTATGATAAAATATTCATAATATAAAATTTACCACTTAAACCATTTTTATGTGTACAAGTTAGTGGCACGAATACACTCACAGCATTATGCCATCATCACTACTATCCATTCTGAAACATTTTAATCATCGCAAACAGGAACTCTGCAAGGGTTTAAAAATAACTCTCCATTTCTTCCTCCCCCTGCCCCGCCCAGCTCCTGGTAATCTCTATTCTACTTTCCAGGTACCACATATAAATTGAATCATATGATATTTGTCATTTTGTTATTTTACTTAGCATAATATTTTCAAGGTTCATTTACGTTATAACATGTATTAGAATTTCATTCCTCTTTATGGCTAAACAATATCCATTGTATGTATAAAGCACATTTTCTTTATCCATTCATCTCTTGGTAAAACAGTTGGGTTGTTTCTATTTTTCAGCTACTGTGAATGGTATACAAGTTTCTGGTTCAGTGCTTGCTTTCAGTTATTTTGGGTATATACCAAGGAGTGGAATTGCCGGGTCACATGTAATGCTGTTTAACTTTTTGAAGAACCATTAAACTGGTTTCCACAACAGCGCACCTTTTTACATTCCCATCAGCTATGCACGAGAGTTCCAATTTCTCTACAATTATGTCAACACTTGTTATTTTGTTTGTTTTTTGTTGTGTTTTATTTTGTTTTGTTTTGGGTAATAGCCATCCTAAGGGGTGTGGAGTGATATCTCTTTGTGGTTTTGATTTGCATTTTCCTCATGACTATCTTCATGCATCTTTTCATGTGCTCATTGGCCATATGTATATCTTCTTTGGAGAAATGTCTGTTCAAGTCCTTTGCCCATTTTATTTTTTTATTTTTTATTTTTTAAAATACATCATTTAATGCGCCCATTTTAAAATTAGGTTTTGTTTTGATTTTTTGCTGTTGAGTTATAGGAGTTTTTAATATACTCTGAATATTAACTCCTTATCAGGCTTGCAAATATTGTTCCCATGCTGTGGGTTGTCCTTTTACTCTATTAAGAGTGTCCTTCAATGCAATAAAGTTTTTAATTTTGTTGAAGTCCAGTCTGTCTATTTTTTCTTTTCTTGCCTGTGCTTTTGGTGTCATGTCCAAGAAATCATAACCAAGTCCAATGTAATGAAAATTTTCTCCTGTGTTTTCTTCTAAGAGTTTTATAGTTTAGCTCTTAAGTTTAGGTCTTTGTTCCTAAACAAAACGGATTTTTGTATATAGTATAAGGAAAGTGTCCAATTTCTTTCTTTTGCATGTGGATATCTAGTTTTCCCCATACCATTTGTTGAAAAGATTGTCCTTTCCCTATCACATGGTCTTGGCACCCTTGTCAAAGATCATTTGATCACATATACAAGGTTTTGTTTCTAGGATCTCTATTCTATCCCACTGGTCTATATGTCCATCCTTATGCCAGTACCACACTGCTTTGATTATTGTAGCTTTGTAGTAAGTTTTGAAATCAGAAAGTGTGAGATCTCCAACTCTGTTCTTCTTTTGAAACGTTGTTTTGACTATTCCAGGTCCTTTGAGATTCCATATGAATTTTAAAATAGATTTTTCTATTCTGAAAAAAAAAAACTGCTGTTGGGATTTTGAAAGAGATTGCATTGTATGTGTAGAGCAATATTTTCCTTTTAACAATATGAAGTCTTCCAGTACATGAACTCAGGATGTCTTTCCATTTATTTAAGTGTTCTTTAATTTCTTTCAGCAATGATTTGTAATTTTCAATGTTCAAGTATTTAGCCTCCTTGATTAAAAATTTATTCCTGAATACTATATTGTTTTTGACACCCTGATAAATGGAATGATTTTTTTAATATCCATTTCAGATTTTTCATTGCTAATGTATAGAAATGTAACTGATTTTTTGTGTGTTATTTTGTATCCTGCAACTGCTACATTTTTAAAATTAACTCTAGCTGTTGTGTGTGTGTGTGTGTGTGTGTGTGTGTGTGTAATCCTTAGGATTTTTTACATAAAAGATTCTGTTGTCTGTGAACAGAGATAATTTTACTCTTTTCTTTCCAATTTGGATGCCTTTTTTCCTATTGCCCAATTTCTCTGGCTAGAACTTCCAATATTATGTTGAAGGAAGCAGACACCCTTCTTTTTTTCCTAATCTTAAGTGAAAACCTCTCAGTCTTTCACCATTGAGTAGGATATTAGCTGAGGATTTTTCATATATGGCCTTTATAAGTTGAGGAAGTTTCCTTCTGCTTCTAGTTTTGTCATTGAGTGTTGAATTTGTCAAATGGTTTTCTGCATCAATTGAAATGATTCTGTGGGGTTTTTTCTTTATTGTATTAATGTGGTATATTATAGTGATTGATTTTTTAAAATTAATTATTTATTTTGAATTTTTGAAATTTATTTATTTTCTATACAGCAGGTTCTTATTAGTTATGAATTAGTGTATATATGTCAATCCCAATCTCCCAGTTCATCCCACCACCATCAACCCCCCCACCCCTGCCAACCGGCCACTTCCCCTCTTGTTGTCTATACGTTTGTTCTTATAGTGATTGGTTTTTAAATGCTGAACTATCCTTGCATTCCATGAATAAATTCTATTTGGTCATGGTATATAATCCTTTTAATATGTCACTGAATTTGATTTGCTAGTATTTTTTTTTTAATCTATATTCTTAATGGGTCCTGGTCTATAGATTTCTTTCCTTGTTGTGTCTTTTACTGGCTTTGGTACCAGGGTAATGCTGGTCTCATAGAATGAGTTAAGAAGTGTTCCCTTCTTTTCAATTTTTGGGAAGATTTTGAGAAAGAGTAATATTAATGCTTCTTTAAATTTTTGGTAGAATTCTCCAATAAAGCTATCTAGTCCTGGAATGTGTGTTTCTTTTTTTAAAAATTTATTTTGTTGAAGTATAGTTGATTTACAATGTTGTGTTAATTTCTGCTGTACAGAAAAGTGATTCAGTTATACACATATACATTCTTTTTCATATTCTTTTCCATTATGGTTTATCACAGGACATTGAATATAGTTCCATGTGCTATACAGTAGGACTTTGTTGTTTTGGAATGTGTATTTCTAAACCAACTTCTCCCTCTTCCATGCTCCCATATTTCTGATATACAGTTGGGTTTGGGACTAACTACCCCAAATACCCAATTTGAACACTCTTGGATATAACTCTTGATAAATTAGTCACATATTTTTTTAAAGAGAGGAAAAGCTTTGGGTAAGAGTTGTACTCAAGCTACCCAGCTCCGGAAGTGCCCACAGGAGGGAAAGAGAAGGATACAGGGGTGAGTGAGCCTCTGAGAACAAGGAGAGTATTGATAACCTCAGGAGGAGCCGGGTGCCTGGTGTACAGCTTCCACCCTTCACCTGAGTGCAGCTGTTTCCATCCAGATAGCTTCTCCCCACAGCTTTACCTGGCCTGTAACCACTAGAGCTCTGGGCACCTGCTTAGTCTGAGAGGTGGTGAAGGGAGGAGGTGTTATGTACAAAATGTGACTCACAGGAGTCAGACCGCCAGGGGTCAGATCCTTCTCTGAGCTCTAATGGGCCAAGCGGATGGTGGTGCAGCAGGAAGAGGAAGCTTCTTGGTACAAATTGATTAACGTGACGTTATTCTCACTAAATGTTTTCTTAAGCTTGTGCACAAAGATTATGGACAATGGAAAAGTGTCATAAAACTTGTAATCAGACAGAAAAGCTATTTTCTGCAGGTCCCTTTGCCTTTTAACCTCAATCTCTCTTCTCCCCACCCCATCTTTCCTCAGGCACCAGGCTACATTTCCAGTAAAAACTTGCTTGGCCACTTGTGTAGAAAGAGGAGTTAATATTTGAATACTCAACGGACTGGTTCTCCTTGGCAGCAAGTAGCCAAGTAAATATCCAAGCGAGAACAAGGGAAGGAACAAAATGGCACCAAGTCCAAATGAGAAGTGCCTCAGTCATCCTGCAACACCCTGGATGCCCCCAGTGAACAACATCCTCTCTCCAGGTGAGTCATGGCCTCCACACCCAGCAGGGTGTAGACACACTGCACTGAAATAAAATAGTAAGACTAAGTCAAGCAGGTAAAACACTCCCTTGTTGTCAATTTGATAAAATGTTCAATCCTGCTTCAAGAATGGAAGACAGAAGGAGGGTTTTCAACAATACCAGGTTTTATATAATCCCACTAGAACTAGGGATCTGCAGTAAGGCTTGAAAATGTGTAATCTCACAGATATTTCCATCTATAAACACAAAAGTGCATGGAAGCTCTGAAAAAAGTTTTTGTTTTGTTTTAAGGGGAGGGGAACTTCTATAGTGCTCTAGACCTTGAATAGATGATAAAAGACAGTTTGGAAGATCTGAGTTTCCTCTTCAAAATCCAAGATGTAAATGCACACTTAAACTATTCCTACTTCTACTTTTTTTCCCCCTTACACCTTATACCCTTGAAATAGAGAAGAGAAAGTGATAATAGCACCCCAGCTATGCAGAACTGGCTTAGGAGACCAAAGGCCTAAAAGAGATTGTAACGTTAGCAAGAAAGCCTGTGATTAAAAGTCACTTAAGACCTAATGCTCAAATATTCTAAGCTACTATTACATCAGAAGCATTATTTCTCAAGATGGAAGGACTAGTGAAAAACCTTATGGGCCTGCAAAGGTGTAAACTTACCCACAAGGCTGAAGTAGCCTAAGCTCTGATCTTTTTTTTTTTTCTAAGCTCTGATCTTGATGAGCATAGAAGTTCCTCTGCCCCCTTATTATTGGTAGAAAACGTCCCAAATAAACTTACACCAGGTCATTTTATCATTATCATGATGATTATTGTCAATAAACACTTATTAGGCATCCAGTTGCCAGCACTATCCTGACCAGACCAGTTTCAACTTCCCTGAATCATTACTTGGTGAACATATCCATGGGCATTGCTTCATCACTGTTCTGGACTTACACTCTTTGCAATTTCTATATAGATATGTGCTGCTTTTGACACAAGCTTTCCTTGTAAGTAGACACTAAAATACAGGCTTATAATTAGCTCTCTAGGGAGGCAAAAGTGTGTGGTAGAGCAGAGCTTAGCAGGAGAGAAGTCAAGGCAGGTATTGAAGAAACACGGCGTGGAAGATGCGTAATACAAAGGTTATCTGAAGTGTGGGCAATACCACTAAAGTAGGGGAAGAAAACAGAGTCCTATCACTGCAGACTTTTCTAGTTATTATTTCCACACATATTAGCATGTGGTTCTGAAAGTGTACTTGTGCTTTATCCAACCCCATCCAATCTTGGAAACCTATAGTGGGCTGGAATGTAAGACGTATAATCCTGGACAGACCACAGCTCCATGTGGGCAGCAATTGTGTCTAATCAAGCCCATGTCTCCAGTCCTGGGGCCAACACCTTGCCCCATGATGGGCTCTCAGTTCCTGTTTCTTTTTTATTTTCTTTTTCTTTTCTTTCCTTATCTTCTTTCCTTCCTCCCTTCCTTCCTTCTTTCCTCCCTCCCTCTCCCTCTCCTTCCCCTCCTCCCTCCCTGTTCCTTCCTTCCTTCCTTCCTTTCCTTCTTGAAGTGTGTATTTTATTCATCCCTTCACATCTTGAAATTGCCATCTCCCCCCACTACCCCACCATTGATTTCAAGGTGACAAAGGAACTGGTGATAAGTCTGAACTGTTTTTACCTCTTAAATACATCACAAACCATAGCTGCCAAATCATCTATTGAAGAAAACACAGGTCACATCATTCACTGTCTGGTGATCACTCTTCTCCAGGTAGATGGTTCGCTGCCATCATCATGGCAGGAAGCAGTCCTGTGCAGGTGCTAAGTCGCCGCCCTCAGACTCTCCCCTGGGATCGTTCTTTCAGCCCATGAGGCATTTTGATCACTCTTCTCCAGGTAGATGGTTCACTGCCATCATCATGACAGGAAGCAGTCCTGTGCAGGTGCTAAGTCGCCGCCCTCAGACTCTCCCCTGGGATCGCTCTTTCAGCCCATGAGGCATTTTGACGGGTGTCTCTCCTCCGTGCTCAGTGCCGTTACCAGGCGTCAGATACTTGAACATCAAGCCCCAGTTCTTTCGAACCATGGCAGTACCAACCCAGTGCCCATGATGATGGGATCCCCTCTGGTTACGGCTCATGAGATCATTTCTTTAAGAACTGCTCGTTGGAGACGTCTGCCTTAAACGGTGGGGTTCCCAAATGTGCAGTTCTCCTCAACAGCAAGGTTGTAATCGGGACCCTTCCCGTCTTTTGGCCTCTCCCGTTGCGGAGCACAGGCTCCGGACGCACAGGCTCAGCAGCCATGGCTCACGGGCCTAGCCGCTCCGCGGCATGTGGGATCTTCCCGGACCGGGGCACGAACCCGCGTCCCCTGCATCGGCAGGCGGACTCTCAACCACTGCGCCACCAGGGAAGCCCACCCTTCCCATCTTTGTAGGTGCTGGTCACTATCCTCATCCAGTCTTGCTCGACCCATGAATTCCAGACAAGTCAGTACTCCATCCCATCGCTGACGCCCCACCCGGCCACGGAAACGATGTGGTTTATGTAGGCCTTGTCATGGTATTCAGCATAGATGCCTCCAGTGTAGTTAGACCTCTTTTCTGTTGCCATCGTACCGCCTCTGATGGGACCGTTTGTGTAGATTTCCACCATCACCTTTTCCCTCCTGGAGAACAAGCCATAGTCGCCAACTTTCCAAAGGGTGTAGTTCTGGATGACACGGCGCTCTTTGAATTCGGTGCAGGTTCCGCACTGGTTAAACTTGTCACACTCTTGGTCCTTGGCCTGGTCGTTGTTGCGGGTCTCGTCGGGGATGCGGCGCGGGCGGGCGTGCTCCCACCCCTGCAGGTGGTCGCCCGCCTCCCAGGAGCCGGCGTTGCCGCCGTCGATGACGTGCTGCACTGAAGGCCACGCCCCCTTGCGCTTGTTGGGGCTCCGGTCGGCCGTGGCGGTGGTGCCGCCGTCCTGGGGGATGTGCTGGCTCCTGGTGACCCTGGCGTAGTTGACCCCATCCGCGTTGCGCCAGTCCCAGCTCTTGGGCAGATCCGATGGGGACAGGTACTCACGAGGCCGGGGTATGTCTTGCGCCCCAACTGGGTGAGCTGTTTCCCGCGCAGGGGCTGACAGCCCGGGCGGAAGTGGAAGCCGGCCTGCGCCGCTCCACCAGCAGCAAGAGCAGGCAGAGCAGCGGCGGCGGCCTGAACGACGCCATGGACCCCGCGCCGGTGCGATCGGACCCCCAGTTCTTGTTTCTTGAATCACATCCTTCCAGAACTCCCCATTTGTTACTTTCTTAGCCATTTGACATCTAAATCTAAGACTAGAAGTGAACTCTAAACCCTCATGTCTCTAAATTTCAAGCGCCCTGCCGTGGTACATAGAGCCAGTCTCGATGCAGGAGTAGAAAGGATGCTCCTCGACTTCTGCTGTGCCTGGTCTAAGCTTGGCTTACCTCAGATAGAGTTCTGGCTGCCTTATTTTCAAAAGGTTCCTGCCTTTCCTGAGAACTCAGAGAGGTAACATCCACACCAGGACTTAGGCACTGGGCCCCACCACCCTTTGTAACTGTTTTTCTCATTTTGTACCAACTCTTCTTGCTACTCTCCTTCATGTATTTGGAAACTGTCTCTCGCCAGTTTCACTCAGATGACCTACTAAACTGTTTTCTCTGCTCAGCTTATTAAAATAGAAGTTACAATGGACTTGAGTCTTGGTTAAGCTTTAAGTTTGCTGCCATCCGTTAACAGTCTACGCTGTTCTAAGTGATGAACACAGATGTGCCCCTGGAGTAGCTAAAGGCTATGCCGAGAAAATAATATGCTCTCCAGGAGCATGTCTTCTTCCCCTAAAATGCATGAGGTTGTGTCTGCACCAAAGATAGAGCAAGGTTTTCAGGGCACAGATCTAATGGGGAGGATGACATTCAGTAAAACTGCCTTTAGCACAAACTCACAATTCTATCCAGTTCTCCTCACACCTTGTTTCCTCATAAAATTAGGCAAATATTAATAGCTGCAGAATTTTGGTAATTACACAGTGTTTCATACTGCATCGTATAACAGTATGATTTCCAAGTTAGCCTGAGTACACTATTATGTTCCCTGCAGAACCCCAGAGCATAAGGGAGCATCCGTATGATTCCCAAGTGTCAAGCAAGTGACAATTTGCCTGGCTCTGCTCTGGAAAGGCTCTTTTGTAAAATCAGTAAATAAACTAGAAAGTATAGAATTCTATATTTACTATAGTAAAGTATAGAATAGACTACACCTTAGTATAGTATACTATAGAATTTTGGTAACTATAGAATACGCAAAGATAAAATTCAAAAGCTGCTCAAACCTGCTCAGAGGATGTTAAAGTACAGAAAAACAAGTCAACGGCTTTTATATAATGAAGAAATCGCTGCGTTCATTATTGATTCCCTCTTCCAAAAAAAAAAAAGCCACATTTCTAAGTTCAGTGGCAGGAGAGAAAATACTCATCTCTTCCTGTCATTCCCAGAAGTAGTGCTGGAGAAAATATAACCACCCAGGCATGTCATTACTACACTGAGAAGGGTATTACTACACTGAGAAGGGTACACCCACAGGTGAAGCGGATCCCCAGCCGGGTGTAAGAGGTAATGAGCAGAGCTCTAGTTTCTAGGGAAGCATAAATCACAGAACCGTTGTACTTCAGAAACTGCTACATTGTAACCAAAGAGCTGATAATTATGTCAATGAACATTCTGCCTTCTCTTTACTATACTCATCTGTTTGCTTACAAAACTAAAACCTATAGATGTTCTTCCCAAAGGCCATATATTTCTGAAAAATGCAGAAAGTTTCACTAAAAAGAGAATACTAGTTTGAAGAAAGCATTTTATTTTCATAATGTTTTTGTTAACATGTGTTCATTATCTTTATATGAAATGGGTTATTCAGTTAATTATTTTTATAAAATTAAAATACCATATGTAAGAGGGAAAGTGCAGTAAAGAAAGCAAAACTGCAAATTGTGGTAAAAGTAGCTGGTGGTGATGGTAAATTTTAACCCACTAGAAAAGGGGGTCTTTTGACCCCCTTTCAGCCAACCTTTATCAGGCACCCTATGTGCCAAACAAACACCACGCCAGATGCTTTAGGAATACAGGAAGGCAGTATGACAAATGGTCTATGCCCTCAAGGCATTTTTAGTTTAATTGGAATGAACAGTGGTATGTAGATATAGATACAAAAATCAACAATTCTAGGACATGAGCTGTGCAGTGGTTAAAAGTACAGACCTGGAACCAGGTCGCCTCAGTTTGAATCCCAGCTCTACCACTCAAGGCCAGGATTAGAGTGAGACACTCTCCTTGGGCACAAAATTTACAAGGGTGCCAAAAACTTGGTGATCAAGATAAATAATATTTTAATGCAATATTTTTAAAAATCAAAATTAATACAAAAAACTCATGATGCACAAAATAGCAAAAGTTTAAATACAGACAGGCTCCAACAGTCCTGTGTCAAGTCATAGTGGAGCCTAAAGCAAAAGAAAAAAATGTGTGTCCCTACATAGATGTTTGATTGTTTTTTTTTTGTTTTTTGTTTTTTGTTTGCGGTACGCGGGCCTCTCACTGCTGTGGCCTCTCCCGTTGCGGAGCACAGGCTGCGAAAGCGCAGGCCCAGCGGCCATGGCTCACGGGTCCAGCCACTCCACGGCACGTGGGATCCTCCCGGACCGGGGCACGAACCCGCGTCCCCTGCATTGGCAGGTGGACTCTCAACCACTGCGCCACCAGGGAAGCCCTCGTTGTATTTTTTTACTGTTATTTTTTTTCTGGGACATTGATGGGGTTGAGGAAATATTGAAAATGAAAAAGTAGGTGTATTAAAAATCACATTCAGTTTCAATATTTTATTTTTACTCAAAATAGAATTTATTCTAATTTTACTTTCCTGGCTTTCAAGGAAGCAAACTCATCACTTACTGGCTTTGTAAACCTGAGTGAGTTTCTTAACCTCTCTGTCTTAGTTTCGTCCTCTGTAAAAATGGTAGGGCAAACAGTGCCACCTCACAGGGTTGTTGTGAAGGTTAAAAGAGTTATTACGTTTTAAGCACTTAGAACAGCACCCTGTCCAAATTCTCTCCAAGGTACACCTTTGTTATCACTGTATCTTTATTATATAGACAATGAAAGTTTTAGAAGATCAGAGATAAGAGATCAGCTCTAGCTGAGACGATTGGTCACTCATTATCTGCTATATCACTGCACAGGAACATATGCTCCATGGGGGCTTGCTCACCACCTTATACTTGGGTCTACAATAGGTCAAGCCTACGATAGGCACTTGATACATACTGTTTCATTGGACAGATGACAATCAGAAAGTTCTTCACAAAGAAGATGGAATTTGAGTTGGTTGGCCTTCATTAAATGATAGGAATAAAATTGCAGATGATGAGGGAAGGTATGATGATATTAAGTGTGTTGAGTTTGAGTTACTAGCAATATATGCAACTGGAAATATCCACCAGTCCTATGGAAATGTGAGGTTAGCACCTGGAAGAAAGAACCAAAGTGTAAAGTTGGGCATGTTTCACATGGTTGTGATAGGAGCATCACATAAGTAGATGCCCTCTCTAGAGGAGCAGGTGTGTACAGGGCATAGCAAAGAGCAAAGGACCAAGATGTGGAGACAATGACTGGATGAGTCTGACGAGGAGCTGGGGAAGACATCTTAGAATTCAGGATGACTCTCAAGAAGTAGGAGCCGCCACATCGTATGACATCTCCCTGACTCCTAACACATCTCTGAAATAAGTGAAAATGATCTGGATTCGATCCTTAAAGGTGCTCGCTAAAAATTATTTTGTGTCTTCCAAAAGCTGATGAAAGTTCAAATGAAACATTTAGCAGTTAATAGCGTAGGGAATTCCCTGGCAGTCCACTGGTTAGGACTCCGTGCTCTCACTGCTGGGGGCCCAGGTTCAATCCCTGGTTGGGGAACTAAAATTGAGGCTAAAAAAAAAAGCAGTTAATAGAGTATTATTAACATCATATATTTACTTCTAACTACATTCCAGAAAACATATTTACAAGCCATTTATTAGCTCATGGGGGATAAGCTGGCATGATATACACTGCTGGTCACCCGACTTAACCTATCCCTTCCTCTCTTGAGAAAACCCAAATTTGGTCCCCATGGCCAGGTGCCATGGAAAGGGCACCGTGGTCAAGCCCTGAGGCGGTGTTCTCGATTCAATTCTAGCCAGTGAGACATGAGAAAAAATCTGCTGGGTGGGGGCATAGTTCTGGGAGAAATTCTCTTGCTAATAAGGAGTGACAGGCAAGAAGTAACCATTCCTTCCCTCTGACTCTGGAAATCCTGCTGGGATTCGGTGCTTAGAAGTGCTTCAGCTGTCTTGGGACCATAAAGGAGGAGCCGATGCCTAGAGGGTGGCAGAGAGGAAAGTTGGATAGAACCTAGGTCTACCATGATGTCACCGAGCCACTGGATTAACCAATTCTAGAACCAACCCATCTCTGGCCTTTTAAATGGAACAATAAATCCCCCTATTGTTTAAACCCATTTGCATCAGAGTTTCTGTGACTCAAAGTCAATCATGGTTATGCGTTTAAGAAGACCTGACCTTCCCTCATCTAGTGATTCATCAATTTTACCAGAATCCAGCTTTCATATGTGTGGGATGAATTAGACCTGTAAATTCCCAAAATGGGGATCCTTTGCTTCTTGGAATCAGCATCTATAATGAATAAAAGATTTTAGCATATGCTTGTTTTAAATGTATCAGTAAATTACTAGGCTCACACACCAACAGAGATACCTCACCTAAGCTGCCTTGCCACACAAGATTGGAGACTCTAATAATAAGTGGACTGTATTCAGAGAAGCAGCTGGAATAAGGGGCTCAGTAAGAAGCTTGATTGTGGATTACATGCTCTTTCATTTGTTACACAAATATTTGTTTCCAGCTGGAGTAGAAGTCCCATATTAATTAGAGCTAGAATTGCTGACTTGATTTACAGAATGTAGACAAGAAACACTCCTCATTCCTTACTCTAAAAAGTTAGAGGGGTAAAGGAGGGAGTGACATTATTCATACCAGAATAGCTTAGAGATGAGGTTGCATCACTTATGAAACTTTAAGGAATCAAAGAAGATAGTGACACCAAATACAAAGCCAATTAACCCTTCTATCTGGCAGCTGATAGCATTTCAGCACTTCCGCTTTCTTTTTCCCCTCATTAATTTTAAATGCTATTGACAAGACTTTTCTTTAACCTATTAATTTGTTTTTATTCCCCTCCCACCCCATGCAATGACTCCTCTCTCCCTTCTACCATTTGAGCAAAGGATGCTTGCGGCAGAGCATAAGGCACAGGTTGCCTGCAATATATTTTCCTTCTTTTGTTTTCAAAAGCTTAAGCCATTGATTAATTTGTGGGGTGCGTGTACGGTAGGCGGGTTGGGGGGACCTGTAAGGGAAACATGAAGAAAGTGGAATGTTCGTCAAACTAAAAGATTCCAGGAGACAGGAGGCAAGGACAGAGGTCTATGGGCCCCTCATGCATCAGGGCCCAGAGCCATCTCCATAATAGTGCCCTAAGGAGGTGACCAAATGTTCAAAGGCCCAGCTTTATAATACACCTAAAGAGATAGAACTCTAGGCAGTAGCCTTGCCAAAGGTCCCCAGGCTCTAAGTGCCACAGGGGAAAAAAACAGAGCCAGTAGGTTTGAAGGGACTGTACTTGCCAGGGCAGTGGGTGTCTCAGAGGACACCAATACAGTCCAGGGACTGAAGACCAGAGGGCCTTCCCCTGTATCTTGGCACTATGAGACCCGGGGCTTCCAAACAACCCTTGGGGTGAGGAGGCTCTGGGGGGCAGTCAGGTATGCCTGTGGGTACATTTCCTTCTTGCTGTGTAGGAAAAGGTGAGGTTGAAGTTAAGTTGATTTAAATACATGAAAAAACTCAGTATCCCTTGCCACCTAGGTCTGCGGCCTGGGAGTCACACCTGCAAACATTGACTATTTAGGGCCCTTACTCAGTGAAATTCCTCTCTACATTAAGTTAGTTGTGTCCACTTTGGTAACATGCCAGAAACCCTTGACTCTAGACTTGTCTTAAAATCTCTAAGTACAGAGGCTCTCACGTGGAGGGGCACAGCACACGTGGTGCCAGACCATTCTAGATAGAGACCAACTAGCAGCACCAGAAACACCTCTTTGCATTTGAGGACCGGAACATCAGACGGCCCAATCTAATGCTTGATTGCAAGCAACAGAAGACAGCCATGCTCACTTTTTCTCAGCTGGTGTGTATTGGGAGAATATTGAAGAGTTCATAGGAAGAATGGGAGGGCTGGAGGCCAAGGCTCAGGAAACAGGCTGGACACCAAGAGAGGATGGGCAGTAGGGACCACAGCCAAGGTCATGCCACAGGACTGTCTGCCCCTGCTAGTACTCCACTGCTGCCCACAGCACGACATCATCGCCGCAAGTGGTTTCTGAACCATCTCTGAATCTTTGCTTCACTCCCTTGATATTCAAAGTCCCAGAGAGGAGGGTCTGACTGGCTGAGACTGGTTCCTACCCTGAATGTCTGGCGTAGGGAGGAGGGATCGCCCTTGATACAGGGTGGAGCACTGCACCTTGACACACGATGTGGCATTGCCTCCAGATGGAAAGGGAGATGCTGAGCAGAAAACAAACTAGCCCACGGTCCACTACATTCCCAGCCACTCAGGGAGAACAAAAGGGTGTTAAAGTTTTGTAAGCTCCAGCTTTAAATGAGCTACCTTGGAAATATATTTGCCTTATTTCCTGGAATCTAGCCCTGTAAAAGCTTTACGCAGGCTCGTAATTTCACTCCCAGATCAACTTGCAACCCATGACCCTGATTGCTGCCCGGTACTTGGCCCTGGATCGCTTCTCCTGTTGATTTTAGATTACTATAGCAATTCCCCGGCTCAGGGACAGAGAGACCTGCCAAGCACCCACATTCAGAACAACATTTTCACTTTATCTCTCCCCTCTTACCTCTACCCTGATGCCCATGAGTCCTGTTGGCTACCTGGTAAAGTTAAGAGGGAGGATAAGCTTAAGGACTACAGAATTAGAAAGTATTTTCATCTCCCTACTTAGAAGCAGAACTAAATTCTCAGAAAAATAGGAATATGGCCTGTTTTTTAAGCTCTTCAGAGGCAGGAAAACAGTATCCTCGATACATCCAACAGTAAATAAGACACAAACTGTGTTTGAAGATTCAGGAGAAAACAGAAAACACTTGATAAAAACGGGAAGGAAGGGAGGGGAGGGATAAATTAGGAGGTTGGGATTAACATATACACACTACTATATATAAAATAGATAACCAACAAGGACCCACTGTAGAGTACGAGGAACTATACTCAATATTTTGTAACAAATCTATAAGGGAAGAGAGTCTGAAGAAGAATATATATTTATAACTGAATTGCTGTGCTGTACACCTGAAACTAACACGATATTGTAAAGCAACTCTACTTCAATTTAAAAAACAAAACAAAAAAACAGGAAGGAAGATGCACACACACAGGAGGAAGAGTCTGTCCAAGGGGTCACGACAGTGGCTGGGGACATAGCGTCCCCACATCTATGATTGCTCCTGGCTGCTTCGCCAGCTTTGGCCAGGCGGACATAGTGAGCAGACAAAGCCTCTGTTAGAGGTCAAGACCTCTCTCACATCTGTCAGCGCTGGAGGGCAAAAGCCTCAGGATCTGTGTCTAACCAAAGAATCTCCTTTTTTCAACCTGTTTTCAAGAGGTTCATTATGATGTGAGAGGGGAACACACCCTCTGGAAAGGGAAAAATTAAGTGAGGTCTAAGGGCACTGTTCAAAACTACAGCTACGCTACACACCTACAGTGAGCACTACAAAGTCTTAGAAAGTATTTATAAGCCGTGAATACCAATGCTTAACGGATGCTAATTCATTGATTTTCTTTTTAAAAGAAAAACTGGGAAATTTTAAGTGAAGGCAAAATCTTTCCAATGCTTCCTGTTCTAATTTTCCTTAACTTTTTCACTCGGTTCACTCTGTATGTGAGGGTCTTGTGTTGTCAGTTGGGCTGAAGGGAGGGCTAAGTCACCCCAGACTGTGCTTCCCTCCACCTTCCCCAACCTGTGTGTAACTGAGTGTGCCTATTAGCAGGGCCTTGAGAGCCACAGCACCAGTGGCCCCAAAGTTGCCCACTGGCCAACAGTGAACAGGTTCTAGCCAGCCCTCCCTCAGGTTTGGACAGCTGCTTTGTACCTAGCCCTGAGGTGGGGTGGGAAGTCCAGACAAGACGAGGCAAGCTTTTGCTGAGTTCTGTGGATGCATGGGGGCAGGGAGCCTGCTCTGGGCTTACTCCACGTTAGGCTCCCAAGTGGGAAATCCAGGGCAAAGGTAGAGTCCTGAAGGAAAATAGAGCAAGTCTGAAAATTCTAAGGGCTCCACTGAGACACAGAAGCCTGTATGTCCTCCCCGCTCCCTTTCCTCATAGCTGATCACTCTGCTAAAGGAGATCCTGCCTCATGCAACAGCAAGTATGTTAAAACAAGAGGAAAGTGAAACGATGTGCGGCTGATTTTTCATCCCAGGTGAAGCCAAAGTATATAGCAATTATAAATATTATATAAAATATAAATAAAATATCTAATATTGAAGTTCCTCACAGCATTTTCTTAAATATGGGCTGAAGGTCATGGAATGAGGTTTTTGTGTGACTCACATTTATTTCTTTCCATTTCTTAGCTGTCACACTCATTCCACAATAAAAGGCTTTCTAGCCTATTATTACTTCAGGAACACTAACGTTTCTCAGGGGACCTCCCTACCCCAAGGAGTTTTTACTCTATCTCCAAAGATGATAGAACAATCTCAAACAGTGTGTCAATTTATGGGCTTAGTTAAGACATAAATTACTCGGCCATCAATCAGATCTGCATAGATTTGCTGTATTAGACCAAGGTGCACATCTGAGGGCAAGCCTTCAGCTGGTCAGAAATTCCCAGGGTGAGTTTTACAAGCAGTGCTGGGACCCTGATGCCTCCATGGCTTTTGTTGTAAGTTGTTGTTTCTCTTTTTTTTTTTTTTTGCGGTATGCAAAGGTCACTGTTGTGGCCTCTCCCGCTGCGGAGCACAGGCTCCGGACGCGCAGGCTCAGCGGCCATGGCTCACGGGCCCAGCCGCTCCGCGGCATGTGGGATCTTCCCAGACCGGGGCACGAACCCGCGTCCCCTGCATCGGCAGGCGGACTCTCAACCACTGCGCCACCAGGGAAGCCCAGTTGTTGTCTCTTGATCATGATGTTATGAGGCTCAGAAGGAAGTGAAAAATGACTTCGATTCCAAAATGGAAATGTAATATACGAGTTCAACAAGATCTAGGTACACTACATATTTTAATTTATAAAGATGCTCCCAAACTTTACAAGCGTTCCCTTCCTGCTCAGCAGATCACCCAGCCTCCTGCTTCATAAAGAAGGGAAAGGGCATCAGGACTGATATCTCCCTCCATTTCTCTCCTTTCTACTTCCTAACTTGCATTTTCACTCACCTCCTTCTTTCTAGCTGAAGGAATGTGTACCCCCCTCCAAGACCCACATGGTGCTTCTGATAGCATCCCCACCACCTGGACACCTCAAACCATCAACAGCCCCCATCCTCTTTCTTCTTCATTTTCTCTCTTGTTAGTAATTCCCCCTCTCCCTCTTCTCCCTGAGAAACATGGTCAACGCTCTCCATCCTAAAAAACCTCTCAGTACTACTTCTCACCTTCTCTCTGCCAATCTCCTTGAATCCACTCACTGTCTTCCTGTCTCTTCACCTGCCACTCATACCACACTGATTGCCCTTAATACTAGCTTTTTTCCCACTTACACTTTCTCCTTTGGATGTTTACATCTATTCTCATGGAGTCACATATTACTTAAAAACGGATAATTCCAAAGATCTACCTAGCCTTGAACTCTTGTCTGAGTTCCAAACCATTTCTAAGTGCGTACTGGTCATACCCACCTGGGTGTACCAGAGGCACCTAAATAAATAAGTCTAAATCCAAACTCATCCACTGTCTCATCTCTTCTCAAACCCACGCCCCCAGAAAATGCCTGAATTTTATCTACCTGAGTTATTACCAAATATCAGAAATTCTAGTACTTCCCTGATGGTCCAGTGGCTAAGATGCTGCGCTCCCAATGCAGGGGGCCCAGGTTCGATCCCTGGTCAGGGAACTAGATCCCACATGCCGCAAGGAAGATCCCACACGAGGCAACAAAGATCCCAGGTGCCACAGTTAAGACCCGGCGCTGCCAAATAAATAAATAAATATTTTTTTTAAAAAAGAAAGAAATTCTATAAACAAGAAAAGACTACATATGTTAAATAATCCCAAAGATATAGAGGAATACGGGGGAAATCTGTGACACCCATAAAAACAAACAAACAAAACACTAAAGAATAATCTAAAGGATTATTGAATAAAGAACCCCCCAGATTGACATATATACACTAATTTGTATAAAATAGATAACTAATAATAACCTACTGTATAAAAAAATAAAATATATATATACTACCATAGTAAAAAAAAATTTAATAGCAATTCATATGCACATTATTGTGGTATTACTTGCATTTCTGTATCTGATTCTTTCTGGAGGAGTTTAAAGGTTAACTTGATAGTTTACATTTTATTGATAGATTTCCTTTATGCTATAAAGGCAATACGTTGTGTGTTTATGCTTGGATGCAATCTGGAATAAAATGAAGTAATTTTAAGCTCCCCCCCAAAAAAATACATGAATTACAAAAAAAAAGAAACCCCCAAAGGAATATGGACAAATATATTAGAATAATGAATTAATATGGTATCTTAGAGACAACTGGTGAAGATGAGACATCTAATAATTAAGAAGTCATTAACTGATGGTACTTGCTTGGATTTAATTTGCTTAGGCCTACCATTTCCAATTGAAAAGATCAAAGGACATCATTACCTGGAATACGGTATCACTGTTGGCAAAGTGGATTTGCCTGCTGAATCTGCCCAACACAGCAGGAACATGTGCTTCTAGAAGAAAAGTAAATGTGATTTGTAGCTTTCCATGCTCACTTATGGTAAGAGCAGACACCACAGTAAGCAAGCCCTAGAAGTACCAGGGGAAAAAGCCAGCAGGAGAAGATGGGTGTCAAAAATCTTCACTTACTCCATGTGCAAACAAAGTTACACACGTCACAAATGACAGTCACTTTCTACAAGTGCCTCCGAGATATAAGAGAACTGGATTCTCATCAATATTCAGCAGTCCCCAGCTCTAACGTGTACATTATTCAGTGACCTTTGGCAAATGATTTAAATTTTCTGAGATGATTTCCAGACCTAAAAAAGGACTGTCACACAGTTGCAAATCACTCGACGAAATCAAGCTCCAGCTCAAGCAAGATAGTTAAGTGTTTGAAATTCACAGTCCTGCCAACTGACTTGTAGAATGTTCAAATATAACTTTCCAGTCGCCAAAAAATGGAATCCTGTTAGCTTACACTTCTAGGAAATGTCAGATGAGGCAATTTGGAAAATCCACCTGCTGTGCGTAAGCCTGAATCTGAAACAATAAATGGTCCATTTTTCTCTGGAAGTTGAATTCTACTGAATTAATCTTGTTACAAGATGAAAGCCTGAAAGTAAATATGATGAATCACTCCTCCTACCATGCCTGTGTGTGGTGCTAGCGCGGCTCCCCGCTTTCTCCCTAACACGGCTCTAGTCAGGAGCCAAGCATCTGAAGCAAAGTGTGATCAACAGATGCTCGTTTCCATAATTGGCACTTTTCCAGTAGCCAACCCCAAATTTAATTAGCCACTTATCTGAAGCAGAAAAGGATTTCTAAAGCATTCTAGTAACCTGTGCTTGTTCTTTCCTCTGGTCCAGCCCCATGTGCCTCCTCACCCAGAAGCCTTTGAACCATGCATAGCAAGAACAGGATGTGTGCTACTTCTTAATGTAAATAAACAACTCTCAAAAATGTCCTTGAGATTGTCCTACTAGAGAGAATAATATTCCATTGAACTGAAGACCACATATGGTACGTAGGAAGGACAGTAGAAATGAGGCTCCACATGTAACTCAGTGCTAGCACATCAGCACTTCACCTGGGTTAACTCACAAGTTGTCTACTACAACCTACCCAGCTCTGGACTCCCTCCAACCTGCGGTTGTATCCCACAGGGTCCCAGTGGCTGCACTTATTTAATATTGCTTGAGCAATAACCTCACCCCACTCTTCACTCTGTTGATCTTGTATTCAGTGAATTCTGTCATAGCTCCAAATCTCTTCGAACAAAGACATTGTCTACACTTAGTCCTCTGGACAACTATCTGCTATATGATGGGGTTTCCAGGAACACATGTGACTTCACAGTCACCTCAGGGGGTCTCATTGGCTCAGGGGGCTGGTGTCAAGCTGAAGCAGAAGGTATAGATGCCCATGGGGTACTGGCAGACGGTGAGGGGAGGTTAGGCCGAGCACTACCAGCTGGGGCCATGTTCCTCTTGCCTGCCCAGCACCTTTGCCCTGTTTCCTGCGAGCAAATCTCCTCTTGGTGGTGGTGAACCCATCCATGTGGTTCAGTCAGCTGACCAGCCCCCCACCTCCAGCCAGAGCACGCAATTTCTCCAAGGCCACAGTGACTGCGATAAAGTTGGACCTGTGACCCAGGTCAAGCCAAACCTCTTGAAATTTGGGTTCTCAGATAGGCTTTCTCCCTGCACTGAGCTAAAAGAATGTAAGTCTTGCTTACCACTGGAGAGAATCTATCTACCAGGTGGAGGCGGGGGGCCTTCCCATACCACACCATTTGAGCCTTGCGTCCAGCCCTGCCTGGAGCCTGGATTTCACTTCCATGAGCTAATCAAGTCCCATGTTTGCTTAAGCTACATAGGATGTGGTTCTTTCCCTGAAAGCCTCCCTACTAGTAAACACCTAATCTCATCCCCTCCCCAGTTTCTGCCTAACTTATTCAGATGACTATCTTCCTTCCTTTTGTGGTCTTTGCCTAAAATTCTCCATATCTTCCCCTCCAGCCCTTTAAACTCAGGTCAGAATCTAACTATTAAAGGGATACTTCCTATATTAACGCATACCCGCCAAAGCCTTCCAGCCTTTGATGTATGCCTGCATGAAAATATTCCATCCCATCATCATATCCTAAGTGCTATTCCATAAGATCCATCTTGCTCTATCATTGTTCTTTAACCAAGAGGTTTTAATTGGTGGAAAAAAAGAGAAGATTCTCATTTTAAAGTGTCCTGGCTTTTGAAAATGAACCCCCATGGTGAAATACGCTGAGGAGCCAAGCTGTGTGCATGTGTTTTTTAATAAGCGCTAGCATTTGAAAGCTTATTGTATGCCAGGCAGTGTACTGAGCGCCTTACATGAACTTTTCATTAATCCTTACAAAAACCTTACGTGCTGGGTACTTCTTCTCTCCTATTTTAAAGGAGGGGTATTAAGGCTTCAAGAGGTTAAATAATCTGCTCAAGGTCACCCAGCTGGTAGGCTGAAGTCTTTGCACTGAGTGAATCCACAGACCCTTCTTACCATCCCTAACCCCCTAACCCACACACCAGGGAGCAGTCATTTGCCTTCTTGGAACACCCCAATGAGGCTTCCACTGGAGTTGCTCTGCACAAGTAACTCAGTGCTAGCAGGTCAGCGTTTTAACTGAGTTAACATAAAGCTCTTCTACTGTGACCTACCCACCACTGGACCTCCTCCAACCCACAGCCAGATCCCAGGGGATCCCAGTGGCTAGGATCATTTAATATTGCCCGAGTAGCATTAAATTATTCATTTTATCAATAGTATTAATATCTATTTTTAGACTTAAATGAAATATGCTTGGTTATTTTGCTTCCTGGTCCACAGCAATTCTTTTTTTTTTTTTTTTTTTTTTTTGCGGTACGCGGGCCTCTCACTGTTGTGGCCTCTCCTGTTGTGGAGCACAGGTTCTGGACGCGCAGGCTCAGCAGCCATGGCCCACGGGCCCAGCCGCTCCGCGGCATGTGGGATCCGGGGCACGAACCTGTGTCCCCTGCATTGGCAGGTGGACTCTCGACCACTGCACCACCTGGGAAGCCCCACAGCAATTCTAAAGGAATGAAAACCTAGAAGTAACTGTGAGGTGAAGGCCGAGCCCAGAAAACAGTGAGAGCTGACTAGGGGAGTTAGAAGGAGCCTGAAAAGCTATTAAAGGAGCCACGGGAACTCTAGATGTGCCCAGCGCCACCCTTCCCATGGCTCTTCATTGCCTGATTCACAGCCAGCCCTCAGAGCAAGGAGCCCACCTTCTATGGACCCTGAAGGGCCCCATCATCACATGAAGTGGGTCCTCCAGTGCACTGGGGGCAGCGTACAGCCCTGCAGCGTTGGCAAACGTGAATCTACTAAAAAGCTTATGTGGGGATTAAGCAGATATTCTTTTTTATGAATATGCAATCATCAAACTGTCCTTAAAAATATCTCAGTTCATCTTGGCTCTTCCCTAGGTGGTGGTTATGAAGCCAGGAATCACATCTAATGTATCTACCTTCATAATGTGTCATATAGTGCTTAATGCCCAAATGTCTTTATTACACAGATGAGTTCTGTTTCTTTCTGTGATGAGCCAATTGTACATCCTTATTATAAACACCGTCCAATTTATAAATGTTTTATTTTAGATATCATTCCAGAGAAATCACTCCCTGAAACTTAAATGTTTAACTTAAAAAAGAAGGGCACCTCAAAAAAGAAAGAAGGGCACCTCAGTCCCTTCATCAGCACCCATATATTTTTATTTGCCCACAGATCCAAGAAGACTAGAACAAGAATAAGAAGAGTAGGGAAAGTATTTTAGAAACTGGGACAGGTAGTGAGAAAAAGTAGAGAAGAGAGAAAAGCTGTATCAAATGTAAGCATAAATGGTTATCTCAGGAAAGAAGGAAATCTCTCCCCACACACCCCTTACTTCCATCTCTACTCTACAGATATTTAAAAAAACATGATATTTTTGTATCAAACTTTGTAGAACTCTGGTAGCCAGCCTCCAAGGTGACATCAGTGACTCTTGCCTGGTGGTATTCACACTCTTGTGTAGTGTGTAGTGTGTGTGTGCATGTGTGTGTGCGTGTGTGTGTATTGAGGAGGTGGGTGGGCGATGCATATGTGCTTGTATATCCATGATTGGAGGGGAAAGATCAGGGTTTAAAAGTTTAAAAGCATATTCATGAAAGAAAATTAAAACATAGGTAGAAGAAAATTACTTGAAGTCCAGGCCCTCATAGAACAGGAATTCACACTGTTGTTTACTTCCCTTGCCTCTTTGTGCCTACCCAGGCCTGCTTGTTTGTACAGCACCAGGAGTTCTTGACAATGACAAAGGATGAATCAATGTTCAAGCCTAGCCTTGACAATCCTAGCAAAGGATTTGCTTGACTACATTTTTTTCTCTTAAGATTCATTCTCAGAGGTTCAGAAATGAGTTATAAAAATGTGTGTATAAATATGTGTAAAGGGCACTTTAGTAAAATACTTTACAAGCACTTTCAGCACTTCCTGTGTACACCACACCAGAGCAGCTGTTTCCGGGAACCCTAAAGAAGATAGTTTCCACCCTTAGCATCTAAATCTGACTTTATACTGCTACTCAGTTAACATCAAAACTCATTTGTTTCATTGGGAGCAAGTGGCCATATCGTTTTGATCTTTTGATAAAATAGGTGATTTTCTAAAAATTTAGATCCTCCATTATTCTATAATGCTTAGAGACCTTGAATAGAATCTCTATGTATATAAAATTTTGTCTTATTTCTAGTTTTCACCTCACTGCTGGAGACAGGAAATATCAAGCCGGCTTAAACAGAATCAGGTCAGATGCTTCTGTCTTCAGTTAATAGTGAGAAAAACCCTAATAGTTTAGGGCCTGCTTTGTACCTAGCACTTTACATAGATTGTCTTTAATCCTTACAACAGACTTAGAAGGTAATATTAACCCCATTTTACAGATAGGAAAAATGTGGTTCAGAGGGGTTAAGTAACTTGCCTAAAATCACCCAGCTTGTAAGTCCTGGAGCCTGGATTGGAAGATCTCTCTTTACCTCCAAAGCCTTTGTTCTTTTCATAGCAACACCTGGCCTATTAAACAGGGCTTTTATTTTCCATCTGATCTCAAGGCCTCCTGTTACCTGCAGCAAAATAGCTTTACAGGTCTTTGTCCTCCCACAAGAAAACTGAAACATCTCACGAGCAGTAGTGAATTGAGGTCTGTGGGCAGGGTGCGGGCCTTAGAGGGGACGCAAAGACACAGCCAGCACACCTCACTCAGCCTTTTCCACACAGACAGAAGTGGAAGCCAAACACCTTGCCTAGAATGTTTAATTATTAAAAACTCATAAGTTCTTCCTAAAAAAGAAGGGAGAAGGTTTACTCACAAGAGTTAAAATAGTCATAGAACAGATCAGGTACAGTAGCTTAATCTTATTACTTAATCTCTTTCACTTTTTCCGGTGCTTATTTCCTGGGCCAACAATTTGTTTTTTGCTTACAGAGTCACCAGTTGACTCGTTCCTTTTAGAAACTCTCCATTCCTTGGTTTTCAGTAACTTACCCTTCCTTCTCTGTAGTTGGAATAAGGGGTTTAAACATTCCTACTCTGAAATAGTGTCGTTAACTATTCAGATTCCTGATAGCTATAGAGCACCCATGTGCCAGACACTGTTCTTGGAAATTTGAGGTGCTTCCTCTCTTGAATGCAACTTCCTGTCTGTCAGATATTGAGGTAAGGGTTCAAGTTTGGTGTCCCTCCTTCAAATACAACTTCTCTAATCATTGACTTGTTTCAACAGTGGTTTCTGAGCACCTACTAAGCACCAGGCTAGTAATTCTCAAAATAATTAGTTAGTCAGTAACTGCTACTCTGCTAGTTTGGCTGCAGGTCCAGGAGTACATGAATAAAATAACTAATGCTCATCATGATAGCTAACACTCATACAGGGCTTAAGAAGGACCAGGCACAGTTCCAAGGGCTTTTATGTACGTTAAACCATTTGATTCAACACCAACCCTCAATTTACAGTTAAAGGAACTGAGGCACAGAGAGGTTAAGATGCTTGCCTGAGCTCACACAGCTTGTAAACCAAGATCTGAACCCAGGCAGCTAGGTTCCAAGTCCACATTCTTAAACACTGTGCTACATTGATTCTCATATGATTAGGTTAATGGTAGCCCAGGAATGTTGTTATTTAAAAAGCAGACAAATGTTTTCCCCAAATGCCAACCCCAGCAAAAATCATTTATGAAACTGTATTTTACCTCTCATAGTCATGAGCAAAGAAATGGTTAAAATGAGCTGCTTCATGTGTTCTGTAATTCTGAGCAGTTCTGTATGTTGAGTGCATCCATTACTTAGCAGAATGTGACTGCTGACTCTGCCATTCAGAAGAATCACACTGAAGCTGAAGTGGTAATAATTCAAAATTGACAAGCTTGGAGAGACTTGAAAGGCCAGGCATGTTATTAGCATTTAATGGCATCAAGTATTTAATAGACCATAGTAGAAAGTATTACAAGAATGAATCTCAATAAATCAGCAGATTCCAGGAATATTTGGGGGCTAAGAATTTTTAAAGTATTTTACATATAAGTGGTGGTTATTCCTGGAAATGAATCCCTTAAGTTGACAAAATAGGTGTTTTGTTTTTTGGGTTTTTTTTTTTTTTTGACAGAATAGTTTTAGGTTTCTTAAAATGTTTATTTTTAGAACGGTTCAACTAGAGCAAAAATAATTTAAACCTTAAAAAATTGTTCAACACTACATTGTTCTAAAGATACAACACAGACTTGTTAAATAATGAGAAAAATAAAAATTAACTTTCTAATTATCATATAAAGACATGTGACACTGTTATATAAAAGTAAAAAATAATGACAATTGCATATCAGCTCAATATAATCCTTATGAAAGATTTTTAAGTCTTGATGTAAGTAAATTCTATTAGTTCCTACCTGTGAGTCAGTGTTGGTAGAACTGGCATGCTAGGCTGAGACTAGGATACTAGAAGACTATTTTACTGAAAGAAGTACTAGAAATAATGTACATTCCTTTCTTGTTCAACTCAGTATGTCAGTGACCCCTAAAAAATGAGGGAGACCCAAGTCATTTCCAGTTGGAAGATGTCACATAAAATTGGCATTTCCGGGCTTCCCTGGTGGTGCAGTGGTTGAGAATCCGTCTGCTAATGCAGGGGACACGGGTTCGAGCCCTGGCCTGGGAAGATCCCACATGCCGCGGAGCAACTGGGCCCGTGAACCACAACTACTGAGCCTGCGCGTCTGGAGCCTGTGCTCCGCAGCAAGAGAGGCCACGACAGTGAGAGGCCTGCGCACTGCGATGAAGAGTGGCCCTCGCTTGCCACAACTAGAGAAAGCCCTCGCACAGAAATGAAGACCCAACACAGCCAAAAATAAATTTAAAAAAAAAAATTGGCATTTCCATCATCTCTCAAAAACCACCCAACAAAAAACAAAGGAAAGGAGAAACTGAAATAAAAATCTCATCTTAAAAAAAAAAACACCTGTTTTCAATTTAACCACAAAATAGGTGGAAGGGGTACAAAAGCCGTGGAGTTTGAGCAAAGACATGAAAGGAAGCTGAGAGAGGGCACCCAAGGCTACATATCTCAGAAAGAGCTTAATAGTGCAACCAATGAGATGCACGTACTGAGGTGAAAAATCAATAGCTCCGTTTGTACAACAATGGAAGAAAGGTGGTGTTATGGGTTGAATTGTGTCTCTCCAAAAGATGCGTTGAATTCCTAACCTCGGGTACCTATGAATGTGACCTTATTTGGAAATAGAGTTTGAAGACATAATCAAGGTAAAATGAGGTCATACTAGATTAGAGTGCGCCCCAATGCAATGACTGGTGTCTTTATAAGACAGAAGTTCGGACACAGAGACACAGAGAGGAAAAAGCCACGTGCAGGTGAAGACAGAGATCGGAGTGATGCATTCACCAGCCAAGAAACACCAGGGTTGCTGGCAGCCACCAGGAGCTAGTATGGAGGCATGGGATGGATTCTCCCTCAGAGCCTCCAGAAGGAGCCAACCCTGCCAACACCTTGATTTCGAACTTCTAGCCTCCAGAACTGTGACACAATACATTTATGTTGTTTTAAGCCACCTGATCTGTAGTACTTTGTTATGGGAACTCTAGCTGTCTAATACAGATGGGTAGGCTGGTAGAGTGAGTTTCCCTGGACCTAGTTGTTTTTTTTTAACTATTATTTTTATTTATTTATTGGCTGCACCCTGTGGCATGTGGGATCTTAGTTCCCTGACCAGGGATTGAACCCATGTCCCCTGCAGTGGAAGCACAGAGTCCCAACCACTGGACCATCAGGGAAGTCCCAACCTAGTTTGGTTTTGAGTAGCAGAGAAGGTTGAACTAAACTAGAATCCCACAAACAAGCCATATTCGCAGGAAGTCATATGTTCATAAGGAGAGAAAAGAGACTATACTGTGAACAGCTCTGCACTGCCTATCTTCACTGGCTGGGGAGGAGAAAAGGCTAAAATATCTCACATGCAAAAACCCTGGGTCAAAAGAAAAATTCTCCATGATATAGAAGGTGTCCTTGGCCTCTTCACAAATAAATAAATATTTATATATTTATTTATTTGTGAATAAATAAATTTATTTATTTCCTATAAATAAATATTTAATGTAGGAAAAATTCTCCTCACTCAAAGACAAGGAATGAAAAAGGAACCAACGAAGATATAAGGGAAAAAATGAACAGAAAAAAAAATGCTGATGAATAGTCACCATGAAAATGGTACCTCAGAGCAGATGAAAATTCTGAATACATATTTTGCCTTAAATTTTTAAAAAATGTAATGGAGCAGTTGTTTTCAGAAAGCAAGCATGAAATAAGAAACAACACTCAGAGAAGTGGGAGGTGAGATGACTGAAGGAGCTGAAACATAAGCTGACAGAGCTCAGGAAAGAAGTGAATGAAAAAGAAAAAATAAAACCATGGTAGAAATGTAATCAAAACCGGAAATAGGGTAAGGGTAAAAAGATACAGTATGGAACATAGCGGTCAGAAATGTGAAAAAGGTACAAATTGAAATGTAAACAAAGATCAAAATGTTCAGAGAGAACTTTATAAATATCAGAGCAGGAGTAGGCATTCAATATTCACAAAATAAAAGGACCTGAGGACAACAACATGAATAATGGAAGAGAACAGACAGTTAAAGATATATTTCAAGAAAACTTTCCTGTAAGAAAAGAAGACAAATTTACAAATTGAAATTGCATAGCATATCCCACAAAAATCTTGACTCAGAATGTTTACCAAACTTTGAAATTTAAAGATTTTAAAATAAATATTATTTGATCAGCCAAGGGGGTTGGGGGTTAAAGGGAGGAATCAAGACATTTATAAGGGAGAAAAATCAAATTAGCCCCAGATTTCTCTGTGACAACGTTTAATATTAGAGAGTGTAGTGATACCTGGAAATTTCTCCCAGAAGGAAAGTATATATTCCAAACTGTCATTCACTTCTAAAGGCAGTAAGCAGTTTTGAATATGCAGACACTCAGGAAATACTGTTTCCAAGAGCTCTTTCTGAAGAAGCTATCAGAGGACAATTTTCAGTCAACCAAGACATAAACGGAAAAACTGCAGGAAAGAACCGCCTGTGAGCCCTAAATCTATTTAGTTGTGGAACTAGAACTAAAACAAAAGTGGGAATTATGATTATAGAACCGAATGTAAATGCTAAAAACTCTGCCAAAGGGGAAACAATGTGAATAAAAAAGTTGAGAGGGAAATGGAAAAAGGTAGGAGGTAAAGAATATTAATTTCTCCATTTTTTCTAGCTGAGGGCCACAAAATTTCTTTAAACTGAGAAATCAATTAATGAGAATATAGGAATAATTGTTACCCCAAAAAATGATATAATCTTTTTATAATAATATAATATAGATAATAGATAATTTAACTAAAATTAGGTGGAAAGGGAAGGGAGATAAAGAGGATGTACAGTATAATAATCTTATCAGTGTTCACAGTAGAGAATTAACAGATATTGACTAAAGAAATAGAAGATTAAGGATAGTATTAATCATCCTTAATAGAAAACTCTTGAATCAAAAAGGAAATAAAAATTGACATTTCAGAATACCTGAAATATAGCAATAATAAAAACACTACTAATCAGATCTTAGAGGTACAACTAAAACAGTGGTCCCAGGGAATCTCATAGTCTTTGATAACAGTTATGCCTAAATAAAAAGGAAAGAAAAAACAAAAACTTTAAACTCTGACAACTCAATATGTTAGGTTTATTTATTTTTGTTTGTTTCTTTTCTGAGGAAAACAGAATTAAGCAATAAAGATAAAAGTAGAGATTAGTGAATTAAAAAATGCAGTATCACCTCTTGATTAAAAACTCTCCCTAGAATAGGAATAGATGAATACTTCCTTAGTGTGACAAAAATGATTTCTCTCCTGGGACTTCCCTGGTGGCGCAGTGGTTGCGAGTCCACCTGTCAATGCAGGGGACACGGGTTCAATCCCTGGTCCGGGGGGATCCCACATGCCACGGAGCAGCTAAGCCCGTGCGCCACAACCACTGAGCCTGCGCTCTGGAGCCTGCGAGCCACAACTACTGAAGCCCGCGCACCTAGAGCCCACGCTCCGCAACCGGAGAGGCCACTGCAATGAGAAGCCCGAGCACCGAAACAAAGAGTAGCCCCGCTCGCCACAACTAGAGAAAGCCCGCACACAGCAGCGGAGACCCAACACAGCCAAAAATAGATAAATAAAATAAAAAAAAATTTTTTTAAAATGATCTCTCTCCCAATCTCAAAGCTGCATAGTGGGAACATGCTGGCTCTTCTCCCCACTCAGGGTCTTTACACTAGCTGAGTCCTCCTTAAACTCTTTGCTCCCAGATCTCCCCAAGGCTGATTCCTCCTCCATGTTTGGGTCTTAGTTCAAATGGTACCTCCTCTGAAGGCCTCCCATGAAAATTCAGTGGAAGCATTCAGTGGAAGCCCCTGCATTTTTTAAAATTATAGACAACAGTACACTTCCCCCTAAATACTTCCTCCTTATTATTAACTAGAATTCAGTATTTGTTTATAGTTTTTATGTAAAATTTATATACAACGAATACACACTTTAACGTTTGCTGAGTTTCAACAAACGCATATATTTACTGAGTTTTAACAAGTGCATGCACCTGTGTAACCCAACCTCTATCAAAATATAGAATATTGGGCTTCCCTGGTGGCGCAGTGGTTGAGAGTCCGCCTGCCGATGCCGGAGACACGGGTTCGTGCTCCGGTCCGGGAAGATCCCACATGCTACGGAGCGGCTGGGCCCGTGAGCCATGGCCGCTGAGCCTGCACGTCCGGAGCCTGTGCTCCGCAACGGGAGAGGCCACAACAGTGAGAGGCCCGAGTACCGAAAAAAAAAAAAAAAAAAATATATATATATATATATATATATATATATATGTATATAGAACATTAATATTACCCCCCAAAGTTCCCTCATGCCCTATCCCAGTTAATCCACACTTCCATGCCCTTAGAAGCTATAAATATTCTGACTTTTTCCACCATAGATTAGTTTTGCTTGTTCTAGAATTTCACATAAATGGAATCATAAAGTATGTACTCTTTTGTGTATGGTTTCTTTTGCTCCGCATAATGTTTTTGAGATTCATCCATGTTGTTTTATATATCAGTGATTTATTTTATATTGCTGAGTTGCATTCTGCTAATACCACAGTGTATTATTCCATTCTCATATTAATGGATATATAGGCTATTTCCATTATAGATAAAGCTGCTCTGAACATTTTATTAATATGTTTTCATTTTTCTGGGACCCAAGTAGCTATGTTTAGTTTTATAAGAAACTGCCAGACCTTTTCCAAAAAGGCTGTACATTCCCACCCACAATATTTGAGCATTGCAGTTGCTCCACATCACCACCACCATTTGGTATTGTCAATTATTTTAGTTATAGCCTTTTGGTGGGTGTGTAAGCAATTTTATTTTTTAATTAAAATATTCTTCCTATTGCAAAAAGTATTTGCAGGTGACTAAAATCCATTTAAGATGAAAAAGCAAACACAAAACTCAGAGTGAAGAAAGAACAAGCATCCATAGGTATGATGAATCCAGGAAGTATTAGTACAAAGAAATAAATGCATGAAGTAAGTGCTTTGTAATTATTGAAGGTGGTTCACTTCATCAGACTCTGAGCATCTTAGTGGCCAAAACAAAGAGGAAAACATGACCAGTTACAGGATTTATGCTGTCCTTATGGTAAACACTTATTAGCTGTTCAGGACAAGGAGTTTTTCCTGATACTGGGCATAAGGAATCTCTCCTGCAGGTTCTCACATAGAAGACCCTGAGTGATTCTGTAGTACATACTCTCAACTGTGTGTTCTATGATAAATATACATTGTGTATCAAATTACCCTTTTAAATATAACATCCCTCAATGCAATCCAAAGGCATATAAGAGGTTATGACTCCAGAACAACCCCAAGAAATGAAGTGCAGCAGAGACTGTGAGCATTACCTCTCATACTAGAACTGAGATCATGCAAATCACCTTTTCTATTTTTTTTCCTCTGCCTCATAGTCTCTGTCTTATCTGAATTCATCCCTTTAATTCAAAGAATTGATGCATATTAAATTAATTTCAAATTATTCATATTTATTTATTGAAACATTATACTCTTATCTTTTCCCAAAAAATTATGTGTAATATTTCCTTTGCTTATGCGTTTTCACAGATGATCCTACGACCTCCCCAACTAGATTATAAATTCCCAAGGGCAATGGCCATTTTTATATTGCAGTCAACAGTAAATGTTGACTAAGATATCACTGGTAGAGAAGAAAATATGACATAAATATAAGCATTATGCAGTCATTCATGGGCAGCGTAACATTTACATTAAAATAGAAAATGTTTTTTATGATGCTAGGATAATACTAAAACACATGTAGAATACCATAAATCTGGTATAGTAGAAACCTAAACATAAAACTGTTTAGAAGTCAGCATTATTTTGTATATCCAATTATCTTTTTATTTCTTTCCAAGTTAGGCCTTTAATCACTTTGCTCTCAAAAATTCTGAGAGGGAAGTGTTTTTATTTGAAAAAATTTTTCTTAATTGATTATAAGTATGCATAATACTTAAGGCACTCCTTCAGTATTAAATATTATCACCACCTTACTATGATGACAAAAGCTACTGGTGGCAAACACTGCATGCTGGCTGACCAGCCAACATTTCCAACACCCTTCTCCCTTGCCTGCCTCTACTGAAGAAGGCATAAAAGTTAAAAACTCAATTTCCTAGTTGTCTTGGCAGCATGGTGTGCTCACATGACACAGTTTGACCAATAGGACACAGGTGAAAGTGTGCTGTACCTTTTTTTTAATTGAAGTATAGTTGATTTACAATATCGTGTTAGTGTCAGGTGTACAAAATAGTGATTCAGTAATTTTTGCAGATTATATTCCATTATACGTTATTACAAGATACAATTGTAATTGTATACAATTATGCAATTGTAATAGATACAATTATACAAGGTATAATTCCCTGTGCTATGCAGTATATCCTTTTTGCTTCTCTATTTTATATATAATAGTTTGTATCTATTAATCCCATACCCCTAATTTGTCCCTCCCCCATTTCCTCTCCCCTTTGGTAATCACAAGTTTGTTTTCTATGTCTGTGACTCTGTGTCTGTTTTGTATATACATTCATTCACATCATTTTTTAGATTCCACATATAAGTGAATAGTATTTGTCTTTCTCTGACTTATTTCACTAAGCATGGTACACTCTAGGTCCATCCACATTGCTGCAAATGGCATTATTTCATTCTTTTTCATGGCTGAGTAATATTCCATTATATATATACATATATATATACATATATATATATATATATATATATATATATATATATATATCTCACATTTTCTTAATCCAGTCATCTGTTGGTGAGCACTTGGGTTGCTTCTATGTCTTGGCTATTGTAAATAGTGCTGCTTTGATCATTGGGATTCATGTATCTTTTCAAATTAGTGTTTTTGTTTTTTCTGGATATATGCCCAGGAGTAGAATTGCTGGACCATATGGTAGTTCTATTTTTAGTTTTTTAAGGAACCTCTATACTGTTTTCCATAATGGCTGTGCCAGTTTACATTCCCATCAAAAATGTGCCCTTTTCTCCTCACCCTCTTTGACATTTGTCGACTTTTTGATGGTAGACATCCTGACAGCTGTGAGGTGATATCTCATTGCGGTTTCTTTCTTTCTTCCTTCCTTCCTTTCTTCCTCCCTCCCTCCCTTCCTTCCTTCCTTCCTCTCTCTCTCTTCCTCTCTCCCTCTCTCTCCCTCTCTCTCTCTCTCTCTTTTGGCTGTGTTGGGTCTTCGTTGCTGCACGCAGGCTTTCTCCAGTTGCGGCTAGAGAGGGCTACTCTTTGTTGTGGTGCGCGGGCTTCTTGTTGCAGTGGCTTCTCTTGCTGTGGAGCATGGACTCCAGGCATGTGGGCTTCAGTAGTTGTGGCGCGTGGGCTCAGTAGCTGTGGCTCGCGGGCTCTAGAGCGCAGGCTCAGTAGCTGTGGCGCACGGGATTAGTTACTCCACGGCATGTGGGATCTTCCTGGACCAGGACTCGAACCCGTGTACCCTGCATTGGCAGGCGGATTCTTAACTACTGCGTCACCAGGGAAGTCCCTCATTGTGGTTTCGATTTGCATTTCTCTAATAATTAGTGATGTTGAGCACCTTTTCATGTGCCTGTTTGCCATCTGTATGTCATCTTTGGAAAAATGTCTATTCAAGTCTTCTGCCCCTTTTTTGATTGCATTATTTGTTTTTTTTGATATTGAGTTGTATGTGCTCTTTGTATATTTTGAACGTTAACCCCTTGTTGGTCACATCATTTGCAAATATATGAAACCATTCCTTGGGTTGTCTTTCCATTTTGTTGATGGTTTCCTTTTCTGTGCAAAAGTTTTAAGTTTAATTAGGTCCCATTTCTTTATTTTTGCTCTTATTTCTTTTGTCTTAGGAGACTGACCCAAGAAAATATTGCTATGATTTATGTCAGAGTGTTCCATCTGTGTTCTCTTCTAGGAGTTTTATGGTTTCAGGTCTTACATTTAGGTCTATAAACCATTTTGAGTTTATTTTCATATATGGTGTGAGGGAATGCAGTGTGCTGAACTTCCTATTTTTCCTCCCCCACTTTCCATTCTAGTACCTAAAAGTAACACTTGGCAGTACCAGAGCCACATTTTAACCATAGGACAAAGGTTCATAATTAGGGATGGGAGACTGGCAAGATGAAAAAGAGCTTGGATCCATGATAACATACCTGAACCTCCATATTACCTATGGATTTCCTACTGTGGTGGCCAGGTTGATCCCCAGTGACCCTCAGCTCCTGGTATTCATACCTTTGAGTAGTACCTTCCCACAATGAATCAGGGCTGGCCTGTGTGATCAGTAGAATAGAGCAGAAGTGATACTGTTTGACTTCTGATGCTGGATCATAAAAGGCCTCGCAGCTTCTGCTTTGCTCTTTTGGATTGCTCACTCTGGGAAAAGCTAGCAGCCATCCTTTGAAAACATTTAAGGAGCTTTGTGGAGAGGCCCATGTGGAGAGAAAACGAGGATTCCTGCCAACAGCCAGCACCAATTTACCAATCATGAAAGTGAGCCACCTTGGAAGTATATCCTCCAGCACCAGTCAAGCCATCAGATGACTACAACCATGAGAGCTGACAGTTATCTCATCAAAGACCTTAAGACAGAATTACCTAGCCAAGCTAGTCCTGAATTCTTGAACTATAGAAATCATGAGCAAGAATAAATTATTATTGTTAAATTGTGGTTTTCTCAGGGTATATGCCCAGTAGTGAGATTGTTGGGTCATATGGTAGTTCTATTTTTAGTTTTTTAAGGGACCTCCATACTGTTCTCCATAGTGGCTGTATCAATTTACATTCCCACTAACAGTGTAAGAGGGCTCCCTTTTCTCCACACCCTCTCCAGCATTTATTGTTTGTAGATTTTTTGATGATGTGAGGTGATACCTCATTGTAGTTTTGATTTGCCTTTCTCTAATAATTAGTGATGTTGAGCATCCTTTCATGTGTTTGTTGGCAATCTGTATATCTTCTTTGGAGAAATGTCTATTTAGGTTTTCTGCCCATTTTTTTCTTTAAATTTATTTTATTTATTTATTTATTTTGTCTGCACTGGGTCTTTGTTGCTGCACCTGGGCTTTTCTCTAGTTGAGGTGAGCAGGGGCTACTCTTTGCTGCGGTGCACTGGCTTCTCATTGCAGGGGCTTCTCTTGTAGAGAAGCACGGGCTCTAGGTGCACTTGTTCTAGAATGCAGGCTCAGTAGTGGTGGTGCACAGACTTAGTTGTTCTGCGGCATGTGGGATCTTCCCAGACTAGGGTTCAAACCTGTATCCCCTGCATTGGCAGGCAGATTCTTTTTTTTTTCTTTCATATTTTCTATTTATTTTTGGTTGTGTTGGGTCTTCGTTGCTGCGCACAGACTTTCTCTAGTTGTGGAGAGCAGGGCTACTCTTTGTTGAGGTGCGTGGGTTTCTCATTGTGGTGGCTTCTCTTGTTGTGGAACATGGGCTCTAGCTACGCGGGCTTCAGTAGTTGTAGCATGTGGTCTCTAGAATACAGGCTCAGTAGTTGTGGCACACGGACTTAGTTGTTCCACGGCATGTGGGATCTTCCCAGACCAGGGATCGAACCTGTGTCCCCTGCATTGGCAGGTGGATTCTTAACCACTGCACCACCAGGGAAGCCCTTCTGCCCATTTTTGGATTGGGTTGTTTTTTTTTTTTGATATTGAGCTGTATGAACTGCTTGTATATTTTGGAGATTAATCCTTTGTCCATTGCTTTGTTTGCAAATACTTTCTCCCATTCTGAGGGTTGTCTTTTCATCTTGTTTATGGTTTCCTTTGCTGTGTAAAAGCTTTTAAATTTCATTAGGTCCCATTTGTTTATTTTTGTTTTTATTTCCATTTCTCTAAGAGGTGGGTCAAAAAAGACCTTACAGTAGCCAGGACATGGAAGCAACCTAAGTGTCCATTGAAAGATGAATGGATAAAGGAGATGTGGCACATATATACAATGGAATATTACTCAGCCATAAAAAGAAATGAAATTGAGTTATTTGTAGTGAGGAGGATGGACCTAGAGTCTGTCATACAGAGTGAAGTAAGTCAGACAGAGAAAAACAAATACCATATGCTAACACATATATATGGAATCTAAGAAAAAAAAATGGTTCTGAAGAACCTAGGGGCAGGACAGGAATAAAGATGCAGACGTAGAGAACGGAATTGAGGAAACAGGGAGGGGGAAGGGTAAGCTGAGACGAAGTGAGAGAGTGTCATTGACATATATACACTACCAAATGTAAAATAGATAGCTAGTGAAAAGCAGCCACATAGCACAGGGAGATCAGCTTGGTGCTTTGTGACCACCTAGAGGGGTGGGATAGGGAGGGTGGGAGGGAGACGCAAGGGGGAGGGGATATGGGGATATATGTATATGTATAGCTGATTCACTTTGTTATACAGCAGCAACTAACACAACAATGTAAGGCAGTTATACTCCAATAAAGATGTTAAATGTATATATATATATATATATATATATATATATATATATATATATATATAGTTGTTTAATCCATGAAGTTTTAGGGATGATTTGTTATGCAGCATTAAGTAACAAATATATCACAATTCTTGTTATGTAAGATGAGTTTAAGCCAATGTTACTTGCGTAACTTTTTATTTATAGCCGAACAGTTCTAAGTGATAAACTACTCTTGGAAATTTGGGACGTGGGGAAACAACTATAAAAGTTTCTTGTATGCTAATACATCCTATAAACCGTATTCAAAGCAATATCAAACATCCTATAAACTGTATTCAAAGCAGTACCACTTTACGGAACAGAATGGGAAAAAATGATCCTCATCTCAAGAAACCTAAACACTAGCCCCAACTCTATCATTTGCCTATGACATTGGGCAAATCAATTGGAGATGCTCTTCTTCATTTGAATGATGAGGAAACTGGACTAGATGATTTCCATAGCTCCCTTTAACTCCTAAATTCTGACTCTGAGCTATAAGAGTTCATTGGTGCTGTTTTTCAGGGCTCTTGATAACCTTTAAAGAGAAAATTTTGCCTATCAAGTTAGTGTAATAATAATCAGTTCTGGGGAAAATGCAAGGTTATTGGCACTAACATAGTATTTTGGGGAAAATAAATTGGTTTAATCCTCTTAGAAAGCAATTTGGTATTATGTCAGTGGTCTTTTTTTTTTAAGTCAGTATTCTAACAGAAAAAAATGACATTGTAATCTTAAAAGTAGAACACATAGTATCCTTACAAATTATGTTTAAGAGTTTATAACATGGGGAAATATATTTTCATACTAAGAAAAAATTGAAAACCACTAGAAATATCTATTTTAGTAGTTTTCTTTGGGTGGTGAAACTAGAGATTATTTTCCTCTCTGCCTCCCATTGTTTTTGTATTTTCCAAGTTTTTCATCCATGGCTCACTTTCATAATTTTAAAGCCTTAATGAGAGACTAGAGAAGGTACAATTCAAAGAGGAAAATTAGAAAGAATGAAAAAAAATTAAGAAAAAAATGCAAGAGGGTGACTTTGGGTACATTAAATAAGCCAGGATCTACTGTGAGTAGGTTGGCAGTTGATCAAGAGCAGATGTTGGCAGTAAGACAGGCTAGTGAAAGAAGAAGCAGTTTGATGAGGCTATGACTTGGAAAATTGGATTAGGAAATAATCGAACACATATGGCACAAACCCAAGAGGAATAGAGGATTAGGAATATGGCAAATCTCAGGAGTCAAGGCCATAGGAAGTGAAAAGTGAAACACAGAACAGAATATATGTACATAGTGATCACCTAAATAACAGGTGGAATAGAACGACTAAGTAAACATTCAGTGTAGGTGTTGCTGTAATATGCATATTTAAGTGAACCAAGAGACCACAAAATAACACACAAAAAAGCAAGGATTTTTTTTTTTTACATATAGTGGCGTGTAAGCACTAGGTTACAAACGATTGGGCATTATTTGGAGCATAGCTGTTGTTAGTTTTGCCTCTAGACTGCTATATAATAATGTCACTTCTGTGGTTGGTGAGCATAAGAAGAGATTGAACACCACGTTTGGTACTCGCTTTCATGTTCTGGGAGCTGAGATTAGCCAGGAGACCAACAGTGAGCATGGACAAAAACATCCCCAGAAAGTGTGTATGATTTCAAAACATGAGGGAGGGGCTGTGTCAACTTGGTGAAGGCCTAGGAAGGAACTTCTCTTCGGGATTTTTAGATTCAGACGTTTTCCCTCTGTATGTCTCCTCACCAAATTAAAATTAATTCATACTTTAGTACAGAAACTTATAGGTTGAGTATCTGTAAGAAAAGAGGACAGTACTTATAAGAGTTGTTTTGAAACTACAAGTCAAAGCAACAGAGAAAAGTTCTGCTTTAGCTATCTGGACTGGATGTAACCTGGAGACAAAGCTAAGCCAAAACAAACATATCGTTAGCTTAACATGCCAGCATACTTCCTTACACCAGTGCAGTGCTCCATAACATGGTAAATGCACGGCTCTTGCCTAATCTCACCGACGGATCCTCCGTTTGTTGTTTTCTTCCCCATCCTCTAAGTACGGGCATTCTCTTTGGATTGGTCCTTGGTGCCCCATTCTACACTTTCTCCTGGGGACAACTTATCCACATCCATGGCAATGCACCGAACGCGTATTGAGCACCAACTATACTATACACCAGGACACAGCAAGAACACATTGTCCATGAACCAGAGAAAAACACTTGAATAACAACAATATAATGTTGTAAGTGCTCCACTAAAGGTTAATGCGAATCATGGGAGCGGAAAGAAGGGCGTGACTGACATCTGAGAAGTTTTCACAGAAGGAGATATTGTTAAAGAATGACCAAAATGTTCAAAGGTGGATATGAGAATTTCAAGCGAAGGAGACAATGAGTGCAAAGACAGCATAGCATGTTTGGAAAAGGACAAGAAGTTTGGTGTGAAGAACTTAGGGGAGCTCAAGGAGGTAGAGGGAAGTGAGGCTGGAGATAAAGCGAGTGCTGTGGAGAGTTCTTCTAAGCCCTGGTAATAAGTTTCAATTTTATTCATTATGTATTGAAAGCCATTAAAAGGGGTTAAGCAAGAAAGACACAAGGTCATATTTGTATTTTAAAACAATCCCTTTGTTGGCAATCTTGATGTTCCTTTGCTAAGACCCAAGCAGGTAAAAAGCATTTCAATAATCCAGGTGGGGAATGATGGAAGCCTAAACTAACAGAACGGCAGTGGGAGATGGACAGGAACGGTGGATTCAAGAGCATTGATCAGCTCTATAAGAAAGAATGTAGGGGGTAAAGAGAGGAATCCATCAAAGGCAAGTTTTTAGCATAATCAGCTGGTTGGATGTGATATCACTAAATGAGACAAAGAATATAAGGCAAGTATGAGAGAGATGAGGCAAAGGAAACGAAGAAAAAACGTATCTATTTTGACATGGTGAGTTGGAAGAGTCCACTGGGATATCTGAGGGCAGATACCCTGTGAACAGTTGAATATAAGAATGTGGAGCTTAGAAATAAATATGGGGGTTAAAGCCATCAGCAAGTGACAGCTTCAGCACTGAAAAGAAATGAAATCATCCAGGAAATATAGGATGGAAAGTATCTACTTTTATCTAGATATTCACATTTTTTCTCCGACACTCTACTCTTAGAAAATCTATGTTCTCTATCGTCATTTATTACCAGACTTTTCCATTTGGACATCACAACCATGGCCACCAACATACATGAATCTAATAGTATTGTCTGTCAAAAATGGTTAAATATTGGAATTAGATATGTTTCAACCCTAGTAATTGGCATTTCACAACTGTGTTATCACAGCAGTTTCCTGGCTTCCTTACCTTCCAGCTCACTTCCTTATAATTCATATTGCCAAATATTTCTCATCCCTTTTCTTCATATATTATTCCTCTGCTCAAAACCCTTTAGAGGTGCCCCATTCATCACTACAGCCAAGCTAAGCCCCACACTCAATTTCCATCACTTCTCAACATTATTCTCCACCTTACAGGGCCCCTCGGTGTCCTTGGAACCAACCCCCAGGGTTCATTCCATCCTTGGTTCATGCTGTACCCCTAATCTGTAATTTCCTCTTCTCAGCTTATCCAAATCCCATTGAACATTTCAAGCAGTATTTCTCAACTTTCTGACCATTTCCCTTTGATAAAGCTAACTCAAAACCCATTCTCAACCTGTTTCCTCCTTGTCTCCTTCCACTAGAGAGGCTGGAAAAGTTCAGTGTTTGTTTTCTGAGCCTCCTTTGGAACTAGGAGAGACCACGTGACACGGTTCTGGCCAACAGTACTGCTCCCTTCTCCTTCTTGCCTTAAAAATGGGCTCAGGTACCCAGAACTGCAGCAACCATCACGGGATCATAAACAAACAAGTCAGTCCGTTGAGTATCACAGCCTGGTAAAACACAGATTGTGAGGTCCTTGATTCCATCCCTAGGCCATACCAGGCCAGGATTGCCTACCTCTAGACTTAAACTATATGAGAAAATAAGCCCTTAATTGTTTAGGCTACAGTTGCCTGTCTTTGTTTGTTTGTTGTTTTTTGCTGAAGAAAAAAATTCCAAATTGATATACATGGCATGCTCCCATTCTTTATTTTCAAACAGTAAGGTACCCTGAATAGCTAATAAATTCATGTGAGTCTTTTTATGCACAAAAATTAACATTTACTTGATAGTTCCAACATGAATCTAATAAACAGTCAGCTAGGATATGTAGACACACATATCTTCCACCAATTACAGCTTTTTGCAGAAGCTATTCTCTCTGAAGTTCACGGAGTCTAGGAGAACCAAAAATTAAGACACATTAGTTAAAGGGAGAGTTTCAGTTCTTCAACAGCAATGTGTTTAAGTTATTCTGTAAGTATTTAGTTCTCCTTTACTGCAACTAAAAAGAGAGTTCTAAGTTATCGAATTTTTATATATTAACATTTTGCTTTCCCTCTAAAAAGAGATGAGCAACCCCTCACAGTAGAGTACTGAAGTATTCTCTATCCTGATTTGGACAGATGAGCATTCCATGCTGTGGTAGGCATCCTCTAAGGAGGCCCTCAATGTTCCCCACCTCCTGGTAGTTACACCCCTGTTTAATCTGCTCCCCTACAGTGTGGGCTGGATTTAGTAGCCAGGTCATATGGTAACTCTATGTTTACCATTTTGAGGAACTGCCAAACTGTCTCACCAAAGTGGCTGCAGCATTTTACATTCCAGATAAACTACTTCTTATCTATAGAGCAAAATGCAAATTATTTAACCTGAGTTTCCCATAATTTATAAAATGGGATAATTCCAAAAGTAAAGACTAACATTTATTAAGTACTTACATGCACCTGTATGGTTCTAGGTAATTTCTAAGATTTTACTAATTTAATCTCCTGTGGTATGATTGTCAGATAAAATAAAGGACACTCCAGGAAATTTAAATTTCAGATAAAAAAATAAATTTTTTTTAGTATGATTATGTCCTATGCAATTCTGCCCAAGGTCACATAGTAGTATGCGCTGTTACTTGCCAGGGTGGGAATCCAGGCAGTCTGACTCTGGAAGGACTGCTGTTAATTTCCAGTAACTTCAAGCAGTTCTTGCAAGGCAAATTAAGTACATTTAAAAACATGGTACCCACAATAGTAAATTTCCAATAGATGTTAGTTCCCTTCCAGGTTTCTTCCTTCCCTGGCCTCCTTCCCTCACTACCCCCAACACTTTGGGTGCCCATAGCCCTTGGCTTATACCTTTTTCATAGTAATATTCTACAGAGAGGTTGTCATTGTTGAACGGTCATAATTCCTGAATTGAGACTTCACGGAAAGTTATTTAAATATCAATTTACTATACCAGGTTATGGTAAGAATACCAACATCCTCAGGGAAAGCTTTAAGAAATAAACAATTACTTTATAAATGCGTAACAGAAAAGTGAAAGTCCCTGTTCTCTCTAAATTGGCACTTGACTTCTAATTTTGTTCTTTAAAAGTAAGTCTTTAATTAATAATCAAGAACATCAAACTTGATTGGAATACTAAGAACATTAATCTAATTATATTCCTATATTATGAATGCCAATTGTTTAAGTATATTAACAGCAATTCTGTATTTCTCAAATACATTAGTCTTCAGGATTCACCCCAAAAGATTTGAAGAGATTTTTAACAAGTAGATCTTTAGCTTTCTGCAGTAATGAATGTGCCTTGAATCAGTCATTAAACAGAAAAAAGTCATACTTTTTCTTTTCTTCTACATCTCAGTGCTGTACGGAACGGCCACATCCGTATAACTAAGTGGTCCACACTTGTTCACTCTCTGGAATTTTTTCTATTATGTTTGTAACTCGGTATATATTCATTCTTATAATATTTAACATGGTGCAGAAGAGGAAACACTGTTACATATCCATTATTATCCTGAGATAACAGAGAAAATGTCTGCATATAAAACTGGTTTTAATGTCATAGCAGTCATTTTTGACACTGTGTTTCCTGGGCCAACTACTCTTTTTTTCCAGCTGAAAATTATGTTGGCTAAGAGCCATGCCACAGAACCTCCACCCTGAAGAGTGACTCAGATAATTAGACAAAAGCATTTAAACCTCTTCAGGATATTTCCAGACTTCCCTCTTGACATTGCTTCCTCTTAGGCAAAGAATTGGGGGCTACACATTTTGTGTAGTTGAAGGAAAAAAACTACCACCATTCATAAATCAACAATGCCTATTCTCAATCATCATCTTTAAAAAGGTACAACAAACAGTTGGTTCCTCAGCACCTGAGAAAGTTTTTGCTCACTGACTATTTTTTTACGTACAGCATAATTTTTTTAAACATTTTATTATGGATGATTTCAAACATACCAATGATGAACACCCATGTACCCATTCACTCAGCTTCAAGGGCCCAGCCGCTCCGCGGCATGCAGGATCCTCCTGGACCGCGGCACGAACCCGTGTCCCCTGCATCGGCAGGCGGACTCTCAACCACTGCGCCACCAGGGAAGCCCCCCAAGTTATTTTAATACAAATCCTAGTCACATAATTTCGTCTTTAAGTATTTCGATGATGCTAGCATAAATTTTGAATTTTATTTCTGTTTTAATTTTTTAATTATTAAATTAGAGGGAAAAGGGAAAATAGAGCTAACATCTATTGAGTGCTTACCATGCCAGATGTTATGCTAGAGACTTTCTCCTAAATTACCACTTTTAATGATAAAATCCTGCTGGGGGAACATTGCCAGTCCCATGTTTAGAAAAGGAAACAAAGAGATAAATTTTCCAGCATTACTTAGCTACTGAGTAGCAGGGCTAGGATGCAAACCTGGGTCTGTCTGACTCAAAACCTTATGCTCTTTCCCCAAATCTACCATCCTAAAAACGCCTGTGAAAAGGTAGGAATTGTCTTATATAACCTATTTGAGGAGAGGAGCATCTCTTCCACCTTCAGTCCTCCCTCCATGCTATGAATGGTATTCACAACATATACACAGGATGTTTCCAGAGCCTAATTCCAGTAGTATTTCTAACACTGTAATCCAGAATCTAAAAGTCACACAGTTTCCTAAGTCAGTATTTTGATGATCTGGAAAGCAACATGCACTCTGAGATGTACCAGTAGGCAACACACTTTAGGCTTTATCAGGATGGGATGTGCATCAAGAAACAAACAAACAAACAAAAACAAACAAACAAAAAGAAAACCACCACAGCCTAGAAATTGCCATAGGTGTGGAAAAAGAAATATTAACATGTCTAAGCATATGGAAACAATAACTATACTAATAACCATACATACCATACAGAAAGATTAGTTACCCAGGATGTAACTTAGAAAATTTGCCGTGCTAGTCTAAAATCTATACTCCAAAAAGAAGTAAATAAAACTTGTTTAATTTAAAAAAATAAAATGAAAGCTATACTCCATTCAATGAAATATCTAACAAATAATAAAAGAGTACCTGTTAGCATTTATTTAAAATATTTTCTCCAAGATGTCTCTATTTAAGTAAAAAAAAAGAATAAAAATTTAATTTTTGTTCTATAACTCAAGTTTGTCTCAATGACAAAAAATAAGACTTAAGATTCCTCAACTAGGTTCCTAAATACTAGGTTCCTGTATGAGATGCCTTCATTCATTACCTTAAATCAATATTATCTATGAATTGGAGAGAATAAAAAATGCAATTCAATCTTATAAAAAGAATTTAAATCATAAAGATAAGCAATCAAACACAAAAGGGCGAGAAATGTTCACATACCAGTACTAGTGTTTACTTTGCGATACCTACCTATCTTTACCCCCAAACTTGATCATTACAGCTCAGATTTTTTAAATTTCAAAAATAAGCCACAATGCAATGTGTTCATTTCAGCTGTAGGCTCAAGGTTCCTAGGAAATAATTCATGACTTATGAAAAAACTCAAGTGTATCAAATAGAAATACTATGTGTCAATAGCTACCAGCTTCCCAGGTTTGTCCTGTTAAGTCTATAAATGAGTCATCAGTTATTAACCTCAAAAATCTTGTTTTAAAAGTTGACTAAGAATCACTATTGGTTACCTAGAGCTAGATATAAATACAAAGATACTGACATAATGCCCTACTACCAGATCACTACATATTTTCTTAGTTTGAAGTATATAACTACTACTTTTAATATCCCTAAATATGTGTTGAAAAAAATGAATGAATCCCAAGCACTAATAGTAAAAGAATTCTTGTTTTTAAAAAAGCTTGTATTTTAAATTTACTTATAGCAAGGAAGAAGATTTTTTTAAATAATTCAACATTAGATTCTCAAAGTCAAAGCCTCAGAAAAAGGAAAGTTGTGGTTCATAGCCACTGACTCATTTCCTTAGATGATTCAACCTCCTGGCTTTAACACTGCCTTGCCTTCCCCTCCCCTTTTCAATTTTAACGCAGTACAGGATAGAAATAAACCTCTGACACTATAGAGCTAGCTTTCCTGTGCTACCACATCATAATCTTTGAAATAAACTAAGTCTTTCTACAAGCTTTTATACATGTTTGATATTGAACTCCTATTATATAATTCAATTAACAGTGACTCAAACTCAAACACGCTATGTGGATTTTTCCAAAAGTTTTTGAAAAAATTCAGAGGGGTTTTTTCCACCTCTTAGAAATGTCAGTGGCACAAAAATGATTTCATTAAAATGCGTATCTTTCTGCTACCCCGCACAACCCTTTGAAAATAAGCTTGTGCTTCATTTTGTTTTTCCATGTATCCTTTAAATATTTATATACCTCAAATGTTGAGTTCCTTATGAATATGTTCATGAGCTTACCTAATGCAAAGTCAAGACCCACAAAGACAAATGAAGAGAATTAAACATGAATGCACCAAAGGCATGTCTACACACGCCCAAAACAGAACACATCCGGCTCATCCTCTCCAAGTAAGGGCAAGATGGTATCTAGCCAGCTACAACAGAGCTCAGAAACCATGTGTACTGATGCTGCTGTTGAAAAAGAACAGCTTGCAAACCATCCCCTAATCGAGGGCATGTAGAGATATAGTTCAAACTAAGTTGATGTCACCTTATCTAACGCAAGATAGAAAAGGATACCTCTTCCTTCTCACCATCTGTGCCCCACCCCCTACCCCAAAGCCTTCCTTGTCAACCAGGCCCTCAGGCGCTAGTGGATACATAAAGAAGAATGTTTGGGAGTTATTTAAAATTGCCAACTCTTTCATTCATTGGAGGGAATCACCTTCCTCATACACTTCAAACAAGTCCCTGTCCCTCCAAAATATTGCTTTGTCCCCAGAAGCACCCACAATCACCTGATAAATTGGCTTAATGACAGACAGATCTCCTGGATCACTGCCACCATGTCTTACTGGGTTCCATGTTTAAAAAAAAAAATTTTATTGCAGTTTGTTAGAACCTTCCCTTCCTAAAGGCTGTTGCTTTGAGGTCAGTAAGACTTGGGTACGAATTATCGGCTCTCCCATTTAATAGCTGCGGTATCATGGACAAATTACTTAAATTTTGTCCATTAAGTTTCTTACCTGTGAAATGAGAGATAATACCACCTATTTTGCTAGTCTGTTGTGAGGGTAACATTTAAAGCCTGCAGCACACTGGCAGACACACAATAATTATTCAATAACATATGCTGTTATTTAATACTATACACCGTTTTGTCATCTTGTAGAATTTCCCCCTCTAACTCCTAAATCACTGCGGAAGAAATATCCTGAACTGTTGCTGATAGAAAGTATTGTGTCAGTTTGCAAATCTTAAGAGAAATTTCATAGTATATTGGTAACTCTGGGATTAGGTTAATCATGATGCCTGAATTTTAGAAATTCTTTTAAATTTCAGTCCATGGCTATATGATTGATAAGTACAAATAAATTTTGTGTCTAGTCTCAGCCATATCACTAATTGCTGTGATTTACTGGACAGGTCATAGCCACCATGGCTTATTTTCCACATTTGCGAGATAGGGGTACCACCATCACATCTTTAATTATAGTGGGACTAGAATTACTTGGGCATGGTCACTGTAGGCATTTCCAAGAAGAGAGGTCTAACTAAGCAAAAACAACAACAAAAAAAGTAGCGTAAAGAAATTAAGATGAACATTTTTCAAATGGATTCTTTTTTTTCAATTTTCCTTTCCCTCTAGGAAATGGGTGGTAGGGAGCACATGTTCTTCATTCCCCACTCCACCCTCAATAATCAATACCTACTTATCTGAATAATGTTTTGAAAATTAAATGACCCTCTTCTATTACAGTGTTATCATCCCTTCATCTCCAGTTTTTCAGACCACTTCTATCAACAGCTTCTCTACTACCTCCTGTCTTTTTTGTTACAAACTAGTTTCTGACCACTTCTCTCAAACTTACCTAAGGAAGATCTCAATGACTTTCTAATGTCAATTCCAAAGAACTTATTTTGTACTTCAGCTTTCTTGATCTCCCTGGAGGATATGACATCACTGATACTCTGTTCCTTGTCTTCTCAGTCTTCTCTGTTAACACCCTCTTCTTCTACCCACCCCTTAAACATTGGTGCTCCCCAGGGAGGTGTTCCATCCTCTGCCCTTTATTCTTCTCACTCCCAGGAAATCTCACTAGCATCTATGGTTTCAAAAGCCATTTACAAGCTAACTTCTAAACCTCTACCTGTAGACTAGATGTCCTATCTGGATATAGACTGGATATCTCCATGTAAATGTTCATGCCATAGGTGTCTAAAACTTGCTGTCAAAACTGGGTATGTCATCTCCTTCCTCCCCTTAAACTTGCTCTTTTCTCTCTATATTTCTATAATTATAACCTTCATTAGCAGTCATTCATGCAGACTTTCCCCCTTGTTCCCTCTCATTCCGTTGGCCCAAACTTGTTTATTCTGTCTCTAAAATAGTGTTTTCCAAACCATAGTCCTTGGAACCCTTATTGGTTTGTTTGTTTAAATATTAGGGTTTGGTGATCAAATGAGTTTGGGAAATGCTGGGTTAAGGCAGGACTTCTAAGAATCTTCAATATACTGCTAAAGTGCCTTGTGACTCCCAAATGCAGTTAACAATATGAAGCGTTTCCCAAATAGCTTGGCAGCCTTTTTTCCAAGGATTATCTTCTGTGATCAGTGTGCCACAGAACATACTTCGCAAAATATCATTCAAGTATTTCTCAGATGTATCCTCTCCTCTCCACTACCATACCCATTGCTTCAACTAGGGAATTCTTTTTTTTTTTTAGCGGTACGCGGGCCTCTCACTGTTGTGGTCTCTCCCGTTGCGGAGCACAGTCTCCGGACGCACAAGCTCAGCGGCCATGGCTCACTGGCCTAGCCGCTCCGCGGCATGTGGGATCCTCCCGGACCGGGGCACGAACCCGCGTCCCCTGCAACGGCAGGTGGACTCTCAACCACTGCGCCACCAGGGAAGCCCTCAACTAGGGAATTCTATCTCATCTTGTCTATACAGTAGGTTTCCTGCCTAGGATCTTTATACTCATCCTTTACACAGTATTTGGTGAGCTCCCTAAAGTGTAAACTTCATGCAATTTCATGCTTAAAAATCCCACAAGGTTTCCTAGTACCCAAATTATAGGATCCAAAGTCCTTAAAAAAACCAAAGGCACTTCATGATCCAGCCCCTCATCATCTTTCTATCTTCATCTCACACCAGTCCACCCTAAACTCCAGGCATAATAAACTGTAAATTCCTGGTGGTGCTATGTTAACACTTTCTGGCTTTTGCACATAATGTTCTGCCTCAAATGTCAACCACCTCTTGTTTATCTGAATAATTCCTACTCATCCTTTAAAACTGACCTCAGATGGTCTTCTTCTGAAGCCTTCCATTCCCCAGTCAGAGGAAGGTGCCTCACTGGTGTGCAGTCAATGCACTGTCTGTTATAGCACATCTTTGTAACTATCTGTGTACATGTTTCTATTTTTCAACTAGACTGTGACCTTCTGGAAGATTAAGGACATTTATTTATTCCTGCTATGGGGCCTAGTGCCGTGTCTGGAACCTAGTAGATGAATGCTTGGTGAATAAATGAATCAACATATACATTATCTTTTAACTGTTTCAATATTCTTTCTTTCTGAAAACTCATTTAAATGTATAAAGTATGGGTTTTTCTTGGAATTTTAGTATGGGACCTAGAAAGATGTGGCAAACTTCTGTAAAGGACCAGATAGTAAACGTTTTAGGCTTTGTGGGCCATATGGTCTCTGTCCTAACTACTCAACCCTGCTGTCACTGTGCAAAAGCAGCCATAGACTGCACACAAATAAATGACCATGATTACGTTCCAATAAAACTTCATTTACAAAAACAGGCAGTGGGCCAGATTTGGCTCACAGATCATAGTTTGCCAATCCCTGGCCTAAGAAGTTCATCGTATCTCAATGATCTTAACTGATATCCTCTAATGCAGTTACTGAAATTGTAGGCATGGTATCAGGAAGAAATGACCATCCTCTAAAAACGAACTGTCCAATATGATAGTCACTAACCACATGAAGTTAGTGAGCACTGGAATGTGCCTAGTCCTAACTGAGATGTGCTTCAGGTATATAATTTTGTATACACTTGGATTTTGAAGATTTTGTGTGAAACAAAGAATGTGAAATATCTCATTAATAATTATTTTATACTGGTGACATTGAAATAATATATTTGATACATTGGGTTAAAAAATATTATTAAAACTGATTTCACCTGTTTATTTTTACTTTTTAAAATGTGACTTTTTTTTTTTAAAGACTTTATTTATTTATTTTTGCTGTGTTGTGTCTTCGTTTCTGTGCGAGGGCTTTCTCCAGTTGTGGCAAGCGGGGGCCACTCTTCATCGCGGTGCGCGGGCCTCTCACTATCGCGGCCTCTCTTGTTGCGGAGCGCAGCCTCAGTAGTTGTGGCTCACGGGCCTAGTTGCTCCGCGACATGTGGGATCTTCCCAGACCAGGGCTCGAACCCGTGTCCCCTGCATTGGCAGGCAGATTCTCAACCACTGCGCCACCAGGGAAGCCCATGACTATGTTTTAAATTACATATTAAATATTTTAAATTACATATGTGCCTTGCAATATATATATATATATATATATATAGGACAGCACTGCTCTAAGAGAGAATAGTTACAAAAGAGAGTATTAACAGATTCAATCTCTTTTCAAGATTGCAAATGAGATACCTTACCCAATTATCCAAGTGTTTCTATTCAAAGCTGCTATATATCCTGGTTTCTTTCTATCAGTAGTGCTACCATTATCTTTTACATAAAAATTAAGGATCACAATCCTGAATTCTTTCTCCCTCCACATTAATGTATGTCCACCACTTTTATTTTATCTCACTGTTTCTCATTTTTTCTTTTAAAATACTTTTTTCTGGGACTTCCCTGGTGGCGCAGTGGTTAAGAATCCGCCTGCCAATGCAGGGGACATGGGTTCTATTCCTGGTCCGGGAAGATCCCACATGCCGTGGAGCAACTAAGCCTGTGTGCCACAACTACTGAGCCCATGTGCTGTAACTAAAGCCCCCACTCCTAGAGCCTGTGCTCCGCAACAAGAAAAACCACCACGATATGAAGCCCGTGCACCACAACAAAAAGTAGCCCCCGCTCGCCGCAACGAGAGAAAGTGTAGCAATGAAGACCCAAAGCAGCAAAAAAAAAAATTTTTTTAATTTTTTTGTTTCTCATTTTCTTTAATGCTATACTTGATCTTTGTTCTCTCAACTGAATTAACAGTCTCTTAAAAGGTCTTCTTTCTTCCAACCTCTATCCATGACCCTGACACATGATTCTGTACAAAACTACTAGATTAATATTCCTAAACACTATGACTACCTCCCGCTATACAAATATTTTTAAAATTCAGTGGCTTCCATGATACAGAAAATAATATCCAAACTACTTGGTCTAGTTCTTGAGGCGTTCTAAAAGTTCCATTTTTAATTTCCATTTTGAAACTTACCTCCTCTCCTACCACTCCAGTCAGACATAGGATGGCAGATAAAATATAGGCCACCCAGTTGAATTGGAATTTCAGATAAACAACAATTTTAGTCTACTGTTTGGGATATACCTGTCCTGAAAAGTTAATGTTTACATGAAATTGAAATTTAACTGGGTGTTCTGTATTTTTATTTGCTAAATCTGGCAACCCTAGTCAGACAAGTCTATTCTCTATCTCCCAAATACTATATGTAGATTACTACCCTTGCTCACACATTTTAAATGAGATAATGCACTTAAAACAGTGCCTAGCACGCAATGAGCATGCAGTTAAGTAGTAATACTGTTATTCCTCTGACTTTGTAGGTTCATCCAATTCAATTCCCACTGGCCTTCTCCAGCCCACTCCAGTCTACAATATATCTCTATTCTAAGTCTAGTATTTGATAGACTTGATTACTTACTTTGAACATTTCATATGTATGTCTTACCTAGCCTTAAATTTCACCTCATACAGAAATTACTGAGAAATAAAATAGGACTGTTAAATAAGGCATTTTGCATTTTACCAAAATTATCAACTTTTATCCTTAAGTCCCAGCATAAATTACGAAATACATGATTAAAACACCCTCGCTAACCCTGGACTCTAGGCTCTTGCTGTCACTTACAAAACAGTGAGCTGTAATGAGATCTAAAAAGCAAAAAATTCACTTATTAAACAATAACTGAAATGTCTGTAGTTATGAATTTATCAGGTTGAGATAATATAAATTGTGCACTCTGAATTTTCTAAAACTTTCTTAAAAGGAGTCTATATATAACCATACAAATAATCAGCTCAGTGAAAACTTTTCCTATTTTTCATGATGATCTGTAAAATTCACAATCTATCAGGTAGTCACATGTCATTTTTATAGAAAAAAAAAATTTTCTCAAGTGAAGTCTAATACAACATCATGTTCTCCACTATACAGAAAGACTCAAATTATACAGGGACTCAAAATCTGTTGATGATCGAATAAGAAAATTTGAGATATTACTCAGAGTAAGCCTTTTGTAAACAAAGCACACAAAATTTTAAGTACATTATTAACCAATGGTTCACCTTGGTCCCAGTCCCAGTATAGTACAGACTACCTGAGTCCAAAGTCTGGCTCTGCTACTTATTAACATACACCTCTCTAAGTCTCAGTTTTCTCAACTATAAAACGGGAGCCCTTTCTTCCAAGGCGTTGTGAGGATTAAGAAAATATGCATGAAATACTTAGAACAATGCCTGGCACATGGCAAACATTCAAAAAATGCTAATTCTTATTATTCTTAGAATGTTTCCCAATTTGGTCTCTTCAGGCTCACCTAGCTCCAACCTAGGACTTGTTCACAAAACTAACTTCTAGAAATAAAAAGATATGGAGAGAAAGCACTTTGGTTTGCCATATTAGAATAAACTTCAGAGGTCCAGATCCTTGCTTCTATAACTCCTTTAACAAATTTGGTTTTTGCCCTCTCATGCTATCACCTTCTCAGGCCAGTCTATTCAGATGTAATTGGAAACAGAATAATCAGTTTCACATAAATCTTTCTATGAACAAGAATTATTTTTATTTTTTAAAGCTCACTTGTAAATGTCCTCCATAAAACTTACTTCCATAACTCCTAATTTGTTTTAGGTTCTCTTTTAAGATAGTTATGGATTCCCAAATCCTACTATGTAAGTAGTATAGGACAACTCTCTACGCAAGAAGTAATTCATGTGTGAAGTAAGTTATTTTTCCTAGTTTATACTGGTTAGAGGAATAATACAAGAAGAAACCAAATATCCAGTTCAATAAACCAAATTTCCAATTCAATAAACACTTCATCTTACAAAGTTTCATAATAAAAAGTACTGGATTCAGGCCTTGATTACAGTAGTACCAACTGAATAAAAGCCACAATTCAATGATGTTACCTGAAACTATTCCAAACTAATCTAGGTTCTCTGGAGGAAAGGGCACTTTGAACAGAAAAGCATGTTTTAACTTATTTCCAAAGACCAGTAAAACCACCATAAAAATAAACACTTTTCATGAAATTATTCACAAAAATTTTAAGAATGTTAAAACTGATAACTGAAAAACTACTGATTTCACATATTTAAACTTATCTAGGGGAAAAAAAATCCAGGTTAGACTACTTAAATGTAAGTCTCAAAGCTCACTAACTGTTCAAACGTGGTAAGACTGTGGCAGGCATTCCCTGGAGGTCCAGTGGTTAGGTCTCTGCGCTTTCACTGCCAAGGGCATGGGTTCAATCCCTGGTTGGAGGACTAAGATCCCGCAAGCTGCCTGGTGTGGCCAAAATAAATAAATAAAAATTGGGCTTTAGATCTGGAGTCAAGAAACATTTTCAATCAACGGCCAGATAAGTAAATATTTCAGGCTTTTCAGGATAAATACTGTCTCTGTCACATAATCACAGTTGTTTTTTTGAGCAGTCTTTTAAAATCCTTTAAAATGTAAAAAACCATTCTTAGCTTAGTCCCTAAAAAACAAGTGTAGGGACTTCCCTGGCGGTCCAGTGATTAAGACTTCACCTTCCAATGCAGGGGGTGCAGGTTCGATCCCTGGTTGGGGAGCTAAGATCCCACATCCCACATGCTTCAGGGCCAAAAAACCAAAACATAAAACAGAAGCAATATTGTAACAAATTCAATAAAGACTTTAAAAAAAAAAAATGGTAGCCAGATTTGCCTTTGGCCAGTTTCCCCACCCCAGCTTCACACTATACATATTATCTTTTCGTTACTATATCAATTCCACTGATATTAACTTTTCTTCCCTCAAGTGTGCTCAAATGTTACCTTCTCAATGAGGACTTCTCCGAATACATGTCTACCAGTCTCCCTATATATATAACATACTATGTAATACATAGTATAGCACCTAACATGTTTTTATTTCTCACTCCCACCCCCCAACACCAATGTAAGTTCCATGAAGGCAGATTTTTTTTTCACTGATATATCTCCTGTCCCTAGAACAGTGCCAGGCACACAAGTAGGCTCTCAATAAATAAACCTACCCTCACACTTATGAAACAAATACCATAGAGGAAATACAGTTGATCCTTGAACGACTCCGAGGTTAGGAGCGCTGACCCTCTGCAAAATCGAAAATCCAAATCCTCATGTAACTTTGTAGTTGTACAGTATCCACTAATTCAGCCAACCCCAGGCTGTGTAATACTGTAGTGTTTACTATTGGAAAATGAAAATCCATGAATAAGTGGACCCACTTATATCCACATAGTTCAAACCCATGTTATTCAAGGGTCAACTGTATATCTAAATGAAGATAAGTGGAAAGGTATTCAAGAAGATTGACAAATACTTCTTTGTTTCAAGTAGTCATAAAACATTTTAAATAAAGGGGGAAAAAGTTCAAACCCATTTTCTTACTGTCCCACAAAGTAAGTTATTTCTAGACTAATTCCCTGGAAGTTTACTATTACTTTGACTTATTTAATAACAAATTTCAACTGTTAGTCCTAAACCCCTCTACAGACCCGTTCTGCCTCTTTGACCTCACCTGTATGTATTTATTCCCTGACCATTCAACTCACTAATCTAGTCTGGCAACTTTCAAGTTTAGCAAAGTGGGGAGGGAAAAGTTACTTTGCCTCTTCTATCACTCCATCTCCCAACATTCCCGTTTTATAAATTTCGTAATATTGTAATTGCAAATCTTTCCTACTTTGTCTTTTACCATTCAATATAAGCAAAGCAAAAGGCTAGATTCTATTGAATATTATACTCCAAATACATTAGGCTCAGTGATTAGACAAGTTATTTTTAATTGCTATATGTGGTTTTACAATTTTTACCTATAAGGAAGGATCTGCCGTATCATAATCCACATATATATTTGGCAGGGTATAGAGGAAATAACTTTGGGAATTTAGTAAGCTCCACCACCATTCAGATTATGGCTACTATATTTCTAAATTATATTAAAACATAGAAACTCCCTAAAGTGTAAAATATCTTCTACTGCTATCTCTGGTAAATTGATACTTGATAGCCATTAACAACATTAATGTGGGAGTTAAATCACACTAGAGATCACACTAAGATATTCTAAAATCAAACTACAAAAATTGCTAATACAAGAAGGGAGGCCTACAAGGAAAGGGACTGTGTTTAAAAACCCCTTTATCCAACAAGTTATTCTTCATCTACTATTTTATTTTCTAAATGGCTACAATTCTGCCATTCTTATCAGACAAGCAACCTTGGTTTCTGAAAGACAAACTTTCTAAAATCCAAAAGTCAATTGTCAAGGGTTAAGACTACTCTGTAGGCCAATTCTTTAGAGACACAGTTCTGTCCTAAAAACTCGAAGGTTGTGATTTCTGAAAAAGCAGTAGCATAATAAAAACTGCTATAGAACTTTCATTTTTAAAAAATTTCCAACTGCTTTTGTGTCCTAAGTTATCATAAAATCAGATTAAATTTGGTGTAACTAAATCAGGGCAAAACCTCCTACATAGCCAGGATTATAAGAACCAAACATTCTCTTTTTTCTTCATATAAAAGCTAGGTGACTCCCAAACTAAGTTACTTTATACCATATATCCCTGGAGAATAACATGGCCCAACACACCACACGTCCCACTTAATCTAGTTCAAACGAGTAACGTAACGTGAGAAACTGCACTGTGTAATTCCTTTATTTTCTGCATATTAGTGCTTTACCAACACTACAACCATAAAGAACACAATTCCAAGTACTGTACTTTTTAGTTTGGGGAGATCACAGTCTACAGACTCATTTACTTATATTAGACAAGATTAACCTCATTGAAAACTTACTTCGGTTTATAAATTCACATAAAATACAGAAATTGATGCAATTAAACAAAAACTTCAGGATCTTATTTCTTAACTTCTTAGATTGTAACTTTTTTTGCAGGCTATAATTACCTGCCCCATGATCATCAGTGGTTATGATTCAATTTAACTACATCAATTATCAACCTTTTATATCCTTAAAGAAAATGTAAGTGAAAATTACAATTTCTTAGCAAAAGGTTTAAGGTTTTCCAAATTTCAAATATTTGCTTTCCCTCCTCCCCCCACCTTCAGTTAAGACATTTCATATAAACTAAAAATAACCACATCTCACCTGCAACATTCCATAGCAATCACTTGATGTATAAAATTTTAACTATGCCCCCAGTTATTTTAAGACAAACAAAAAATGGCTGCCTACCAATCTGTCTGTCACAAGTTAGAAATACTACATTTAAGAATTAACATGAGGGTTTCAAGTTTCCTCCAGTTTAGGCATTTATACCTTTGTGCTTGTCGCTTCAGGATGTTACTATAACATTGATATTTATATAACCCATGTTTATGTACCTTAATATGTAATCGTTTAAAACACTAGTAATTAAACTTATGATGGAGCTATGGGAATTTTAAAAGCAACTAAAATGTTCTTAGATGTGTGTCAGCTTCATTTCTAGAGATACTTCTACTAAAGTGAAACTGAGAACTTTATACTTTAGTTGCATTTGAATTCAAAAATCCCTCTGCACCATTAGGAGCCTACAACATAGCACCTCTTCTCATCTGCCTTAAGTAAAATGTTTGTCAGGAGTTTTACTTTGAAGAGTTAACTTTCTATAGCCTTATACTTCTCATACATCTTTGGTAAAAGCTCCATTATACAATATGGCCAAAGCATGAAGGACCAATACTGTCCAATCATATACCATGATATCCCGTTCAATTTTAGTTTTCAGACACCCTCATAAACAAAACCCACTCCACCTTTTCCTGTATACTGCCTTTGCAGTCTACATTTCTGAATTCCCTAAGTTTAATTCCTTGAGGATCTCTAAAATGAATCCTTAAGGCTATGTAAGAACCAGATGCTGCTACACAATTCTGTATCAAGCATTAACATTTGGTTCAAAGTATTATCATAGTGGTCTCAATAATCTAGTTACTGGTCCTAACCAGCTAAGCAAGTAATCTTGTTAGGATCTAGATATCACCAGTGAGCACACTGCTTACCCTTGAAGAAAAGTAAGTTTACATTCATTGTCATCTGTAGGTTCTTCCTCTGCATCCTACTTCCCCTTTTGTCATTCCTCAAGTCTACACATCATTCATTCATCACATTTCCTTCCTCAAAGGAGATAGTGTATTATTGAACCAACAGGGTATCTGACTATTAGCATGAGTTAATCAAACAGAATACCTTTTCCATAAAACATCTTTTCCAGTGTTCTAATTAATGGAGATATGGATCACTCATCTATTAAAAAAAAAAGACTTATATCTTCAGCTTAATCAATTGCTGTAATGTGGAAACACGAATTTTTTTTTCCAGCTAGGTAAAAGGTGCATGTAATTTGAACTGTTAAATGCTTTATTCATGAATAAACATTCTAGTAATTTAAAAACTATTGGTCTTAGACATTTGAAACATGGTAAAAGTATATATTCCAGTTTTGCCCAAAAGTCACTTAAAATATCTACAAATATTTCATCTGTGTGTGGCATACACCATTATTGCTCCATTTTCTGGAAAAGTCTATTTTTAAAGTTAAAAAAGGGAAAACACAGCAAAGTTGCTAACTTTGCAGTGAAAAAAAAAATCTGTGTCCTTGACAGGTTACATTTTCATAGTTTTATGCAGTGTAAGTTAGCTATGTAACGGGGAACTTGAGTTTTATCCTTACTCATGCATGATGTATGTTTCAGAACTTAAGAGTTGAAATTTCAAAGAACTTCTTACATTACCTGTTTAACACAGTGATGTGCAACTGGAACATATTACAATGATATTACTCATTATTTGCCACCGTGGGCTGTTTACTATACTGGTCTTAGATATAAAAGGTCACATTTGAATTTACTAAGTTAAAGTCAGAACTCATAAGGGAGGGGAAAAAGGCCTTAAATATAAAAGACAAACGGCAGTTTGATTAAGCAATAATTTTCAGTTTACTAGATGAAACAGACTTGCAACACAGTCTGCATGAATGCAAAATAAGCCATCTACAGCAAGTGATAAGGAAACTGGGCAAAAAGGAAAAAAGCATACATTGGAAAAGAAGATTCTCTCGAAATAAAAAAATCAAACCATTATTATAAAGGAATTTACCAAGAACTGCTATATTTCCCCCATCCCATTTGCTGGAAGTCAACAAGAGCATCTAGCACTTTGTGTTCATGTCAAAAAAGTCAGATCAGAGCATCCTAACGCAAAGCAAAGAAAAAAAAAAAAGAAAACAAAACAAAAAAGAAAACCCCTAACCCCCTCCCCCAAACCGCAGAACGGTAACTCCAGAGTTCAAATTCAAAGAAGAGAAAGTGGCAACTGAAAGAGGTGATGGTGGCGATAATCCTATGAATGGGTTTTTGATTTCTCTCCTTCCGGGGGATGGGCGGAGAAGAGGCTCATTAGGATTTGTAGTTAGAGGTTAACCATGTGAGCCCCTCATAGAGTCCGTCCCCCGAGGTGGCACAGGAGGGCTGCACATACCAGTTCCTGTCCCGAATCCGGGTCAGGCCCAGTTTCTCCTGGATCTCGTGGGGTTTCATGGCATCGGGCAGGTCCTGCTTGTTGGCGAAGATGAGGATTATGGCGTCCCTCATCTCCCGGTCATTGATAATGCGGTGCAGCTCCTGGCGGGCCTCGTCGATGCGGTCGCGGTCGGCGCAGTCCACTACGAAGATCAGACCCTGGGTCCCGGTGTAGTAATGCCGCCAGAGCGGCCGGATCTTGTCCTGGCCGCCCACATCCCACACGTTGAACTTGACGTTTTTGTAAGTCACGGTCTCCACGTTGAAACCCACGGTAGGGATGGTGGTCACCGACTGGCCCAGCTTCAACTTGTACAGGATGGTTGTCTTGCCGGCTGCGTCCAGGCCCAACATGAGGATCCGCATTTCCTTGTTTCCGAAGATCTTAGATAGCACCTTCCCCATCGCGTCGGAGGAGCCGGGGCCGGGGGCATTCAGGTGTCCCGGGTCCCCTCCGCCAACAACGCCGCCGCCGCCGCCGCGAAACCGAAACGGAGCCTCCCAATCGCGAGGGCGCCCGTGCGGCCTGCGTGGGAGTCGCCTCCTCGGGGGAGAGGCCCGGACCCGTCGCTCACTCGGGCATCACCCACCGCACAACTTGATTCCTCCAGTCGCCGCGGCCGCCGGGACGCTGAGTCTGCGCCGGGAGAGCCGCCGCCCTGCTGAGGCGCGGCCCGGCCCGGAACTGCCCTTCCCCCCGCAGGCGCCGCGCGAGCGCCGCCGCGGTTCCCGCTCCTCCGCCTTCTACTCGCTCCGCCGCGGGAGACTGCGGCCCTTCGGCCCGGCTCCCGGTCCGCGAGCACCACGCTCACCAGCGACCCAGGCCACCCGAGAGGCAGCGCGGCTCCGGCGCCCCGTCAGGTCATTGATCCTCGCGGGAACTCGGTGCGCTGCCTGCAGACAGAGACAGGGAGAAGGAAGTTACTGCTAGAGCCCCAGAGGAGAGTGGAGACCGAGGGGGCCCGCCTTGCCAGCTCAGCCCAGGAGGTTACCTCCAGCCACCGCCCCGAGCGCGGGCTCCCTCCGGCCTCCACCGCCTCCTCCCAGCTCTGCCGCCGCCGCCGCCGCCGCCGGAAAAGGCGCCGAGGAAACCGCCTCACTTCCCCTCCCGACCACGCAGGCGCAGCAGAGGCCGCCCGTTCGGACAAGAGCGACCTCTGTAAAGAGAGCAGCCCGCGCGCTAAGCGTCGGGGCGCCACGCGCGGAGGGGCGGGGCTACGGCGGCTCAGAGGGCTCGCAGGTGCGGCCAGCCCCCACCCCCGCGAATCTCGGACTCTCACCCGCGGCCACCTGTCGCTGTTCTAGCGTCTTGTCCACTCTCTGCATTCCTCTTCCGCGCTGTCTCCGCCTCCGCCCCCATTCAAACCAGAAGAGCCGATCCACTGCGGAGCTCCACGGTGTGGGGCCCGCGGACCGCCTGCTCCCCTGACGAACGCCTCCCCTGGGCTGCTTCCAGGCCTGTTCTCGGACCCTGGTGCCTGCCAGATGCTCCGCGAGTTCCCTCCAGCCCGCCCCAGCCTTCGTGTGCCCTCAGTCTCACAGGGAAGCCCTAGCCGCTGTTTTTACCTTTCCCCCAGCCTTCTTTGGCTTCCCTTTATCCCTCGTGCTCTGTGCGTTTCCTGAAAGACACGTGGGAGGCTAGTGGTTCGCGTGGAATCTGCCAGTCAGTGCGGCGCTTTTACTGGGTTTGGGTTTGCTCTGAAGCCCGTCTTTTGGACATTGGAGCCCTATCTTACACATCTCGTCAGGACCAGTCCACGTTTCTTAAAAATTACAGTATTATCAAAAGTTCCCGTGCCTTGCCGCTTTTTCAACTTTTTAGAAGGTGGTCATTTTTAATATTTAAATATCATCTCCTTTTAGTGTGATTAGTAGTAGCTTCTCACCCAGCCACTCATTCTTAACTTTAAGAAGCCTCGACGATATAATCTTCGCGTAGGATTTAGAATCAGAAAGACTGACTACTTCTGTCGCCTGGATTTGGACATTTAACCTTACTGAGTTACCTCCTGTGTAAACTGAGTGTAACACTGACCTTTCTGTCCGCAAACCCCATTTGATGGTTAAATAATGTTTGTAGAAAACTTCAACCTTTTTGTATCGAATGGTTAGTGGTAAAGTTAGACGTCAAGTTCAAAAAAGTTAGACGTAAAGTTAGACGTAAAGTTCAAAAAGTGAAAGCTTGAAATGTAAATAAACCAAAGGGAGGAAAAACAGGAAAACAGTGTGTGTTTTTTTAAGAAGATGCTGTAATAACATAAGGTAACATACTTTTTATGTCACAATGTAAGACAGTTTGATAATGGTAGATTGGTTAAATGATAACCTTACAAGCTTCAGCCTGAAGTAAATTTACTTAAGTTATTAATATTCTGGCAATGATTTAATTTACTTACCATCTGCCTTAATACGTATGCCCTATCTTAAAACTGACAGAAGGATTTGGAGTCAGAAGATTGGGGTTCAGAGTGTTACCCCTCCGTTTTATAGCTGTGAATCCTTTCCTTTCAGTCTTTGTAAACTTCATTTTTTTATCTGTTGAACGAGATGAAGAATATCATCTCGAATGAAAATAGTCACTATTTATTGATTGTTGTCATAAACACTGTACTAAATTACTTTAAATATTTTACTTTAACCTGCGCAGCAACCATGTGAGGTAGCTTTGAGTGTTAGTGGAAACTGAGGGTCAAAGAGGTTGAGTAATTTTTTGAAAGTCACAGAGTTGAGATTAAATGGTGAATCTACAGCTGATCCTCTTAACCCCCAAATTATGCTCTCTCCCTGAGTACTTCACACAGTTGTTCGGAAGCTCAGAAGACTTCATCTCATTTTCAGCAATATTAAAAATGGAAAAGATAGAACTAAAAACAAAAGTTTTAATTACAGTTGATATTTTAGCAAATTGTTTAATAGTTATGGCTTCAGACCATAAAAATAAACACTGGGGCAACATAGTCTGGTGGCACAAGTGAATAGAAAAAGCTAAATTACATCCTTAACTTACTCCCAATACTTCTTTTTTTTTTTTTTTTAATTTATTTATTTATTTATTTTTGGCTGTGTTGGGTCTTCGTTTCTGTGCGAGGGCTTTCTCTAGTTGTGGCAAGCAGGGGCCACTCTTCATTGCGGTGTGCAGGCCTCTCACTGTCGCGGCCTCTCTTGTTGCGGAGCACAGGCTCCAGACGCGCAGGCTCAGTAGTTGTGGCTCACGGGCCCAGTTGCTCCGTGGCATGTGGGATCTTCCCAGGCCAGGGCTCGAACCCGTGTCCCCTGCATTGACAGGCAGATTCTCAACCACTGTGCCACCAGGGAAGCCCACTCCCAATACTTCTTGACTTAGGTTTAACTTGGGTAATTTGTTCATCCTCATTGATCATCAATTTCTCTGTTCCTGCAATAGAGAAATCTCTCTTAATTGATTAGGGCAGTATATGTTATTCTCCTTTTCAGTTGAAGGAGCCGAGGCACTGAGAGGGTAAGCAACTTTCTTAAGGTCTATAAACGGTACAGAGGAGATTTGAATTAACACTTCTTTGATCCAAGTCTGGTGTTCTTTTCTCTATTGTGTGAACTCTGGAAGCTGGACTAGATCAATGGTTTTCAGCTCTGGCTGCACATTAAAATCAGCTGGGGCATTTTTAGACTGTATAAATTATTGAGCCCACCCCAGGTTAATTAAGTCAAAATATCTGTGATCAAGGTTCTACCCCCAGTATTTTTTTAAGGCTCCCTGAGTGATTCTAATATATAGCTAAGATTGAGAAGCACTGAACTAATTGCTAACTTCCCTTCACATCAAAAATTTCTATGAATTCTGAGCTTTACTTATTTTCTTATTCCTCATCCCCAAGATGTATACCCACACACACACAGTTTTGCATAGTATAGTGCAAAAACTTTAATCACAATAATCCATTATAAGTTACCAAGGCATTAGACCTGTCAGACAAAGGCATAAATATTTCTAAATTCTTGCAAAGAAAAGTGTTTTGAAAATATACTATAATTATAGCTAAATTTATTGAATTATTAATAGAGCCCCATCAACTAGTCAACACCATTAAATGAAGAGAAAGTAAGACATTAAGTGAAGAGAAAGTAAGACAAGACACTTGGCAACCATAGGATGATCAAAGTCATAAGCTCTAGACTAAAACTTGTCTGTGGATACTTCCCATTTGGCTGCCCAGTATGCAAACACTTCTATTTGACTGAATCACAATTTAGGTAGAAGGAAAGATGAAGGGGGGCAAATAGATATTCGTTTTCCTATTTCCCTGGTAGCTAGGGTTTGGGTAAGTGAACTGGGTTCAACCAATTAAGTAATCAATGTCCTAGTCCAGGCTTTGAATTTTGAGAGATTCAAAATTCCACAGTTGCTGGGACAAGTGTTCAGAGTGACTGAGTCCAGCAGCATGGTGGCAGATATCCAATGGCAGAAATGCCAATGACAACAAGTGTCACAGTGAAAACACTAGCAGGACATGTCTAAAGCCATCAATTCTATGACATAGTCCTAGCAGTGCCTTTTCTACCCTGTCTCTACAGCCTTCCTGACAATTCTGTGGGCCCTCTTGATACATTTCCAATAAAATTATTTTCTGCTCAAGTTAATCAGGGTCAGTTTTTCTTGACTGTGAATAAGAACCCTGAATAATACACATTTTAATTTAAAGAATTCAAAATGAAATCTTTTACCAACATTTTACGAATTGAACATCTGATTGTGTTAGTAATTTTCCCATTAGATGGTCATTTGAAAATAGAGTCATACATGTAAAATTATAGAATCATCATTATTTCTAATCTGTTAAAATTATGTTCCTTCTCATGGAAGTTTATGAATGTGTTGTTTTCAAATTAACCATTTGAATCAGTAAAATTGTTGGAGTGAGAAACATTTCATATCCTGGAACTATTCATAACATCCCCTGTTATGAAGAAGCATATAATCTCAGAAATTTAATTTTCAATATCAGAAGAGTGTTTTTAAGCTAAAGCAGGATTATTACTTTGGCCTAAACTGACAGATAGTTAGTTTACAATATTGATTCTCTGAAAAAGACACTTGTTTAGAACAGAGAGGCTAAATCGTTTAGACTGCTTAATTGACTGAATACTCCAAACCTTGTAATTAAGTAATAACACAACAGTGCGTGCGGTGTGTGCAGTAACATTTGTTGGGCCCTGTGCTATCAGTTATGCAGCTATGTTGTTATTGTACAATAACATACTGTATAGCAGTGTGTTGGTGCACAGTGTGCCCTTGAGGAAGACATTCAAGGGACACCAAAGATCTGAGGGCTAAAAATCCTTGTCCTGTCTTTATAGTCATTCCAGCTTTAAATTTCCTAATTTATAGGTTTTGTCTTTTGCTTTGTCTTGTTTCATTTCTGTTTTTGTTTTCCCTCATTCTTAGAGATACAGGAAGAAAACAGCATATAAGCAAAACAGTGACCCCTAATTGGTGAATGCATCACAATGGTACTAAACAAGTAGATTTACTAATTTTAAGGCATCATGCAGTTTTAGCTCTGTGTATACTCCTTGCCTCTAGCATGGGATTTTGCATTTGATCTGCCTTAGTTTCTGACTTCCTGGTTAGAGATTCAGCTTCCCAAGGAGATGCTCCATATGGCTAGGTTGGTGGTAAAAGAAAAGTGGAAGAACTTTCCATGTTACAGAATCCAGAGAAAAGAATCAGTGTTTCAAATCTCAAGAAACAATTGGTAAGTCAGTAAATTTAAAACTGTTTATAGATTAGAAACCAAATAATTAAATGGTTTTAAATGCCACATAGTGCTGTTTCAAAGAGAGAATAAATGAATGAATGAAAAAGTGAGTAGGAAAGAAGAAGAAAGGAAGGAAGATAGAAAGAAAAAAGGAAGGGAGGAAGGAAGGAAAAGAGAAGAGGATTGTATTGAAAAGCAGAACTTGGCAATGTTGTAAACTGATACCGTAACCTAATCCAAAACCCAGGTTTGGGTTGAAAGGAAGAATTCCTTAGAAAAGCATAACCAGGTAGATTTATATGAGATTTCCTCCTCCATAACCTTTTGTTTTTTTTATGTGCACCAAGAATAAACAGTGGAACAGTTTTTGCTATTCAGTACCTTTGGACCATCAGTATATTATTGTCTGTAGTTGCTCCTACTCTAATATACAGTTCTGAACACAATGACCAAGATTTATGAGTGTGGAAATGGTTGTAAAATCCTAGGTAAATGTTACACTATAACCAGTTTAACAATGGCTTAGCTGGGCAAAATTTATGAGTTTGTTTCCATTTTAAGCAAGAAAGATTTATATTCCAAAAGGCTTAGAAAGACACCTCCTGGATTATGTGTCCACAAATAATAGTTAAATAACATAAGTCTGCTGAGCTAAAGACTGGCTTCAAGGGTAACATGACAATTTAATAAACTAGGGTCAATGGTGCTGTGACTCTCTCAGGTGAACTAGGGTGACAGTTCCTGTGCTCTCTTCACCATGGGAAAACCTGCTACCCTGTGTGCTGACTTCCCAAACTGACTAGATTGATGCTGGAAAAGGAAAGTTCTAGAGCCTTTGAAGCAGTTTCTGATGTTCGGCTTTATTTCCAAATGTAAAAATGGGTCTTTCTGCTGCTTAGTATATCTTTTAAACGTTATAAGAAACATAAGTCATGAATTCAACTTGCTTTCACAGTAGTAATGTTGGTTATATAAGAAGGTTAACCTGGGACTTTATAACAGTTTCAATATAGATACATTGTTAATGGTATATCAAAGATTCTAGGAATAGAACAAGATACCCAGTTTATTGGTCACTTTTAGGCTGTCTTTGGAAATGGCCATCCCCATCCACAAGAACACTCCTGTCCTACTGGTTTTTCCGTGTGACCCTTCCACACATACATCTCTGGCCATACCAGCTGGACCACAGATAGACTCATTATCCTAATTTGCTAATCAGATTCTTATTCCTAAGGATTTAAAATCAGATCTGAAGGAAGACCATATCAGTATGTCTCTTCCCAGTGGGTCCATATCCTCCTAACTAGGGACTGTGTCACAGCCATATTCTATTTTTGTTTTTTGTTTTTTTTGCGGTACGCGGGCCTCTCACTGTTGTGGCCTCTCCCGTTGCGGAGCACAGGATCCGGACGCGCAGGCTCAGCGGCCATGGCTCACGGGCCCAGCCGCTCCGCGGCATGTGGGATCTTCCCAGACGGGGTCACGAACCCGTGTTCCCTGCATCGGCAGGCGGACTCTCAACCACTGCGCCACCAGGGAAACCCCATATTCTGCTTTTGAGTACTGTGTGGCAGACAGAGTTAGTCTTTGGGGAGAAAGAAAAAGCAGATGTTCAGAGAGAAGTAGAGACAAAACAGATTATTCCTCGGGCTCCATTGCACAGTTCCAGGCCCTTCCTGGAGTCTGTCTCCATACCAACCCTTGAGTTTCATGAAGTACCTGTATCTTTATATAAAATTACCTTTCTTTTTGCTAAAGCAAGCTCCAGTAGGCTTCTGTTACTTACAAGTTATAGCTTTACAAAACATATCAATGTAGTGTGTAAGCAAAACAAAATTTTAACAATCAAATAACATACATATATCAGAGTCACAGACTTTAATGCTTCGTGGAGAATTATATCTGATATAATAATACCTAATATAAAATAATTATATACTACCATCACTATTACGTAATAAAACCAACATTAGAATTAGAGTAGGTAGGAGTGGACTATTGATAAATCTAATTAATTTATAAAAAGCTCTAAACTGTTCTGTGACCTGGTCTTTTGACCTATTCCTGAATTGCTTTATAGAGATCTTAGAATAATGTAATGCATTCCCTTATGCTATAGCATTAGTTCTCTTAATGTGGGAGGAAAAAAGACATCACAGAATTGCTGGAGAACTTTTTCAATCAATATCATTTGCCCTGAATAGAAGGTAATCATAAAAATTAATAAAATCTGGGGGAGGGCTTCCCTGGTGGTGCAGTGGTTGAGAGTCCGCCTGCCGATGCAGGGGACACGGGTTCGTGCCCCAGTCCAGGAAGATCCCACATGCCGTGGAGCGGCTGGGCCCGTGAGCCATGGCTGCTGAGCCTGCACGTCTGGAGCCTGTGCTCCGCAACGGGAGAGGCCACAATAGTTAGAGGCCTGCATACCGAAAAAAAAAAAAAAAAATCTGGGGGAGTTCCATGGCGGTCCAGTGGTTAGGACTCGGTGCTTTCACTGCTGTGGCCCAGGTTCAATCCCTGGTCAGGGAACTAAGATCCCACAAGCCATGTGGTATGGCCAAAAAAAAAAAAAAAACCAAAATAAGTTAATACAGTCTGCTTCCAGGAAGATGGAGTAGACATACTTTTCCCAATTCCTTCTTCTAAGTACAACTAAAAATCCTGGACATTACATATAAAACAAGCATAAGAAGACTCTGAAAATGGAGAGAAGAAGGCAGACTGACTAGAGACCTAGAGACCCAAGGAATGACATGGTGGTGAGTTCCCTGGGTTTTCTTTTTGCCATATCTATCCCAGGCTTAGAGCTTAAGAAGCTGGAAACCTGGAAATGCCAAAAAGCCTCAACGAAAGCTTGCTTTCTTTAAAAAAAGGATTAGGAAAGGGGCAACCTAGCAAGATAGAAAACCTTTAGAAAATAGCCACTTTACTCCTGCTAAAACCCAAAGAAAAAAACTGTAGCCCCACCTTCACGCATGGTAGCCAGGGCCAGGTTAGCAGCCTAGACTTTCACCCTTGCCAGGCTCTTAACGAGGTGTCCCAATCTCCTGCCTCCTCACTAGGCAGAGCAGGGAATGGGACCTTTCATCCCCATCAGGAGGTGATGAGCCCCACCCACCCAAGCCCTTGTTGTCATTGGAGACCACATGGGGAGCCTGGACTTCCCCCTCCACTAGGCAGTAAGGAGGTATGCCTTCTCCTTTCTGCTAGGGTGGTATCATAGGGGGCCTGCTGGAGAGTCAGGATCTTCACCATATGGAGGCCAGCACCCTCTTCCACCATTACCCGCTTCATCCCCAACGCTGCTTGCCCCTCGTGGTGTGGTATCAGTGAAAACCATGTGGGAAGCAGTAATGAGGCACTTCTACCCCTTCCAGCAGGGAGGTATCACTGGAGGCTTAGTGGGAAGCCAGTAATCCCCATCACACACCCAGCAGTAACAGGGAGCCATCCCCCTAGGCTGTCAACAGCCTAATGAGGAACCTGGCTTCTGTTCCCACCTGGCAGTAATGAAGTGGTGCTCCACCTTCCTGTTGGAGAGGTGCTAGAGGAAGCCAGCTAAAACAGAAGGGTAAATAAGATCCAAAGTCTTATAATGCTCAAAATATTCAGATCTCAACCAAAAATTACAGATTATTCTCCAAAAAATCATCAAATTCTCAAACGAAGATCTCAGACTGAATGAAAAAAGGGAATCAATAAATGCCAACACCACTATGACAAAGATATTAGAATTATCTGACAAAGATTTTACGGCAGCCATCATAAAAATACTTTGATGAACAGTTGTGGACACACTTGAAACAATTGAAAAAATACAGAGTCTCACCAAAGAAATAGGAAATCTCAGGCTTCCCTGGTGGCTCAGTGGTTAAGAATCCGCTGGCCAATGCAGGGGACACGGGTTCGAGCGCTGGTCCGGGAAGATCCCACATGCCGCAGAGCAACTAAGCCCGTGCACCACAACTACTGAGCCTGCACTCTAAAGCCTGCAAGCCACAACTACTGAGCCCGTGTGCTACAACTACTGAAGCCCACACACCTAGAGCCCATGCTCTGCAACGAGAAGCCATGGCGATGAGAAGCCCGTGCACCACAACAAAGAGTAGCCCCTGCTCGCCACAAGTAGAGAAATCCTGCGCACAGAAACAAAGACCCAAATGCAGCCAAATAAATAAATAAAATAATAAAAAATAAAATAAATAAAATTAAAAAAAAGAAATAGGAGATCTCAACAAAGATATAGAAGATATAAGGAAGAACCAAATGGAAATTTTAGAACTGAAAAAGTGTAATAACTGAAATTTAAAAACTCAATGGATGGACTCAAATGGAATAGAAGGGACAGAGAAAAGAATCAGTCGACTGGAAGATATAACAATAGAAATTACCTGATCTGAACAGCAGAGAGCGAATAGAATTAAAAAAGAAAATGAGAAGAGACTCAGAAACCTGTGCAACTATAACAAAACTTCTAATGTTCATATCCTTGGACTCACAGAAGGAGAGGAGAAAGAGCATAGGCTGAAAAAGTTCTCAAACAAATAATGGCTAAAAATTTCCCAAATTTGGCAAAAGACATAAACCTACAGATTTAAGAAGCTGAACAAACCTCCAAATAGGATATATCTGAGGAGACCCACATCAAGATGCATTATAGTCAAGCTTCTGAAAACTAAAGACAAAGAAAACATATTGAACAAAACCAGAGAAAAACAGCACCTTACCTACAAGGGGAAAAAACAATTTAAATGACAGTGGATTTCTTATCCAAAACCATAGAAGCCAGGAGGAAGTGGCATGACATGTTTTAAGTGTTGAAAGAGAAGAACTGTCAACCCAGAATCCTATGTCCAGTGAAAATATCTTTTGAGAATGAAGGGAAAATCAAGACATTCTCAGATAAAGGAAAATTAAGAGAATTTCACCAACAGAACTTTCCTAAAATATGGCCAAAAGAAGTTGGAAGTTCTCGAACAGAAAGGAAATAATTTTTTTTTTTTTTTTTTGCGGTACGCGGGCCTCTCACTGTTGTGGCCTCTCCCGTTGCAGAGCACAGGCTCCGGACGCGCAGGCTCAGCGGCCATGGCTCACGGGCCCAGCCGCTCCACAGCATGTGGGATGTTCGCGGACCGGGTCACGAACCCGTGTCCCCTGCCTCGGCAGGCGGACTCTCAACCACTGCGCCACCAGGGAAGCCCAGGAAAGAATTTTTTAAAAAAGAATCTTGGAATATCAGGAAGAAAGAAAGAACATTGTAAGTAAAAATATAGGTAAATACAATAGTTTTTCCTTCTCTTCTTTGAGTTTTCTAAATTATGTTTGATGATTGCAGCAAAAATTTATCACACTGTCTGATTTGGTTCTAAATGTCTGCTGAGGAAGCATTAGAAACAATTATAAACAATAATAAGTGAACATAAATGTGTGAAGCAAAATTGATAAAACTGAAAGAAGAAATAGATGAATCTACAATTATAGTTGGAGACTTCAATACCTCTCTTGCAATAATTGATAGAACAAACTAGACAGAAAAACGACAAGTTTATAGAAAAACTCAACAATGGCATCAACCAACAAGATAATCAACATTTATAGAACATTTCACCTAACACTACAGAATACACACTCTTTTTTAAATTTTTTTTATAATTAATTTATTTTTATTATTTATATATTTTTATTTTTGGCTGTGTTGGGTCTTTGTTGCTGTGCGTGGGCTTTCTCTAGTTGTGGAGAGCAGGGGCTACTCTTTGTTGCGGTGCATGAGCTTCTCAATGTGGTGGCTTCTCTTGTTGTGGAACACAGGCTCTAGGTGCACGGGCTTCAGTAGTTGTGGCACACGGGCTCAGTAGTTGTGGCTTGTGGGCTCTAGAGCGCAGGCTCAGTAGTTGTGGCTCACGGGCTTAGTTGCTCCACGGCATGCGGGATCTTCCCGGACCAGGAATCAAACCTGTGTCTCCTGCACTGGCAGGCGGATTCTTAACTACTGGACCACGAGGGAAGTCCCAGAATACACACTCTTATCAAGTGCCATATCCTGGGTCATAAAACAAATTTTAAAGAACTGTATATCATACAGAGTATATTCTCTATCCACAATGAAATCAAACTGGAAATTAATAATAGAAAGATAACAGGAAAATCTCAAAATCCTTGGAGACTTAACAGCACACTTTTGAATAATCCATGGGTCAAAGAGTAAGTCTTTAGGGGAAAAAAATACATTGAAATGAATGAAAATGAAAATACAATGTATAAAAATGTGGAGGACACAGCTACAGCAGTGCTGAAAGGGAAATTTATAGCACTATTTCCCAAACTTTTTCATCACCCCAATACAGAAACTCTATATCCATTAAGCAATAACCCTTCATTCTCTGCTCCCCTCAGCCTCTCTCTACTTTCTGTCTCTATGTATTTGCCTTTTCTAGATATTTCATATAAGTGGACTAGTACAATATACATCCTTTTGTGCCTGGCATATTTTATTTAGCATAATATTTTCAAGGTTCGTTTATGGTGTAGCATGTATCAGAACTTTATTTCTCTTTATGGATGAGTAATATTCCATAATACCATATTTTGTCCACCCAGTTTTCTATTGGGACACTTGGGTTGTTTCCACCTTTTGGCTGTTGTGAATAATGCTGCAACAAACGTCCATATACACGTAACTGACTTTTTGTTTTCAATTCTTTTGGGTATATACCTACGGGTGGAATCACTGGACCATATAGTAATTGTATGTTTAACTTTTTGAAGAACCGCCAAACCATTTTTCACAGCATCATTCCCACCAACAATGTACAAGAGCTCCCCACATTCTTGCCAACACTTGTTATTATCCAGTTTTTTTAAAATTATACGATCCTAGTAGGTGTGAAGTGGTATCTCATTGTGGTTTTGATTGCATTTCCTTAATGATTAATGACAGAGGAAAGAATGAATGAATGAAAGCATAAAGGGGCTTACAAGTTTAATAGATTTTTTATCACAAAGGATAAATCACTCTTCTAGTTTATATTATATATTACTGTACAAGAGCACTAATATTCATTTTAATAATGATAAATAATAACTCATCATTTGTATACATTTGTTTTGATTATATAAATACCCTTTTTGTAATATGTAATACTGTTTATCCATACAACATGGTGACTATAGGTTGTCTCCTTTTACAGAATATTGCAACTAATATGTAGTGGTTTTGTCTTTCTTCGTTTCTTGCCACATGCCAGGCCATGGCCCCTTGGGAAATGAGCTGGGCCACAAAATGAATTAGAGTTCTGCCATTGTACAACAAGGGGGTCCATTTGAACAGGCACAAGCAGCCTGTGCCTTCAGTACATTCTGTATAAATAGGGTTACTTTCAGGGCGCATTAGTCCTAAAAGCAACCCCTGCGGAAACTATGAATCACTTTGATCATAAATTGCCATACACAAAAAACTTGGTATTAACACAATATGGTTTAATTATTAACAGTGTGACTTGTGATAACATAAGGTATTTATAAAGCATCCCCTAGCAAGCACCATGGTGCTATATATTCAACCATCACATCATAAAATCTCAACAAGTAATAGGAAGTTGTCTAAACCACACTCAAAAAGTTGAAAATTTCCCCCTCCAAGATAAAAGTGAATGTTCATTGCCATTTGAACCTCAGAAGGCCTCAGTGATCTTCCACTGATTCAAGGGGAAGATCTTACCCTCCTCACCACCTCTACATAGGGAAAGCCCTAGGATTTTTATATTAGTCATACCCAGAGACCAGCAGTCATGCAAGATCAGAACCTTTCCAATCATTCTTCTCTTAGAAATTATGACCTTTCCTCAGGGTCCAAGGTGAATAGACAAAAGCCTATATCTTAGACTATTTGTATCATGTCAAGCAACTTCCTTGATTCTCTGTTTATACTTTTATTCTCAAAGCTAATCTTTATCCCTGATATTAAAATAATAGTTGACACTTCAGTACACCTAGCACATAGCAGGTGCTCAATGGTTAATTGTTGGATGCCTGAATGAATGATTCAAACAAAGAATGTTATCTTGATCCTCTCTCACCTTAGTCAGTATAAGCTGTATGCAGTTTAAAGTATTTGTTTTCCTACCAAAAGACAGGCTGTTCAAATATATTAACCTCGATAAATAATTAACCTTGAGAAAAAGCAAATCAATTTGCCAATTATTCTGGCAGGGTGTGACATTAGGCTAAGTCTACAGGGTCCTCAAACAAAGGAAGCACTCTTTCAAACTTTATCTGATGAAAATGAAACATTCTAATTTATTCTAATACTTTAAAAACGAATAAATTAAATACAGCAGAAAGCTTTTGTCACACTGGTGTAAAGAGATAGACTCGATAAAGTTTGTTAAATATAGGGAGTTTTATGTATTAAGTTTTGGTTTGGGGACGTGATTTATTCCACGTCAGATCAGAATCAATGTAACAAATAGCCATGCTGTAATGGAGTTCTACTAAGTTCTTAAACATTAAAACACTTCAGCAGAACTGTCGGATGAAAGTGAAAACATATTCAAATTGAGGAAAATGACCCCACAAGTTTAACTTATATTTATAGGTCTAGCAGCGTGACACCGTATAAGTAACTGTGTCCACTGTCAGGATTTATTCTGATATTTGAAAACCTGCCACAAGAAATGAGTTTCTGGGTCGACGATAGATATTGTGAGATATTGTGTATTAACTATATTAAAGGCTTTTCCTCCAAGCAGAGTGTGGCCAAGACGTAAATGTTTATTACGTCAAAGCGTTAATTCTCGTTAATCCATGGTTCGTTTATTAAATGTAATAGAATCAGGGTCAGCCCACAGGGGCATGTCTGTGATATGCAAATAACCTATCGTAATGAAAATCCTGCCCGCAGCAGCAAAGGATCCTGCGGCCGTAAGGAGCCGCGAACAAATCTGCCACAGGGCGGGGCCCGGGAGCCTTCTTTGGGAGAACGCAGCCCAGGACTGGACTGAGATCCAAGGGACCAACGTCTCAGTTGGTACCTTGTCCGCCTCGCCCCCTGGCGGTTCCCCTCTCTTCCCCTACCGGTCCGGCCTCTCGGTCCTCGAAAAGCCCCGCCTCTCCTTCCCCTGGTGGCCCCGCCTCTCGCCCCCTTCCCCTCCACCCGCCGGCCCGGTGTCCCCACCTTCCCCAGGCCCCCGTCGCCTCTCCTCTCCTCCCCTGGTGGTCCCGCCTCTCCCTCTCCCGGTGGCCCCGCCTTCCCCGCTTCCGAGCAGCTCTCCCGCCCAGGCTCCTCTCCCATTCCTCAGTAGTGGGAGGGGCTTGCCTGGGGGTCCGCGCCGGCGGCAGTCCCCTGGGCGCGTTCTTTCTCTCGTTGGTTGGTGGTCTTTCCGCCTTCTTTTCTTCGGCCGCGTCGGATCTCCTCCTCAGGTGTTCTCTCCGGGCTGTGCGGCCCTGCCTGATAGTTGCTGAGGCTGCAAGCCCGGACCCCGCTTGCCCACAAGCCTTCTCCCCACGCCGGGGCAGAAAGCCTCTGCGTCAGACCCCATGCTCTTTCTCGTTTAACGTTACGCCGAAGGACTAATTTACAAATGGCTTAAGCTCCATGAGTGGAGTTCCGTAGACAGATTGAGACATACCATTTGGAATGAATGCAGAATCTATTCCAACATTTAGTGCCTCAAAATTAACTGTCACTAGGGTTATGTTTTGAAAAAGCAAAACCCCGGACAGCCAGACCATAACCTTGCTTTCTGCACTGTCAAAAAGTTAAAAACCTAGCTAAAAGCTGGCGGGGATGTGGAGAAAAGGGAAACCTTGTGCACCGTTGGTGGGGATGTAAACTGGTTCAGCTACTCTGGAAAACAGTATGGAGGTGTCTCAAGAAATTCAGAGTAGAATTACCACATGATCCAGCAATTCCACTTCAGGGTGGATAGCCAAAGGAAACAAATCATCACCTGGAAGAGACATCTGTACTCCCATGTTCATTACAGCATTATTCACAATAAACAAGGTATGGAAACAACCGAAGTGTCCACTAACAGATGAATGGATCAAGAAAACACACACACACACACAGACACACAGACACACACAGACACAGACACACACACACACACACACACACACACACACACTGGAATATTATTCAGCCTTTAAAAAGAAGGAAATCCTGTCATTTGTGACATGGATGAACCTGGAGAGCATTATGCTAAGTGAAATAAGCCAGAGAAAGAAAAATACTGTGTGGTCGCATTTATATGTGGAATTAAAAAAAAAAAAGTTGAACTCATCGAAACAGAGAATAGAAAATGGTTGCCAGGGGCAGGTGAGTGGCAGAAATAGGGAGAGGTTGGTAAAAGTGCAAACATTCAGTTATGCGATGAATAAGGTCGGAGGATCTAAAGTATAAAATGGTGATTATAGTTGATAACATTGTGTTGTATAATTGAAATTTGCTAAGAGAGTACAACTTAAATGTTCTCACCAAAAGAAAAAAAAAGTAAATATGTGAGGTGATGGATGTGTTAATTAACTTGATGGCTGGAATCCTTTCACAATATACACAATTCGTTACATTGTACACTTTAAATATCTACAATTTTATTTGAAAATCATACCTCAATAAAGCTGGAAGAAAAGTGACAGAACATAAAAGAAGCAAGCACTGATTCAAGCTTGTGCATAATTAACTTAGCACTGGATATTATGCACATCACTAATTCATAAAACAATACAGGTGAAAAATATAGAATGATGAAGTGGTGGTTAGCATAACTGACAGTGGTTTAATTTAAATCATAAATTTTACATCAAATTGAGAAACTTATACTGCCACTAAAAGTATAGTGACAGATTTGAAAAGCAGAACATAAAAGTTTTATTTACAACATAATTATAATGAAAAAATGGATATGAATATAAAAAGAGATTGTAGGAGGATACAGGACTCAAAATAGAAAATCAGACTCCTTACAGGAGGATGAGGCTGATTCATCCCATTGGTGTGTCCTGGAGATGCCTGGACATCTCTTTCAGTTCCTGCCCTTTCTGAGTTTTGCTTAGCCAGGGTTTTCCTCTGTGAGCTTCCCTAAATCAGAGTACAGAGTATGCTGCAATAATAGAGACCCCAAATATAGTGATTTAAATGAAATAGCAGCATTACCAAACCAAACTTGGGTCCACTCAACCGAGTGCAGCAAAGCCAATGTATTGACATTGGGTTGTGGTGAAAGAAAGTGTGGTGTTTGTTGCAGGCACCAAGCAAAGAGTCTAGGTAGCTAATGCTCAAAAGACCCAAACTCTCCAGTGGCTTTCAGGAAAGGTTTTTAAAGACAGGGTGAGCAAGAGTGTTGCAGGGTGTGTGATCAGCTCCTGGACATTCTTCTGATTGGTTGGTGGTGAGGTAATCAGGAGTCAACCATCATTAACCTTCTGATCCCAGCCATCTGGGGTCTATGTTCTTGTGGGCAGCATACAGTTAACTTCTTCCACCTGGTGGGGATTTCAGTATCTGCAAAACAGCTCAAAGGATAGGGCTCAGAATATTATCTCTAGCCCTTGAGGAGGAGCTAAAGGTCCTTGACTTTATTTAATAGCTAAACTATTATTATTTTGTCTGCTTGACTGTTTTCCTTTGTTTTTGCATTTTCTTGCTTCTCTGATTAAATTTATTATTTGGTCCTTGGGGATCGCCTAGGAGGCTAAAGTTTTTCTACAAACAAGAGGCAGGCAGAGGATATGGTGGGGGGGTGGGGGGAGGGTCTGTCCTAGGAAGGCCCGATAGGGTCTTGCTTGGTTACAGGAGCTTCTTTCTCATATAACAGTCTGGAGGTAGAAGTGGCCCAGGCTGGCAGGGTGGTTCAGCTCCATTAAGTTATCCATGGACCCTGGTTTCTTTCCTCTTAATGCTCTACCATACCCTAGGATATTTTCCTCATTTGCATGGTTAAAGCTTGGGCACTGACAGGGGTTTGCACTGGCACCATCTAGCTCTGGGGAAGGGCAAAAGAGCAGAACTGGAGGACAACTGATTTATCTTTTAAGCAAGTGAGGCAGAAGGGGCACATATTACTTTCACTCATATTCTGTTGGTGAGAACTTGACCACACTTGGTTGTAAGAGAAATTGGGGGGCTTCTCTGGTGGCTCACTGGTTGAGAGTCCGCCTGCCGATGCAGGGGACACGGGTTCGTGCCCCGGTGTGGGAAGATCCCACATACCGCGGAGCAGCTGGGCCCGTGAGCCATGGCCCCTGGGCCTGTGCCTCCGGAGCCTGTGCTCCGCGACGGGAGAGGCCACAACAGTGAGGCCCGCGTACCGCAAAAAAAAAAAAAAAAAGAGAAACTGGGAAATGTGGTCTTTAACCTGGGCTTCATGTGCCCAACTAAAAATTTATTAGTAAAAGGGAAAAACCGATTTGGGGGGACAACTATCAGTCTGCCACATTTCTCTTGTCAACAAAAAATTAATCAGTCGAGCTAAGAAAGAATTGGAAAGTTTTATCAAGCCAAATTTGAGGATTATAACCCAGGAAGAGCATGTCAGAAAGCTCTGAGAACTGTTCTGTCCATTAGAAGTAAAAGCACAGTTATATAAGTTTCTTTTTGAGACAGAGGCTGTGCATCAAATGACGTATTATTGACAGTTTACATAATCCAGATCTAAATGTCATCGTGTTAGGTCAGGTGACCCCTTACAAGAGCAAGAAGGAATGTTATCTTTTAAGGAGTCATCTTGTTGATGCCAGGAGAATGTTGCTGTTTATGGTTGGGCAGGTATTCCTGCTAATGGGGAAGGTTTGGTCAATGCATGATGCAGATACACTATGCACAGTGGCGGGAGAGAGAAGAGGCCAAAGGGCAGAGAAGAAATTTTTATGTTTAAAATTTTCTTGTCTTGCCATAAAATATGAATTTTATTTCACACTCCCATTTCTTTCCAATTAATTCCTTCTTAAGAGGAGTTTGCTTACTTCAGTTTCCAGACAGTCGTTATTGCTTGCAATTGAAGTACCTTAACTGATGCCCCATTCTTCAGCTCTCAGTTTAAATGATGCCTCCTCAAGGAGGCTTATCTGGCCGTTACCCAAAAACTCGGTTGGCCTCTTGGTGGGTGTTGAGCCAAAACACACAACCAAGCCAAAGATTGGGAGAAGGAAGAATTAATTACCTGCAGAAAGTAAGGAGAACACCAGGGATCTTTCCCAAAGCAGTGTGTCCCCACCCCTGGAACTGCAAAATTGGGGAAATTTTAAGCTAAGGATAAATGCATAATCATGAAGGGGCTTGGGCAGAGGAGATTCAGCATAGAATTGGGGCAAAGGTAGAGAGAGTCTAAGCTTTAGTTGATTGAAGTAATGAGGGTCTGAGAAGGTCAACATCATCATCCCTTAGGTTCCAGTTGATCTGGTAGTTGAGCACTTCAGGCTAATCTTTACCACTGAAATGGAACTGGGAGTCTTTATAAATCATATATTATCTTTGCTATTGTTACTTCTCTTGCCTGATAACAGTCACTTGTTCCTGCATTCTTTTTTTCCCTTAAGATCATTCATTAGAGACCTGTTCAAGGATAAGCATCGTGGCCAGGCTTGGATCACAAAATGGCTTAGATCAAAAATGGCTTCTCTTATGTCAAGAAAGCCATGCCTGGCTCTCTTTCTCCAGGGACCCCCTACCCTATCTGCTTACATGACTGCTTTCTCTAAAGTAGGTCCCTTTCCCTTTTCCTGCCATTATTGTTTTTATCTCAGCACTTCGGCACTTAACACAACTTGTAATTAATTTTTTTTTCTATGTTGTTCTCTGTCGCCCCACTGTGTCCCTTTTCTTCACCACTACATCTCCATCGCCTAGCACACTGCCCGTCATTGGATAGACAAGAAATAAATATCTGGTGTTAAATGAATCAAACAGTGGTGAAGAATGACTCAGAGAGTTCTGAAGTGACCAACTAAATGTATTGGTGGAGAGTGAGAATACAGGAACGGTTAGACACCATTTGGAGGAAGGGATCAGAAGATGATCAGTTTTGTTTGCACATGTTGAATTTGAAGTTTTGAATAATTTCAGCGTGACACCTAGTAGGCAGCTTGAAACAAGATCTGGAGCTCTGGAAAGAGCATCACATTGGAGCTATAGTTTTGATAGCCTTGAGAATTGATGAGGTCACTAATGAAGAGCATGGCAAGACTACGCAGAAGGTTTACGAAGGAACTACAAAGAACAATATTTAAACAGTGGGCAGAAAGATCAGCAGAGCTTTCGAGGACCCAGCAGAGGCTGTTAACAAAAACCAGGGAGAAGAAACCTTCGGGGAGGAGGTAGTGGTCACAAGTGGTTCAGTTGGGGCAGGGGGGTGGGGGGAGGTAAATTATGTCACATAAGTCTGAAAGAGTCCCTTAGAACTGCCAATTAGGAGACTTAGATATGGTAGTTTTAGAACAATTTCATTGGGTTGGTAGGCTGTGGTCTGAAGATAGAATGTTAGGAAGTGAATGTAGTAATTGTAGAACATGCTTTCAGGAAGTGCCGCTATGAAAACAACATTTTATTTGGAAAGAGAGACAAGGTCAAAGAAGAGTTGAAAGAAAGCTCAGAATCTCTTTATATGAGAGAGAGAGAGGGAGAGAAAGAGAAGATGAGTGTGGAAATGATTGATGGAGGAATTTCGACCTACTGGGTCTAAGATAGGAAGAGACAACAAAGAGTTGCCCTCCCTTGAAGATGTACAGATGAATTTTAGAGAAGGGCAGAGTAACAAGGAGTTGAGTTTTTTCTGATGACCTTTAATTTATTTATCAAGATAAAGGAGGGAGCAGAGTTACCTGCTGCAAGAGAGGAGGTTGAGGGGGAAGTTTGGACCGGTTTCTAAGAGAGAAGGGAGATGGAAAAACATTGCCGGTAGGAGACAGAAAATGTCAGCTGATTGCAAATCTATCATGGCTGGAAATTATTTTTCCTTCTTCCCCTTTATGCCTTCCTAACCTAGTCTTGTTTCAAAAAGACTTCAAGCTGCCAAATCGTAATTTTTGCAGTCTATTCAGATACTAGATTTTTTTCCCCCCCAAGAGTCTTGGGCAACGAACACGTGGGGACAGCGAAAACAGACGGCTCCCGCACGTTCCCTTCGTTCCAACAGTGAAAACTGAGCTGGCCTCCAGCACTTTTGCGGACCCCAACCTCCGCTACTGTGGGTTACACTCCTTCGTACAGCGAAGGCACCTCCTAAATGCTTGCTGTGGACAATGGGAGATTTAGGGACAGATGGTTCGGTTCCCTCGTGAATAACGTCCCCCCAACATGCAGCACGTATTTAAGGCCTGCTGAAGAAAGGCAATGCTGAGGGACCAAGGTATTGCCTTTACTTTTGTGCTCGCTGCGTGTCCGGACGCAACGCCTACGAGCATTAAGCGCAAACCGACCAATGTTCCAAGCAAAACGGCAGGAGCCGAGGCCGGAACAGGGAAAGTAGCTAGTTCCTTGCTCGCAAACCACCAAGGCAGGACGACAATCCCGCCCCGATGACATCACATGTTCATCAGCCTCGAGGCCACCTTGCGTTGGGCGTGTCTTATCCCGCTACGGCCTCAGCCTCGCTCCGCCCCAGGTGACGTCACCGCGCCACAACCTCTAGTAACTCGTTGCAGCAATTCTCGTCGCCGGGCGCGGTGGCGCGTGCCTGTAGTCCCAGCTACTCGGGAGGCTGAGGCAGGAGGATCGCTTGAGCCCAGGAGTTCTGGGCTGTAGTGCGCTATGCCGATCGGGTGTCCGCACTAAGTTCGGCATCAATATGGTGACCTCCCGGGAGCGGGGGACCACCAGGTTGCCTAAGGAGGGGTGAACCGGCCCAGGTCGGAAACGGAGCAGGTCAAAACTCCCGTGCTGATCAGTAGTGGGATCGCGCCTGTGAATAGCCACTGCACTCCAGCCTGGGCAACATAGCGAGACCCCGTCTCTTTTGTTTGCCCCTCCCTCATTTAAGGAAAACCTATATCTTCTAAATCCGTGTATTTCCCCTAAACAAATAACAAATGTTTGCCTTTTACCAGATTCATACTTTTTACGAGTTCAGTAGTTCACTAATGTGTGCATTAAAAGTTGACGAGCTATAACTGGTCTTTATTACTGACTCTCTCTTCCCACTGTTTTACGCTTGTCTCCTATTTTACGTTCCTTTACAGTTAAGGCTCACCGGGTAAGTTGGATGCTCGGGTAGTTGTAGCCACCTCATCGCTGACCCCTACTGGAGAATCGTCAAAACGTCTTTGCGAAAAGCTGTTATCACCCTCGAAGCCAGCAGGGGATGCTCGTTTTCTCACAACCTATTGGAGAAAATGGCTGCCCGGCATCAGTGCAAAAAGTTCACCTCCGAGGCCAGATTTCCTAAGTTCTTCCCACGGCGGTCCAGTTTGCTACTTTGTTATCGCCATTTCCCTTACCTAACCCGGACCTTCCCTGACAGGGTCACCTTCATTCACCACTCTCCTGTCAAGGTTTTTGCTTTTAACTGTTGCTGGCGGAAGATCTGGCTTTTATCCGAATCCTTACATTCTGCCCATTTACAGATAGGGCTGACCTTCCGATGGGGAACCCGGATACTCCCTCCTTGTAGGGGAAAAAGCAATCCAAGAGGAGCCCAGGCGTCCCTATGAAAGCCGAGGTGACGGGGCAGCGTGGCAGAATGCCGTCAGCCTGTCGCTCCCCTTGGTTCTCGGATTGCCAACAGCTAACGTTAGAGGTGGAATTGAAGTGCAGGCAATTCGAGCATTGGGTGGGCTTGGGTCTGGAACTCAGTTGATGAGAGCAACGCCTGAGAGCCCTCCACTGAGCTATGTAAGGCAAGTGTTATCTTTATCTCGCTTTTAAAAGAAATAAGTAAATAAGGTATGAACGAAGAGAATCTTTAAAATTGCCTGAAGTTTTTGGTGGTCTGCGGTAGTAATTTAATCTTTATGAAAGAACTGTCTTAGAGCAGGGGTCCCCAACCCCCGCACCGCGGTCCGCAGCCTGTTAGGAACCCGGCCGCACAGCAGGAGGTGAGCGGCGGGTGAGCGAGCGAAGCTTCATCTGCCGCCCCCCATCGCCCCCTATCACTCGCATTACCGCCTGAGCCATCCCGCCACACACTCGCCCCCTCACCCCGGTCCGTGGAAAAATTATCTTCCTCGAAACCTGTCCCTGGTGCCAGAAAGGTTGGGGACCGCTGTCTTAGAGGATTCCTTTTTTAAATTTAGGCATTTTAGGGGCAGTGGAAATTGATCAAGCATTCACATCAGTCTTAAAATTAATCTGATAATCTATTGGGCATTTAAAGGCTCTGAACACAGACTTTCACAACTTCTAAAATGAAGAGGAAAGGGGACAATGTAGTAAGCTTTTCAGAAAAACTAATTGTATTCAATTTTTTTTAGGTGCCTCATTCCATTTGAACAAACATAACTGTTAGAAAAGGCCCTTCTTGAGTTGCACAGACTTCTTCCCCCCGGTTGCTTCTGGGTCTGCCCTCTACAACTATGTGGAATAAATCTTTTTCCAATTATTCAGGAAAATTTTTCAAGAATGTAAAAGTCACCTCCAAATGAGTGCATTTTCACCAAATATTAATATATAGAGATGCTTTTTAACTTTTTTAATCTTTACCCAACTTCACCCAAAAAATGGGAAGCAAAATACTTCTGACATGTCTCATTTGTTTTTCGCTAAATAGATCCCTGAATTTGACCCAGAATGACTTAGCTGTGGATGTAAGGACTGCATTTGAGTAGCCACCTTTGTTAGCCCTGGGGTTCCTACCCACCTTTGGTGTATTCCACCCTCTGGGAGAACTTCTCAGCTTTGCGAAACTGAGGTGTGGTAGGCAGGATAATGCCCCTCCCCTACAAAGAAGTGAACTTCCTAATACCTAGCACCTGTTGATAGGTTACCTTAGGAGGTGAGAGGGATTTTACAAATGTGAGTAAATTAAGAATCTTGAGATGAGGAGATTATCCTGGATTATCCCATTGGGCCCAATGTAATTACAAGGATCCTTATAGGAGGGAGGCAAGAGGGTCAGAGAAGGAGATGTGGCCTGGAAGCAGAGATTGGAGCCATGCAGGGTTGCCAGTCAAGGAATGTGAACAGCCTCTGGAAGCTGGAAAAGGCAAGGAAACAGATTCTCCCCTAGAGCTTCCAGAACCACTGCATCCATGCTGACCTATTTGGGACTTCTGACCTTCAGAGTTGTAAGATAATACATTTGTGTCGCTTAAGCCACTCAATTTGTGGTAATTTGTTACAGCAGCAATAGAAAACATCTACAAGGTTAGTCTGTACCTGAAAAAACTTGTGAGATCAGAAAGGAATCATTCCAGTAACTGTCTTCTTTAAAATGCTTGTACTTTTTTTTTTTGAACTTTTCATGTTCAGCAAGTTTTCAGGCTCAATCTTTTTCGTGTGTGTGTGTGTGTGTGTGTGTGTGTTTCTTTAAAGCATAATATTTTAGCAATTCATCATCTATTCATCTATCCATCCATCCATTCATTTATTCATCTATCCATTTTTAAAAAGTTATGTGCCAAATATTTATGAGATCCTATGTTGATACTAGATAATCAGAAATAATATAGTCCAAGCCATTGCCTTTGTAGAGCTTCAGGTCTAGTGGGAGGGAGGGGTAGCAGTCATTTTAAAATGGACCACCTAAGGTGACTTAAGTTCTCATGATCCCTGAAGAGTATATCTAATTCATTAGCCTGCCTGAATGCCTGAAATAGCCAACACCAAAAACTCTCTCCTGGGTTAAAGCATGGTTTTCAGAAGGCCACTGTTACAAATGCACTTTGTTTGGCATTTACTCGACACCATTACTGAATACATAATTTAACCATCCATCCAATACTTGGTTATACTTTACAATTTCCTAAAACATCCATGAAAGAAGTTCAATATATCATGCAGCTGACCATACTTTTTTTTTAAGCCTTTAATTTTGTTAATGGTGGGATATTTTAGACATACAGCAACTTTAAAGTTTTATGTTTTCAAACTTACTAAACCTTATCCTTTATGGTTTCTGCTTTTGGTGTTTTGCTTTGAAGGATCTCACCCATTCCAAAGACATAGAAGTAATGACATTACTGTTTAGGACTCTTTTATCTTTGGCATACACACATCCCTGATTAAAAAATAATGCTTGGTCTCTCCAAAACAATGCATTTTTGTCCTTTACTTTACTTTACTATTAATATTAGAACACTTTCTTTTAAAACATTTTTTTTGCTTAAATTTGCCTATTGTTTGTGTTATCTATAGGGTATACTGTAGATCAAATATTTGTGCCCCCCTCAAAATTCCATATGTTGAAACCAATCCTCAATGTGATAGTATTTGGATGTGGTGTCTTTGGGAGGTGATTAGGTCATGAAGGTGGAGTCCTCATGAGTGGGATTAAGTGCCCTTATAAAAGAAACCCTAGAGAGCACCTTTGCCCCTTCCAGCACGTGAGGTCACAGCAAGAAGACAGCTGTCTATGAACCAGGAAACAGGTCTTCACCAGACACACATCTGTGGGCATCCTGATCGTGGACTTCCCAGTCTCCAGGATTGTAAGAATAAAGTGTTCCTCGTTTAAGCCACCCAGACTATGGCATTTTTGTTATAGCAGGCTGAAGGAACTAAGACAGTGAACAACAAACTACTCCAAAGCTTACTTGCTTGAAATAACAACTATTTTATATCTCATTATTTTGAGTGTCAGGAATTTGGGCAAAGCTCTGCTGGACTATTCTTCTGCTCCAGGTGATATTGATTGTGGTCACTTGGTGGTATTCAGCTGATGGCTGATCTAATCTGGAGGGTCCAAGATGCCTTAATTCACATGCCTGGTACCTTGGCAGGCTTGTCTGTAAAACTGCATTCAGTCAGACCCATCTGCCTCTCCAAGTAGTCGGAAGGCCTCTCTCTGGCAGGTTGTGAGATTTCTTACATAGCGATTCGGGCTTCAAGAGACCAAGTTGGAAGCTACCAGTCCTCTTAAAGGCTAGCGACAGAAATAGCATAGTATCACTTCTGTCTGCTCTGCTTTATTACTTAAAGCAGTCACAGGCCAGCCTAGATTCAAAGGTGTGGAGAAAACAGAACCTACTCTATGGGTGTGAAAGAATTTGTGGCCAGGACTTCCCTGGTGGTCCAGTGGTTAAGACTCTGTGCTTCCATTGCAGGGGGCACGGGTTCAATTCCTGGTTGGGGAACTAAGATGCAGTGTTGCGTGGCCAAAGGAAAAAAAGAATTTGTGACCATTTTAAAACCCCGTCACATGTATCCATTACCTTTTTATTTTTCCTTAACTTTTGTGAGATATGTCATACATAAAGACACAAAGGTAATGTAAAGTTTAAAGTGTTTATAAAGTGACCAACTATATAACTGGTATTCAGAAATAGAACTTGCTAGCATCCTAGAAGCCCATACCCAAATACCCTTCCCTCTTGGACATAACCACTATTCTAACTTCGTGACATTATCTTGTTATACTTGATGGTTTTACCACCTGTGTATGCATCTCTAAATAGCTATTCCTTCTTTGAACAATGTTGACTTCTAGGAAGTTCTTCATTGTATTAAGACAATTTACTTCCCTGAAATCTTCTCTCATTAGTAGTAACTATAACCTAGGGGTTACAGATAACAAATTAAACATTTCTATCCATCAACACCTCAACCATTTCTCACACTGCATGGTTTCAATCTCATTTCACCTTTCTGCTTGTCCAGTTTGTGTATCTTTCTTGGAACGTATGATCCCCAATACAGAGCATAATATTCTATCTCTGGTTTATCATCTAAGCATAGGACTGGAATATCTCATCTCTTATTCTAGATCTCAAACTTCTATTGAGAAAGCCAAATAACACTGATGCCTAATGCTGACTTTATGAGACTAAAATATGTAATATAAAACAATGCCAGGAGCTTAATTTATGGCTAGTGAATAAATAAATGGGTGAATAAAAAAAACTTGTAAAAATTTGCCAGACTGGAATATTGTGCGGTAGGGAACTCCCAGGCTCTGTCTGTCCCTCTCAGAAGCAATGAATAAGCTGGCAAAAACTGTCAGAATCATCTTTTTCAGAACTTTAGAATCTAGGTTTAAAAACCTATAGCAAGCAGGGAAATGTTTAATGAAGACCAAAAACGGCAGAATTTCAGTACCAGAGCTCTGTGGCACTTTCATTTTCTGTTACCGTTCCCCACTCCTCAGTTCAGCAGTAAGAGATGCCCTAAGGGATTTCATATTCTTGGTTCACTCTTCCTTCCTTCATTGTGGAGTAGCAATCAGATTTCTCCTTAGTAGTCAGGACAAATCACTGCAGCCCATGTACTAACTCCCTTCTTTGCCTTTGATTCAGAGGCATGAAGAGCCCAAAGTGACTAGGCGGTAGTCTAAACTTTTAGTTCAATGGAATGATCATTGTGTCTCCTGGAGGAAGCATTTCTCCCCTTAGAACTGAGACCTCTAGGCCAGCAGATTTCAAGACCATGAGGAACAGGAAGCAAATTTTTGGCTAGAGAGTTACTAGGGGTGATAGTGAGTGGTGCCACTCCCATTTCCAGCCCTTTCTTCCTGGATTCATGAATATTGGCTATGGCCGAAACAGCACCGTATATTGGACACTGAGTCAGAGCATATACAACCTCCTGGAGAACCTTGCCTCAGCCCTGCAAAGTATTGGCACCCAGCTGTGTTGTAACTGAATCTTTGAAAGGTCATGCTATCGTTCTATCAAGTCAGCTGCTTCAGGATGGTGGAGAAAATGGTAAAACCAGTGAAATCCATGAGCACGGGCCCATTGCTACACTTCATTTGCTGTGAAGTGATTTCCTTGATTAGAAGCAATGCTGTGTGAAATACCATGACGGTGGAAAAGGCATTCTGTAAGCCCATGGATGGTAGTTTTGGCAGAAGCATTGCATGTAGGGTAGGCAGATCTGCACCCAAAATATATGTCTAACCCAATAACAAGAAAACTTTGCCCCTTCCATGATGGAAGAGGTCCAATGTCATCAACCTGCCACCCTGGGGAAGGGTGCCACGTCCAGGACTCAGTGTTGGTCTCTGCTGTTGGCTGATTGGGCACTTGGTCCTGGCTGCAGCCAGGTCTGCCTCGGTGAGTGGAAGTCCATGTTGCTGAACCCATGCATAAGCTCCATCTGCCACAGTGGCCACTTTGTTCATGAGCCCTTTGGATGATGACAGAGGTGGCTGGGGAAGGAGGCCGGTTAGTATCCACAGAATAAGTTGGTCATCTGATCCACTTGATTATTAAAATCCTCCTCTGCTTAGACCACTCTTTGGTGAGCATTCCTATGGGACACAAATACCTTCACATTCTTCACCCATTCTGATAAGTCTATCCACATACCTCTCCCAGACTTCATCATCACCAATTTTCAAATTATGTTTCTTCCAGGTCCCTGACCATCTAGCCAAACAATTGGCCACAGCCCATGAATTGGTATATAATTGCATAGCTGGTCATTTCTCCTTCCAAGCAAAATGAGCAACCAGGTACACTGCTCAAAGTTCTGCCCACTGGGAGGATTTCCTTCACCACATCCCTTCAAGGATGTCCCAGAAAGGGGCAATAGTGCTGCAGCTGTCCACTTTAGGATGGTGCCTGCATATCATACACCGGGCGCAAGTCTTCTCTTCCTCTGTCAACTGATTGTAGGGAACTCCGCATGAGGCCATAGGTGCAGGCTGGGAGAGAGAAGGTGGTATAGAAGGAGCGGGGAACATGGGCATTTGGACCACTTCTTCATATAACTTATTTGTACCTTCAGGACCTGCTTGGGTCTGATCTCATATTTACCTCTTCCATTTGATGATGGAGGGCTATTGTACATCCTCAACTTTATGGCGTGGTGGTCAGGTAACACTTAGTTCATGGTGGGCAGCTCAGGTTGCATGATAACTTTGGTGGCCTGTGGTTAAGCATTCAGTCTCTCCTAAGGCCCTGTAGCAGGCCAAACGCTGTTTCTTAAAAGGAGAGCAGTTATCCACAGAGGATGGCAGGGCTTTGTTCCAAAATTCTAAGGGCCTACACTGTAGGAGCTGGCAAAATGCTACAGACTGTATCCCTGTCTGCCACTGCCACTGCAAGCTCCATTGGATCTGCTGGATCATATGGTCCAAGTGGCAGAGCAGCTGGCATGGCAGCCTGGACCTGCTACAGAGCCTTCTCCTGGTATGGACCCTACTCAAAATTAGCAGCTCTTTGTGTCCCTCAGTAAATGGGCCAAAGTAATACACCCAAATGAGGAATATGTTGTCTCCAAAATCCAAAGAGGCCCACTAGGTGTTGTACCACTTTTTTGGTTGTAAAGGGGCCAGATGCAACAACTTAAACTGCATGTTAAAAGGGATATCTTGACATATACCACACCACTGGACCCCTAGAAATTTCTCTGAGGCAGTTCTCTGAATTTTTATCAGATTTATTTCCTCCTTCTGACACACAAATACCTTACCAATAAGTATAGAGTAGTTGCTACTTCTTTTCCTTAGGTCCAATCAGCATGGTGTCATCAGTGTAATGGACCAGTGTGATATCTTGTAGAAGGGAAAGATGATCAAGGTCCCTGTGAACTGAATTATGATATAGGGATGGAGAGTTGATACTCCTGAAGTAGGACAGTGAAGGTGTGTTTCTGGCCTTGCCAGCTGAAAGTAAACTGCTTCTGGTGGTCTTTCTAATAGAGATGGAGAAAAAGACATTGCCAGATCAACAGCTGCATAGCAGGGACCAGGGGATGTGTTAATTTGCTCAAGCAATGAAACCACATCTGGCATAGCAACTCCTATTGGAGTCACCACCAGGTTAACCTTACAACAATGCACTGTTATTCTCCAAGATCCCTCTGTCTTCTACACAGGCCAAATAGGTGAGTTGAATGGTATGTGGTGGGGATCACCACCCCTGCATCTTTCAAGTCCTTGATGGTGGCAGTAATCTCTTCAGTCCTTCCAGGAATGCAGTATTGCTTTTGGTTTACTATTTCCCTACATAGAGGCAGTTTTAGTGGCTTCCACTTGGCCTTTCGCCCATAATTGCCCTCATTCTACAGGTCAGGAAACCTGCGTGGGGATTCTGCTAGTTGCTGAGTATGGGGATTCCACTTATGAGTTCCAACACTGGGGAAATACCCACATGATGCATTTGAGGACCGACTGGGCCCACTGTGAGACAGATCAGAGCTGAAACTCCATTGACCACCTCCTGACCTCCATAAGCCCCTACTCTTGACTGGACCACAGCGATGTTTTGAGTCTCCTGGAATTAGTGTCAGTTCAGAGCCAGTGTCCAGTAATCCCCCCAAAGCCTGATCATTTCCTTTTCCCCAGTGCACAGTTATCCTGGTAAAAGGCCATCGATCCCTTTGGGGAAGTCTGGGAGAAAGATTAACAGTATGCATTTTTGGCAGTGTCCTTCCTCAAGGGGAGCCAGATTTCCTTTCATACAAGGGGTCCTGGTTCTGTAAACTGGCTCAAGTCTGGGAACTGAGGGAAAGACTATGACTCTGTTTTTATCATTTTTGTTCACTTGAGCTACTGCTCTTTTGCTTATACAGACCAAGTAAGAATTTAGTAAGCTGCCCGTACATTTCACTTCTAGGAACACCGTGATCAAATAGACAGCACTATCGGTCTCCATGCGTCAGACTACCCTGACTGCTGCTTTGACTCTGCTGTCCACTATGATAATCACACCCAGCTTGCCTCTGGACATGGGGTGCTGCCATTGGACTCTGCCACCCAGGCTCCAATTACTCTCCTTGCATTCAGGCTTCCCAATTCAGTGGCAGCAGTTCCCACTGTAAGTTCTGGCCTGCAGAGAAACGTGGTCACAGAGCTCTTCAAGGGTGCTGAGGATCCCCTCAAAGATTTATTTCTCACCGTTGTGGGGAAAGGAGTGTCCTCTGGGCCAGGGTAGTCCGCCCCAAAATGTGCCCCAAAGACATATTGATTATTTTGAATTACAGTTACTTAAGAAATGGCCAACACAAGAGAGATACTCTCACCCTCCTTTTCCCTGAAAGCAGGAAATAATCTCTCATGTGAAAGGTACATTCCCTGCATCTGAAAGTAGAAGGATACCTTTATCACCAGAGATAGGTAATTCAGGCTGAGAAGTCTGTATAAATGAACCTTGTTACTTCCCATATTCTGTTTAGATTCTTCACTAATTAGCGCCCAAAACCTAAGTTTCCTTGTCCTGTCAATTCCTTACAAATTTATTTGTCTAAAAAGTATAAAAGCTGCCTGCTTTGGCCACTTCTTAGATCCCATTTCTAAGAGACCTCCATGTGCATTAATTAAAATTTGGGGGGGTTTTCCCCCTGTTAATTTGTCTAGCATCAATTTTATTATTAGTCCAGCCACAAGAACTCAAAATGGATAGAAGGGGAGATTTCCCCCCCGATGCTACGCATCGAATATTTCTACGAGTGGAAAGTAAAATTAATAAATTATATCTTATTCTGAATGAAACTATATTGGTTCCTAATGATTGACCCTTCATCATTGACCACTTCATCTTCTAGAGATCAGTAAACTTCCAAGTATGTGCTCCAGGTCCCTTTCATCTTGGGACTTACAAATGCAGATACCTTGAGCCAAAGTTAAGGAATGATTCAAAATCTCCTGGTGTGGTGTCCAGGAATTTGCTTTGATTATCTCCATAGTAATCAGTGAATCACACTAAGACTTGAGAATCACAGCCCTAGATGCCCATAAGGCATCCATTAATAATTACCTCTAACTTTTTGGTTGGGACAGATGCCAACTGCACCTGTTTGGATTTCAGATATTCACCTTTATCCTCTCTTTGAAAATTGGAAGATGATTTTCCCATTTCCTGTTGCCTCTTATTTTTCCCACAAGTCCTTAAGTATCCCTGGTTCAGAATTTTTTCAAAGTAGAGAAATTATTCCAAAACCCACAAATGATAGAATTCAATAGTAAATGATACAGTTTCTTTATCATTTTTACACTTATCTTCATCTCCTCTCTCCCTTATGTATTTTCTTGCATTTTACTTATGATGCTCATTTTCCTTGACAGAGCAGAAGCAATGTATGGGTTAGTCAAGTGGCTGACTGTCTCAAGTATACCTTAAATTAGTATCCTGCTCCTATCTCATGGGTTTAGGGCCCTAAAGTGGGAGTTTTGATATGAAGTATTTCAGTTTTTGTTTATAAAGAAGCATCTGAGTGTTGTCCCTTTCAATGTGGAGTTTATACATGGGTTGCTTTTATGCAAAGTATTTAGGCATTATTTGGGTAATGCCTTCAGAGCCAACAAAAGAACCTTAGCATTGTTTATGTACAGTTAAACCTCTCGCTTTTACTGTTTGCACTACAGTCGACTTGGTTATCAGTCTTCCCTAAACGCTCCAAATGGTTTATTCCATATTTTGAGCTATTCTGCATGATTTTCTGTGCCATATGTCGCATTAATTCTGCGCTGTACCTGCTACAGTAGTCCCCTTAGCGTCTACAATTCTGTTTCTTCTGAAATGTCAACCGTGCTCTTTTTACTTAGAGTCGCCATCTGCTGGTGGGAATTCTGCTTGCCACTATTTGTAGCCCATAGGCTCTAGAATCCTCCTACGTCCACATTCCTTGCCGGGCGCGGTGGCGCGTGCCTGTAGTCCCAGCTACTCGGGAGGCTGAGGCAGGAGGATCGCTTGAGTCCAGGAGTTCTGGGCTGTAGTGCGCTATGCCGATCGGGTGTCCGCACTAAGTTCGGCATCAATATGGTGACCTCCCGGGAGCGGGGGACCACCAGGTTGCCTAAAGAGGGGTGAACCGGCCCAGGTCGGAAACGGAGCAGGTCAAAACTCCCGTGCTGATCAGTAGTGGGATCGCGCCTGTGAATAGCCACTGCACTCCAGCCTGGGCAACATAGCGAGACCCCGTCTCTTTTGAGTTCTTATCTTAAAATAGGCTTTCTTCCCACGTATATATCACAACAAAAAGTACCATGTTTACATTCTTGCACGACTGATTTCCCACTGCATCGTGAATTCCTTTGGCGGGGCAATATTGTCTTATTTTTATTTTTAATCTTACTTCACCATTACCTAGCGAAACAATTGAATATTCAGGTTGCCAAGCATTAATGGAGCCCCTATTGTATGCCAAGTACTATGCTGAGCCCAGGGGATCCCAGTATCTAGATTGGATGAGAATCCCACAATACACCACAAAATGCTCTTCGGAGAGCAAGACATCAGAATAGGAACTCCTTTTTGAGGGTTCATTTGCTTTGATCATTGAGGGTAACTGTAGGGTGTATGAAATAGTCCACTTCGTTAAATTTCAACACTGTGCACGTCAGGGAAAGGGGTCGTTGCTCCTGTACGCAGAGTTCCACCTGGGGAAATCCTCCCAGTGCGCTTCTTGTAAATTGTCTTGACCCGCAGGGGTCACTGTGGAGGCTGGCTTGAGTCCCGAAACGCAAGGGAGCAAAGTAACCGGCCTAGTCCATAAGCTTTCCAGGAAGGAATGAAGTTTCAAGAAAATAGTTTGGATCTATTTCGAATTGTTTTGGTACAACGAAAAGGGAGCTGACGACGGACTTGACAGCCGAACGCTGCACAAAAGTGACGAAAAGCAGTTCGCTTCAAGGAATATTGGGTCTTCTGCGCGGCCGTAGATCCGCCAAGTGCGCCTGCGCATAAGAGTAGCAGCGTTGAGTCAGGCCGGCGGTGGAGGAAACTGCGGTAGAGACCCTCAAGCCTCGCCATGAAAACCCGTTTTAGCACCGTTGACCTCCGCGCGGTACTCGCGGAGCTGAATGCCCGGTACTGTATGACGGGTGACCAGGCTCGTGCGGGTGGTGCAGGAGGCAGAGGCCATGGCTCCACCGTGGAAACAAGAACGGCCTTATGTTTCCCCTGGGTCCCCCCGGTCCTGTTCTTCTGTGGACCTGGCTAGGCCTGAGTGGGCGAGCGCGTGACATCTTTCTGTGGCTCTCAGGATACCGGGGGTACCCCGGCGGTCGCGTGCCCCACTCCCCGCTCTCGTGGGCTGCTAGTCTCGCCAGGTCTTGCATCCGGCTTTGGCGGGGCTCTTGGCCTGTCGGCCTGAGTCGCCCGGGTCTGGCAGCAAACGTTTAGTAAAAGACGAGACGCCAGGTGGAGGACGCCAGTGTAGTCATTTGCTTCAGAGGTTTCCAGACCAGAGGCTTGGTTTGTTAGACGCTCCTCCTCACCGCAGAGAAAGGCAGCATCGCCTTTTTAGCCGGAGGTAACAGATTTGGCCTGAGGTCTGCATTCTAATCTGCTTTCTGTCATTCAGCTGTGTGAGCTTTGTCATATTTCTCAGGGCCTCGTTTACATATTTTCTTTTATAATTAAGTGGGTTAGATTTTATTGTATTTCCTAAAATATATATTGGATCACTTAAAAGACTCAAGGCATAGTATAGTGTTCTAGAGCTGATAGACCACTTTCGTTCTTAAATAGTTACACTCAAGGTTTGGGCTCAATGTCTGATGGCCTTCAGACTGCACACTGGTTGACTCCGTATCTTTAGAGTCAAAGATCCCCCCTTTCGCCATCTCTGCTTTCGCCTACAGCTTTAAATTGTGTGAAGTTTTATGTTTCAAATGGTAGTATGATTTGTTACATGTTTCCTTTCTCTTTGCAGCTTGCTAGGAATGAGAGTAAACAATGTTTACGATGTGGATAATAAGACGTATCTTATTCGTCTTCAAAAGTAAGAGCATTTTATAGGCTTGTTTTATCTTTTGTATAACTAAATATGAGCTTGTTTGTTTTTTTTAACCTGAGTTAATGCTCCCCTAAAAATTTTTTGACTTTTTTCTTTTACAGACCAGACGTTAAAGCTACACTTTTACTTGAATCTGGCATACGAATTCACACGACAGAATTTGAATGGCCTAAGAATATGATGCCGTCTAGTTTTGCCATGAAGGTAAGTTTTAAGTTATACTTGAAGCTAAATTTTACGGCCCTGAGATTGGTCACTAACAATTGAAATTATAAATGGGTTTTTCTTCACTGTTATAAATAAAATAGAGATAAAATAGAGTAGTTGATAGATACTGGTTGAATAAAGGAGATGTTTAACTTCTCCCTTGTACCCTTCATGCCACTTTGTGTGCCACATCTTTATGTTCCCACAGTTACCGTTCTTACTCAAGCTTTTATAATGCTGGACATTATAGCCATTTAACTCTAATACTCTTCTCACTATCAAAACAATTCTGTGTTAGACCGACATTGGTTTTTCTAAAGCATCATTTTCATTAGTTTTCCCACCTTTTATGATTCTCTAATTGCTGAATCCATATCCTATACCCCAGCATTCTTGGCTTTCTGTAATCTGCCCTCCTCCCTCCTTCCCTAGCCTTGCCTTCCACAGCTCACTTTTCAGCTACCAATCTGTATTTTGTTGGAATACTCAGTGACATTAGTATGCTACCAACCATATCTTTTTACTTTTCACTTTTCTTTTTGTTTTTACTATTAAAACTGAGATCCCACATTTGTGGATGTATTACCCTTTCACTTATTGACACAAGAGATATACTGAAAAGCTCATGATGCAGAGGAAAGACATTAGAGTCAGATATACCTAACTTTGAATTAATGGTATTGCTGCTGAATAATTTTATAACCTGGAAATTTTACTTAATCTCTTGGAACTTGTTTCTTTAAATGTGAAATGTAGATAATGCCTCCCTCATGGGGTTATTGGTGAGGATTAATTGAAGTTACATGTAAAGCACCTAACACAATGCCTGACACATAATAGGGCTCCATATGTATTAATTTCCTTCTTCCTCTCCTCCTCACTTTCCTTCAGAAATTTATTTGTTTTGGCATTGTGTTATTTCATTAGAGGCTTTACAGAGAAGATCCTTATCCCCAGCAACTTAGAATCTGTTTTGGATTACACGTTAGGTAAGTGTTTCCCAAATCACAAGGCCTGTCACAAAATTATCAAATTCTTAAAAGTTTAATTTACTTAATAGTAACCCCAAATGGTTCTATTTTGGGGATTGTCCTTAATAATAATGACACTTTATATTTGTATAGTACTTTTCAAAGAATAATGCATACTTCATTTAAGTTGTTTAATAACTTGGGTATGAAGAACTAATATTGTTTCAGTTTTACATATGATATAACAGATAATAAAATATATGATACTGGGACTGTATAAACATCCCCAAATGAGGCTACATCAATAGGAGCTCAGACACTCAAAAAAAAACAAAAAAAAACTTAGAATTTAATGAGTTATGTGTGCATGTAAATCTAAATGTGTATAAAAATTCTCTTCAGTGGAGCAGACAATGTTAAGTACTTTATAAATAACTAAAAGAGCTGCTACTGTTGTATGTCACAGGCAGGGTCATGTTTAGTATGTGGTAAATCACAGTGATTGTTCCTAATTCTCACATTTGGGGATGCCAGCTGTAGCTTTGTGGCACTGACAGAAGCTTGTTTTCACCAAGCTGCTAGTAGGGAAATAAAGAAAAAACAAGTTTTACATATGTATTATATGTCCATCTATACTCTTGATAATTTTCCCTTTTTCACCATTCCGTGGTGTGGACTTCTGTTCCATTCAAGGATGCCTTTTATCTTCATTTTAACTTTATTTTTCTCAAAATATTACTGGGGGAATTGATTATGATTTTCACCTGGAGATTTAAAGACAGCCCTGAATGTAGGTCACTGTTTAAATCAAAATTAATATAGGCCACTTTTAAATGAGAACTATTGAATTTAGGAGGGAGAGATTATTCTATGAAGGTTGAAAAGTCTTACATCTGCCTGAATATATGTGAGTATATAATTCTGCCTGAATATATAAAATGAGAATTTTAGTCAATTTGAACAGTAGATCTGGAGAAGAACTCTTCTTAGTTATGAAAAAATTGGCATTAACTTGAAGAATGACCCTGTATATTCTTCTTCTCCTTTTTTTTAAGATGGTTTTAGTGTAAATTCTGTGTAAAATTTGTTTTGGATTTGAGGCTTGAAGAAAAGAAAGCATTCTTTCTTTCTGGTCTTGACTAAGGGATCTTTCAAATTCAAATTTAGAAACAATTGTAAAAATTTTTTTTAGGAGCTACAGAGTAGTCTTGTTTTTGGTCCATGTCATACTTAAATATTTGTACATGTAATATAAAACAGTAGGTATTTACCAAGTAAATTGTCTTTGGGTTTAACATGTTAATTTTATTTTAATTGTTTATAAGAACAAGAACATTATGACTAGGGATAAGAAGAATGGGATTTGATAAAGGATAGGAGTTACTACATTTGGATTTGAGCTAGGTTGTTCAAAAGCCTGGAGATAGTACCAGAAAAATTCTGTTTGGGTCTTATTAATAAAGTTTGTGGGAATAGAGGGTAATTGGTTGTAAGTTGGAGGACTAATTTATAGAATTCCATTGAGCTCCTGGTTCAGAATTTGTATTTGAAGTGAAAGATTAGTGGAAACCACTAGTTAATCTTGAACACAAACACACAGAAGGAAATTTGGGATACTTAAAAAATTTCAGTAGAAAGAGGCTTAAAAAAAAGTTACAGCTTTGTGTGAGGTCCTCAGAATAAGAACGGATTTATTTAGCAGTGGTATAAAGCAACAACATAAACTTCGCTATAGGTCTCTTACTGTCTACTTAAAAATTGGATATAAAATACTGTTTCAGAGTTAGCAGTCAGAGTTGTCTGAAATAAAATGTGTTTCCTCTGATAATGACTCTGTAAGTTTTAATTTTGACTATACTGTTTTATCTGTTAGTCTTAAGATGTTATTCTTGATGGAAATGAAAAGAAGAAACTTAATTATAAACCAATACTGAATGATTAGGAATTCACTTTTACTATATAAATGCCTTTTTTCTTCTCTTTCTTGCTAGTGCCGAAAACATTTGAAGAGTCGGAGATTAGTCAGTGCAAAACAGCTTGGTGTGGATAGAATTGTGGATTTTCAATTTGGAAGTGACGAAGCTGCTTATCACTTAATCATTGAGCTGTATGACAGGGTAAGTTAAATTTGGGGGATGGGGTGAGGAGAATTATTATATTGTTAATTATTCATGTAATAGTGCTGTCAGACATGGGCAGGGAACATTTTTTTCTTCTCAAAGGCCATTGATACACTAGGATAATAAAGTGCAACACGAGTAAAATGTAATTTTCCATTAATCTTCCTTTTTATCTGGAGGCCAGAATTTAGGCAGACTGTAGCCATTTAAAATAGCATTTGAGGGACTTCCCTGGTGGTCCAGTGGTTAAGACTCTGTGCTTCCACTGCAGGGGGTGCAGGTTTAATCCCTGGTCTGGGAACTAAGATCCTGTATGCCATGTGGCATGGCCAGAAAAAAAACAAAAACAAAAACTATAATAAAATAGCATTTGAATGTAGGAGACGAAGATCCGAGAACTGAAGAAATTATCTACTACTTTATATTTCAGGACTAGAGTGGTACAACCAGCAAATTGTCAAATAGTTTTGTCATAAATAAGACCGCAGTTGAGACTCAGGGACATTGCCATGTTTTCAGTGTCATCAGTCGTAAGAGGAAGACTACTGATGGCCTCACCATTCTTGCTTCTTGCCTCTTAATCCTTCCATTTAGTTACCTGTTCTATCTTGGAAATGTTTCATGAGCTACCTACAGCAAAATAAATTCCATTTGCATCAAAAATTTAAATATAAAGAGTGAAACCATAGAAGTACTAGGTGAAAATATGGATTAAGATAAATGAATTTGGGATGAAAAAGACTTTTAAGCCTAACAGTGAAAACAAATATTGATAGATATGACTGCTTAATTTTAAAGCTGTGTAAGGCAATTTAACTGTGTAAGGCAGAAAACACCATGAACTGTTGATACATATATCAAAAGTGAAAAACTGGGGAAAAATATTTTAACTTGTGTGGTAAATAAAATGCTCATAATCCTAATACGTAGTTTTCACAAACCATTCAAGTGGAAAAATGGGTAAAGTGCTTGATTACACCATTCAAAAAATAATACAAATGGCTTATGAAAGCATGAATACTCTATAAATTAACAGATTACTGAAAGATAAAAATGATAGTTTTTTTCCTCCCCTTTTTTTCTTTCTCTGTCAATATATAAATGATTGGAAAGTTTGACAATAACCAGTATTATCAAGAATGTACAGGGAGGGCTTCCCTGGGGGCGCAGTGGTTGAGAGTCCGCCTGCCAATGCAGGGGACACAGGTTCATGCCCCGGTCCGGGAAGATCCCACATGCTGCAGAGCGGCTGGGCCCGTGAGCCATGGCCGTTGAGCCTGCGCGTCCGGAGCCTGTGTTCCGCAAAGGGAGAGGCCACAGCAGTGAGAGGCCCGCGTACCACAAAAAAAAAGAAAAGAAAAGAAAAAAAAGAATGTACAGGGAGTTCCCTGGTGACCTAGTGGTTAGGATTCTGGGCTTTCACTGCCGTGACCTGGGTTCAGTCCTCGGTCAGGGAACCGAGATACTGCAAGCTGTGCAGCGTGGCCAAAAAAAAAAAAAAATAAGGGAGAGAATTTGAAAAAGGATGTACGGGAGCAAGGGTAGATTATTACTTTTTCATTTTTGCGGTACGCGGACCTCTCACTGTTGTGGCCTCTCCCGTTGCGGAGCACACACTGCGGACGCGCAGCCTCAGCGGCCATGGCTCACGGGCCCAGCCGCTCGGCGGCATGTGAGATCTTCCCGGACCGGGGCACGAACCCGTGTCCCCTGCATCGGCAGGCGGACTCTCAACCACTGCGCCACCAGGGAAGCCCGCAAGGGTAGATTAGAACATTATTTTTGGAAGATTGTTTGACAGTATATAACATGATTTTTAAAGTTTATGTGCATAACCTTTGACGCAGGAATTCCACTTCTAGCAATTTATCATAAGAAACGTTTGCGGCAAGTGCTCAGGAAGGACCATACCAAGGATAGTCTTTATAGTGTTTATAATAGTTAAAACTTGGAAAGAAGCTAAATGTCTTTGCTTTTTTGTTGTTTGTTGTTTTTTGCTTTTTCTCCATTTCTCTGTGACTGTCATCTCTTAAATGTTCCCATTTATTTCTTGCATGAGTCACTTGGGCTGGACTTATCACAGCTTTTAAGTGGAAATCGGTCCCTAGTTGTTCCTCATGTGTGGAATTTTTCTATTCTAGCTAGACTCCAAGCGACTCCATTATTCAAAGCTAAATTTCTATGAATAAGAGATTGGTTAAATAATTAAGGGAGACCCGAATAATAGAATGTGTAATTTTTAAAAATAATATTGAGCTGTTCGTTTTTTCTTCTTTCTTATCAATGTTTTTTACCACATGCTTTTAATCATTTTAAGGTTTTTGTGAGATATATGGCACATACATTATAAGTGTGCACTTTAGTGAACTATCAGAAGTGGACATACTTGTATTAGTTATTTACCTGGATGTGGGACCAGGACAGCGAGACCACCTGCTGATCCTTGCACTTGTCTTTAATTGTCTATGCACTTCTCTTTGCCTCTAATTCCTTTACCCATCTTTCTGCCCCCCCTCTCCTGCAGGCAGCAGCAGCTACAGCTGCAGTGGCTGCTCTCCTGGAATTGATTTTTGTATGTGGTCTCAGGTAGTGGTCAATTAAAAAAAAAATTTGTATGATAACCTTTTTAAAACCTTTTTTGTTTTGAAATGATTATAGATTCACAGGAAGTTGCAAAGATAGAACAGAGAGGTCTGGTGTACCCTTCACCCAGTTCCCCTCAGTTGTTACATGTTACATAATTATATTACAATAACAAAATCAAGAAATCAGTATTGGTACAATGTATGCATATAATTCAATGCATTTCACCATGTTTGTAGATTCAAGTAACCACCACTGCAACAAGATACAGAATTCTTCCATTACCACAGAGATCTTCCTTGCTTGTGGTACCCCTTTGTAGTAACACCCACCCCTCTTCCTCCCATCCCTGCACGCTGGCAACTACTAACTTGTTCCATCTCCATAATTTTGTCATTATAAATCGGGTCTTTAACAAAGAAGGCAGTCTCAGAACCTTGGTGAAAAGGACATACCAGATAGTCTTAAATAGGAGTTGATAAACTACAGCCTGTGGCCCCTTTTTGTAAAGCCTGTGAGTTTAAGAATGGTTTTTGCAATACATTTTAAGAGCTCTTTAAAAAGAAAGAAGAATATGCAACAGAAACCATATGTGGCCCACAAACCCTAAAATATTTATTATCTTGCCTTTTATGGGAAAAGTTTGCTGATCCCTGCTCTTAAATAATAGACTCATATTGTCTGAGCTAATATTGCTTGGACAGATGCCAGACTGTATCAGGGATGCCAAGTTAGGATTTTTAAGATTCTTTTTAGTCTAGAAGCAGATGCCTTCATGAAAATAGAGTGTTAACCTATGATCTAGGACAATCAGAATTGATTACACAGGACTGAATAAACTGGGGAGAATCTGATTGTGGTTATTTTTTTCAGAATGTTGTTGATATTATTTTTATGATAGTTATATGATAAAGCCCTTCTGACGTGTAACTTAGTAACTATACTAGTGCTAGTTGGAGTGATACATTCTTTAAATGGTAGTTTGCTCTCTTTGGTCTCTTAGAATTTAGGAACACTTGCCTTTTACTGAGATTGTTTTACTGCTCAAGACAGTGTGTCTATTTACATAGGTTCAATAAGAATTTGTCCTTTTTACCAGGTTACAATTAGGCAAATTGATTGTGTAGCCAAGGTCAAACCTAGAGTGTCACATTTGAGAATAAATCTCATTCAGTTAGGTGTGAAAAGCTCACCATTAAGGAAAAAAGGTTATACTTCATATGTAAAGCCAGTGTCCACAAAGCCCTCCTGAGAACCTAGTCTTATACCTTATCTGTGGCATATAGGATTCTAGCCTGCAGGAAGTAAGGAAGGTCACTTCTTGTAGATTTGCGTGACTTCTCGTAGAGAAGAATTTACTCACATTTATAGGTGCACCACAGACAAAACCAGTAGTGATTTTTTCTTTTCTTTTTTTGGTTTCCATAGCTTTGAGTTAGAAGCAAATAATAATTTTTAAGTCTCTGGAATAATAGAGGCTATTGAAGATATAATTCCATATATCTTATGAATTCTTCAGGCAGCAGTGATTATGAAGGCTTCAGTAACTGCTTGATACCATGTGGCTCTAGATTTGCTGTCTATAATTTATACATATGTTAGTTAACATTTCTTGCAGCACTTGTGTAAATAAATCAGTCCAAGAAACAAAGTAGCTTTTTCTGTGTATATGTGTAATAAAAAATAATTTGAGATGTTGTAGTCATGAGAGGAGACTGTTAAAAATTATCCAAAATTTGAAAATAGACAAAAAGGATAAAATGTCAGTTTAGTATCCTGCCAGGTGTTGTCTAGCGTTGTCTAGCCGACACTCCTGGGGATTCTAGGGATGTGGTTTTTTTGTTTTTTTTTTCTCTAGTTGCGGCAAGTGGGGACTGTTGTTCCTTGCGGTGGGTGGGCTTCTCATTGTGATGGCTTCTCTTGTTGCGGAGCGCGGGCTCTAGGCGTGAGGGCTTCAGTAGTTGCAGCATGCGGGCTCAGTAGTTGTGGCTCACAGGCTTAGTTGCTCCACGGCATGTTGAATCTTCCCGGACCAGGGATCGAATCCATGTCCCCTGAATTGGCAGGCGGATTCTTAACCACTGTGCCACCCGGGAAGACCCTGCTATTTACTCTTGATTAGGCTCTTTTACAACTCGTTAAGGGTGGACTTTAACTTACAGAAAACTGATAGCAATGCAAATAATTCTTGCCTGATAGCAATGAAAATTAATTTCATCTAGTAGAGATTCAAATTATCTCTGTCCAGAGAAAAGATAGCCCCAGAGGTTGCAGTTTTATTGCCCTAAATTGGCAATCTTACACAATCATTCTTTTCTCACCCACTCTAAGTAGTCCACTTACTTCATTTCTCTTAGAACCAGTTTTGTCATCTAGTTCTCTCGTTAATTAGTTGAATAACTTTTTGGCAGTTATAAAAATAGTATATTGTTTTCTGGTGACCACTGTTTCTGTTGAAACCAGTGTCAGTCATACTGTTGCTCCTTTGAAGGTAATCTCTCCTTTTTATCTGGGTGCTTTAAATTTTTTTCTCTTTGTCTTTGATTTTCAGTAGTTTGCTATGATATGTCTAGTTGATTTTCCTTTGTAATTACCTTCTGGGGTTCACAGTGCTTCTAGAATCTGTGAGTTGGTGTTTTTCATCAGTATGGGAAAATTCAGTCACATTTTCTTTTGATCTATCTTCCACTAATTTTATTGCTATCAGACAAGAATCATTTGGAATCATTTGTAATTGCTCTATTATCTGATTCCTCTGATGTCTGTTTTATAGTCTGTTATTCTTTTAACTATAATTACATTGTCTTGTCTCCTCCCATGCCTGGTTACTTTATTGTGTGCCAGGCATTGAGTAGGAAAAATAATAGATAAATCGTGAGACCTGGAATGATGTTATCTTCCTTTAGAGAGGATATTTGCTTTAGACAGGTTGCTAAGGACACAAGTAATCCCATATTAACGTTACTCCAATCAAGAATTGAATTGATTAGGAGCTGGGTGTGGGAAAGCTGGAAAATTTCCGGTTCACTCCTCCTGGGATGCAGCCTTTTGGGGTCAGTATTCATAGCTGAACTTATCAGGGATAAATCCCCTTAGCCCCTACCCCTTTCACTTGGACCCTGAACTCAAATTTTTATTCTCCTTAGTTGTCCTGTGAGCCTATCAAAATTCACGCTCAGCTTCTCAGCCTGTCAGCTGATTCTTAACTGTTAGATAAATGATCCTAGGGAAGAAGGAGCTCTAAGTGTGGAGCTCACCTTTCTGAGTTTTCCTCTCCTAGATTTTGATCCTATAAATGTTTACTGCCTGTTTGCATTTTTTGTTTCGTAAGAGACTTGCTTTGTATCTTGTCCAGTTTTTCTTTTTCTCAGTAGGACAATAGTTAGAATTATCTAGACTACCATTTAAATTAAAAATGTTTATACAAGTAGTACACAAATATATTCTCAGTATATAGAAAAGTTTGTAGAATTAAAATTGAAGGTCTTATCACCCCTGGCCTAACCAGTTCCTCATCCCAAAGTAACCACTGTTATGTTTGGTGTCCTATTTATGATCCCTTTCCCCCACTCCCACCCACCCCAATTAAAAAACAAGAGAAGGTTTTTTTCATTGGTGGGGGGAGAAATCTCTAGAATGTAACTAATTGCAGGCTGCCTTAGGTTTAACTCAATGTGAAGTTTAAGTTATATATCAGACATAGGCCTTTCCTTTTTTTCTTTTTTTCCTTTTTCAATTTAAACTTAGCACTTAATGATGTAAATTTTCTTTCCACAGAATAAAAAAGTCTTCATTATCATTTAAAAATTTAAATAATTTTTTTATTTTATAGTAATACTAGATTTGTAGAAAAGTTGCAAAGATAATAAAGAAAATTCTGGTATACCCTTCACTTAGTTTCTCTTAATGTTAACATCTTATATAACCATGGTACATTTGTCAAAACTGAGAAATTCACATTGGTACATTACTGCTAATCAAACTACAGACTTTATTTGGGTTTCACCAGTTTTTCTACTCATGTTCTTTTTTCTGTTCCAGGATTCAATCCAGGATACCCCCTTGCATTTAGTGTTTTGAAGGCTCTGCTCAATTGGCATGTGTACTGTCTAGGTTCCAGAGGTCCACTTAGTGATGAGTTTGGAATAGATATTCAGGATTTATATATGAGAGTATGTGCTTAGGAATTTTCAGTACTCACTGTGGTATTTAAGAGAAGTATGTTAGTTGATTCTTACAGTAGATCTTGAAGATTGCTCTCTCCTCTCTCTATACCAGGGTCTGAGCTTCTAGCCTTCATGTCTGGAGTTTTGATGTATGGTTTATCTAGAGTCGATCAGACCTTAGGTAAAGAGGCTGTTACTATTCAGACTCACTTAAGAAAGTCAGTTTATTAATTTGTGAAAAGAAGTTTCCAGTACGAAAGACTCTGGAGAAAGTAAGATTAGAAAATGGATTATTGAGTACATCAGAGACAAGTGCAGTATTTCCCCAAGTAAATTCCTCGACACCACTTCCATATGATAATAGCCTAGAAAAATGGTTCCCCTAGTCATAAAAATTTGAAGAACCTTGAGAATAAATAAGGTAAATATTTTTTTTTTAACTCTAGGACTTACCAGTGCCTTTAATATGATCATGTGATGTGTACATCCCCTAGGGAAGGATATGTTACATAGAATTTCCAAAACTTATTAGATCACAGAATTTTTTTCTTTTTAATGGGAGTAGTGGAAACCATCTTAACAGAATACTTTTGGGAAACCTTGGTTTAAAGAAAGCCCTCTGAGGGAAGTAACTGCCCTACTGGAATCTTCCAGATGTTCTTGATAACTGAACAGTTTGATTCAACAAACATTTATTGAGCACTTTATATGTGCCAGGTCCTATGGCCAGGTCTGTTTTTCAAGTCACACCTTTATGAACCAATCAGACACTATATGGACTTCTATCCAAGTCTCCTACTTTCCTTCTCCAGTTAACATTTCTGTTCTTTAAGTTAAATGTTTAAATTTCTAAATGCATGATTTCTTTGAAGTTAGAACATTTAGCAGTAGGTCCTGCTCTTTCAACACCTAGTAACTTCAGGTTATCTACAGGCATTCCTCATTTTACTGAGCTTTGCTTTATGCTTCTCATATACTGCGTTTTTTACAAATTGAAGGTTTGTGGCAGTCCTGCATCAAGTAATTTTTCGCTGTCAGTGCCATTTTTCCAACAGCATTTGCTCACTTTATGTCTCTGTCACATTTTTAAAATTCTCACAATATTTGAAACTTTTTCATTACTATTATATTTTTATGGTTATTTGTGATCAGTGATCTTTAATGTTACTACGAACAACTCACTGAAAGCTCAGATGATGGTTAGCAGTTCTTAACAATAAAGTATTTTTAAATTAATTACGTACCTTGTTTTTTAAAGTATATTATTATCTTTATATACTATATTATACATTGTGTTATGATACATTATATTTTACATTATATTATTAAACATTACAATATAGTGTAAGCATAACTTTTATATGCACTGGGAAACCAAAAAATTCGTGTGACTTGCTTTATTGAAATATTTGCTTTATTTCGGTGGTCTGGAACCAAACCTGCAATAACGTCAAGGTATGCCTGTATATTTGTGATCAAGGTGAATGGTGGCCCCATCTAGTGAACATTATCTTGCAACCTGTTATTCCTCATGAGATTGGGGCTGTTCCCACCGTCTTCTGGGACCACCTTCTAAGTACTTGCTAAGGCATGTGTGACCATTTATTTTCATGGATGCTTCTTTGTATTTTAATTATACAGCAACCTTCACTGTCTATAATAAATTTGGAAGTTTGTGTTTTTTGGGCAGTTTTATTTTCATTAGGTTTCTCCCCTGGTTTTTACTGAAAAGATTATGTAACAATATTAAGTTTTAAAAAGACTTTTTAATCCTCACTCTTTAATAAGTATTTTAATTTTTCCTGTGTTTGCCTTCCACTTCCCAGGATACATTTGCCTTATACTTCCCAGAATACAGGATTTTTTGGTCTTCCTGTTTTTTAGTTAACATTATAAACATTTTCCTACTTTTTTTACATAGTCTTTTTTCAAAGAATCAATTTTATTTATTTATTTATTTTTGGTTGTGTTGGGTCTTCGTTGCTGTGCACAGGCTTTCTCTAGTTGCATCGAGCGGGGGCTACTCTTCATTGCGGTATGCGGGCTTCTCAATTCTGGTGGCTTCTCTTGTTGCGGAGCACAGGCTCTAGGCGCGCGGGCTCTAGTTGTGTAGTTGTGGCACATGGGCTTAGTTGCTTCGCGGCATGTGGGATATTCCCGGACCAGGGCTCGAACCTGTGTCCCCTGCATTGGCAGGCAGATTCTTAACCACTGCACCACCAGGTAAGTCCTACATAATCTTCTTAAGTTAACAGCTTTTAAATATTTTGTCATATTGGTATAATTTATTTATCAATATCTCCAATTTTTACATTTAGGCTGTTTGCAGTTTTTTTCTATTGTAAGTAAGATGCAGTTTAAGCATGTAGCTTCTGGTTTTATTGAGGTATTACACTAGGCCACATAACCAAGTGTGGAATTCCTTGGTCAAAGGGTATAACGGCCTTTATTGATTTTTCCATATAACTAATTGTTATTCAAAGACAAATTGCAGGTGAAAGTATAAATAGCTCTGTGTTTGGCTTCTGAAATGTATGTTGTTTTTCTTAATAAGCCACAGTGTTTGTAGATTTGCCTCAACCAAGTGCAACATTAAGTTCAGTTGGTGGTCATCAAGGTGTTAATTGATTATTCTGCTTCTAATAGTGACCTCTGCAGAACCACCAGACAGTGAGTTTAAAGTTGCTCTTGATTGCTTCATTATGTTTCAAACTTGGGATGTTTAGATTTATTTTATTTCATAGTCTGTGCTGGGCAAGTGCAAGGGGCACTGTTTAGATGCAACTCAAATGCTTTGTGTTTGTAACTCATTTCTATAGCCTTGATTGGGTTTTTAAGAGACTACATTTTCTTTCTCAATTTTTAAGATTTAAGAATGATTTGGGAAAAGCATTAAATTATATTTTATTCTATTACAGGGGAACATTGTTCTTACAGATTATGAGTACCTAATTTTAAATATCCTAAGATTTCGAACTGATGAGTCAGATGATGTTAAATTTGCTGTTCGTGAACACTATCCAGTTGATCACGCTAGAGCTGCCGAACCTTTGCTTACCTTGGAAAGGTAACATGTTTGTTTTATTAACTCATTTCATATTGTATTACATAGTAAAATAGATCATATATCAGAATATGAAAGAACTGTCACATAAGAAAATATTTTACTTGCATAAAATAAATTTGGGCTGCTTGAACTACATAAGTGCACTTAAACGTAAGCAGTTAAGCCTTATTTGGGAGTGGCAAATGTACGTTTTTTTAATCTAAGTTTGGTGTTACTTCAGATGTTTATGATTTCTTGGTAAAGTGGGGGAATTTATTAGCTGTTCTGTGAGAAGACAAATGGATATCTTGGCAGAGCGCAAAAGGAGATAGGAATTCTGGTTTAGCTAAAAAATAGGAGTATGATGCGATAAGGTGCTGACTATAACAGTACTCTTCTGGCTGGAAGGCTTTGCTAATAGGCTACAGCAGTGGTTTTCAAAGTTTAGAATGCATCAGAATCACCTAGAGGGTTTGGTAAAATATAGATCCCCCTGCCCCCACCAGGTTTTAAGTAGATCTGGTGTAGATCCCAGGAATTTACATTTCTAACAAGTTTGCAGGTGAGGTTGATGCTGACTTGGGGGGGAATACTGTGGCCCACAGCATCCTTGAGTTCTTTCTAGATGTTTAATTAGGTAAAGCCATTTCAGGTGTTAAGATATATCACCGGGGGGATAACTTGGGAGATTGGGATTGACATATACACACTACTGTATATAAAATAGATAACTAGTAAGAACATGCTATATAGCACAGGGAACTCTACTCAGTACTCTGTAATGGCCTATATGGGAAAAGAATCTAAAAAAAAAGAAGAGTGGATATATGTATAACTGATTCACTTTGCTGGACACCTGAAACTAACACAACATTGTGAATCAACTACAATAAAATATTTTTTAAAAACCCATATATCACCAGTCTCCACAAACTACATTTAACTGTTGCATAAAAATGTGTCTTTCATGTCATATATGGGCATGCTGACGATAAGCAGTATGACTTCGTTGAAAAAGTATTGATGTTCCTTGGAAAACTTGGTTTCAAGTCCCAGTCTGCTGTTCAGGAACCTACTAAACTTAGATAAATTACTTTTATGATCCTTTTTTTTTTAACCTATAAAGTGAACTAGCTCCTCTTGTATTTTAGGATATTTTGAAGATCAGGCAAATTGATGCATATGAAAGTACTGTGAACATGAATATGGCTGTAGGGTTTATTAAATATAAGATAGTAAGGGGTGTGTCAATTTTGTTTCACAGATTGACTGAAATAATAGCCAGTGCACCTAAGGGTGAACTACTGAAGAGAGTTCTTAACCCATTACTTCGTGAGTAATCCTATATAGAGCAATGAAGTGTTTGTAAGATAATATGGTTTCTTAGAAATATATGTAACACATTGAAATCTAGTTCTAGTAGAAAATTAGAACAACTTGATAAATGTAGAAAGGAGTTTAAAATGATCTTTTGAGTAAATAAGTGTTTATTTTCAAGGAAAGAGAAATTTGTTATACCATATGAACTTTGACCTTTATGTTACATCTTATTTAAAAGCAATACAGTTATGTAAACAAACTATGTTATCTAGCACTTGAGCGCCAGGTATAGTTTTCTAAGAAATCTTTTTTTTTGTTTTTTTCAGTGTCCGTCTTTTTGATTTAATAGTCACTTAGCTTGGTTGGGCTTTCTTTGTTTCGCTTTTTGTTTTTTATCGGTGAGTCTCAGGGCATTCCAAGGTCTGCCAGGTGCTGCTGATAACCAGGGTAAAGATAATCTAATCAACTTTTACACTTGAGAAAATCATCACTTATCCCTATACTAAGGAATCTGGGGAGGACATATGAGAAGGCAGGTACCATTGATTACTACAGGAGTTACTGTTTAGAATGCATTAAAAAAGTTATCTTTAAAACTTTCCATCTGTTAGTATAGCATATGTAAAATTTGTAAGTTTGGATTTTTCTATTTCTTTATTCTGTTAATATGGTGTATTACATCAACCAGTTTTTGGATGCTAAACCAGCCTTTCGTTCCTGGTTTATAATCCTTTTTATACGTGGCTATATTCCATTAAATTCCTATAACTTGCATTGACTTCTACAATTTTATTGTAGTCTCAAATTTTTATAAATACTTGAACTGTCATTTCTAATAACATTTCAAAATAGGTAAACTAATTGTTATTTTCACTGGCTACTGTTATTGAGTAGATCATTTATATTGGGATATACATTAGTATTTTGAACGTGAAATTTTATAGGAAAATACTACAAATAATATCCTCTGCTTTTATAGCCTGTGGACCAGCTCTCATTGAACACTGTCTTATAGAAAATGGATTCTCTGGCAATGTCAAACTGGATGAAAAATTTGAAAGTAAGGGTATGTGTGCATGCTACAAGTTTTGCCCATTTTTATTTCATTTTTTTAAACCTATGAAAATTATTTCTGGAAAAAGTAGTAAGTGAGTGGGTAGTTCTAGACTTAAAAACATTTGACCTGTTAGTGTTCTATCCATATGGTATTCCTGACTTCCTACCCTAATGTGATGGCTTTATCCGTAGTAACATGCAGTTTAATCTCTCTACGTTATTACCTTCTGATTTTAGAATATTCTCCCTCCCTCCCCCTAAATTTTGGAAGGGGTTACTGCACTTGAGACAGTCTCTGGTACAAGGCTTGAAGGAGTTGAATTATTCACCTTCAGACTCAGAACCTGAGGGGCTTCTAGAAGTAGCATTATTTATACATTTTAATTCTGTAAGTGCTGTGGTGTGACTTTATAATGAATTAGGCTTTTGTAACTACTTAAGGGAACCTAAATTAACTTCTAGATTAGGATAATAAAAAATTGGAGGAAATATAAGGAAAATGGAAGCTTTGGTCTTTGACAAATTTTTATCTGCAGATTCTCATGTAAAATGAAAAAAAATCATTCTTGATATTTATATTTTGGGATTTATATCACTTCTTAAGGTTTAGGGATCATTTTTATGATACACAAATGCACAAATGTAAAATTTTTTTGTGCATTTAAAAATACAAATTGAATGTTTTAAGTGAATGATTTAGTTTCTGAAATACATGAATTTAGTGCAATCCTGTTCGAAATGCCGACAGGTGGTATTGTTATTTTTGCTATTGCACTTCCTTTTTTAAATGAATCTGATATGTGCAGTAAAAAGCATACAAAAATGTTCAGGAAAACTCTGGAAAATAATAGTAATGATGGAGTATAATCTTTTCATAAATTAAAATGTATTATGAAGCTATAGTAATTAAAAGTTAAGTTTTGGGAGAAGGAATACACAGAATAAAGAATTCAGAAACAAGCCCAAATATATGTGGCAATTTAGCATATGAACAAAGTGGCTTTCATATCATGAGGGGAAAGATGGATTCAATAAAAGCTATTGGGACAACAAGCTGGCCAAACTATATTCTTATTTAATAAACTGATTATAAACATGAAATAACTATATTTAATTTTCTTGAACAACTTGTATTATTTCATAAGCACTTTCTGTTTTCTACATAGATGTTTAATAATAGTTATGGACAGTTGATTGGCACTCCTTTTTTCCTTTTTTATTCCCCTATTAGATATTGAAAAAGTACTTGTTTGTCTTCAGAAAGCAGAAGAGTATATGAAAACAACATCCAACTTCAGTGGAAAGGTAGCACCACAAATACTTATTGTTTATTGTTGATGTTTTACTTATTTAGATTTTTAGAATTTAAATGTTCATTGAAGGATCAGTATATGTAAATTTTTTGTTGTAATTTGGAAATTTAACACCTGTAATATGCTTATTCTAGGGTAGTTTTTTTTAATTGCTGTTGGTTTCTGATTTTTGTTCTGTTCCTTAAATCTTCTATAAAGTACTGGGTCAAGACAATATTGGCACTCCTGAAAAGTTGAGGAATTTGAAAATATTTCCTCTTAGGTTGATTTAAGATAGAGAAGCACATCTTAATTTGCCAGCACTTTCCAAAAATTTACTGATTAACATCTTTTTAATTATTAAATATTCTCTGGGTTACCTCATATCTTGTTTTTCTTCCCTATTCAAAGTATATAACTTTACTTACAAAAAACGTTCAGGAAAAGTTCTGATTAATTACAGCTAAATTCACTCCAAATATACCCTGCATCCAGTTACTAAAATGAATTAACATTTCCTACCGGCAAAGTGAACCAAAGATTTTTCTGCTGGAAGTAAAGTGCTTTTGGCTTTTTTAAGTTGCAGAACATCTGAAAAATGGAAAGAAAAAAGCAAAATGCACATGTATAATCTCACCACTTTATCAAATCATTAGTTTTCATTTTCTTTATTCCCTGTTTTTTTCTTGTTCATATGAATAAGTCAGTATTTTCTGATCGTACTTACTGAGTCTTAAAAACATCACTTTGAGAAATACAATCAGTAGACAAATGCTGATTGTTTATAACTAGAATAATTTTGTAAGTTAATAAAATTAATATCATTCAAGGAAAGTAAATCTGCTAATTATGAATGGAAATTAGTTTTAATGTTGGATTTTTGTAGGGGTATATCATTCAGAAAAGAGAAATAAAACCAAGCCTAGAAGTAGATAAACCAACCGAAGACATACTCACGTAAGTGTGTAGGCATGGATCGATTTGCTTTGGGTGTTTATTAATGTTCCTTTCTTTTTCTTTTTCTTTTTTTTTAAATAGATTTATTTATTTTTGGCTGCATTGGGTCTTTGTTGCTGTGCGTGGGCTTTCTCTAGTTGCGGCAAGTGGGGGCTACTCTTTGTGGCGGTGTGTGGGCTACTCATTCCGGTGGCTTCTCTTGTTGCGGAGCACGGGCTCTAGGTGTGCGGGCTTCAGTAGTTGTGGCACACGGGCTCATTAGTTGTGTCTCGCAGGCTCCAGAGCGCAGGCTCAGTAGTTGTGGTGCACAGCCTTAGTTGTTATGTGGCATGTGGGATCTTCCCGGACCAGGGATCGAACCCGTGTCCCCTGCATTGGCAGGCGGATTCTTAACCACTGCACCACCAGGGAAGTCCCTATTGATGTTCTTGGTAAATATGTTTTACAGGTATGAGGAATTTCATCCTTTCTTGTTTTCTCAACATTCACAATGTCCATATATAGAATTTGAATCATTTGACAAGGTGGGTTTTCTGATTCTATTTTTTGACCAGTTAGCATGATGTGAGTTGTTAAATTAATATCAATTTGCTTTGATTGAGAAATTGAAAATATTTCTGCTTTACAATCATTATGAATCTGGACATTAAAAACCAGTGCAGTCACAGATACAAACTAGTGGAAATGTTTGTTGTTTCTTTATTTCAAGATGAAGGACCAAAGATTTGAACTTAATTTGATTCCTGACTGCTTAGCTATATAATACATTTACTGGAAATCTACTTAAGTTCTTTGAGTGGTGTTATGAAACAAAATGGACCCTAAAATTCTGTGTATGCAAGTTGAAGCAGAGACCGTGTTTGTGTGGTTTTTTTCCAGCTAGTTGATTGTCTTTTTCTTCTTTTGATAAGGCCGTAGATGAATTTTATTCCAAGATAGAAGGTCAGAAAATAGATTTAAAAGCTTTACAACAGGTATGGTGTTATTAAAAACATTTATATAAACCAGCTAGCCTTGAGTGTGGTTTGCTGGGTAGGTGATGCTCTCATACAGGAATGGGCAGCCTTTTAGAAGTAGTTTGGGAATGCCCTGATCTCTTGGTATATTAATAAAGGTCCAGGGGAACTATCAGTGTTTAAAAAAAAATACGTTCATTTGCTCCATTAGAATATCAAATATTCTCTAAACCAGAAAATACAGTGGGAAGGAGGCCTGTTATTTATTCACTGGTATAATTTGCTTTATTACAACAACCCAGAGCTTCTCAAACTTTGCTGTAAAGGGAATAGTGTTTCAAAGAGGAGATTTTTAAATAGGCCAAAGGAGAGGGAATAGTTTTCTCTATACAAATAAGTATATATTTGTTTATCATTAAACTGTTTTCTTTTTTAAAGTGGGCTTTTGAACTAGGTCTTTAATATGCTTTGCATGTATCATGACTCCACAAGGAGGGTTTAATATGCTGTGTTTTGTTTTCCCAGCTCATTTGACCATGTTTGGGGAGCTTTTACTGCAGAACAGTTTTAGAAAATGGCCAAAGTCACGCTTGATTCGATTTTTCAGAAATATTCATCGAATCTTAAAATATGTGTGCAAAAACTTGAAATTATGTGAATCTCTGTATCCTCCCCACCTTGGTTGTAAAAAAATTAACAAGAGCGGAATTTCAAAGCAAGTGGGTCACATGAGTTACATAGTGTGATTGCCACATGGTGGCAGCACTTTAGTAAGTAAACAGATATTTAAGAGTAACATTGAACCCCATGTACATCAAAATACCCGTGAATTATTTTAGTAATCACTGTGTGTTCTTTTAATAGTCACTATTCTTATAACTTAAATATTTTTAATATTACATCCAGCATGCAAACATTCACTAATTGGTGATGCTATTACTAGTGTTACAAAATTAGCCCCACATCAGTAACCTTAATATGTAAGTTCCGTGTGATAGAATGCTATACAGCCCTCCCTCGGTGTCTGCAGTGGATTGTTGCAGGAGCCCCTGTGGGTACCAAAATCCAAGGATATTCAAGTCCCTTATATAAAATGGTGTAGTACAGGGAATATAGTTAGCCTCCCATATCTGCAGGTTTTGTATCTGCAGGTACGGAGGGCTGACTATATAAAAGTTCACATAACTGCCATGAGCCTTTGTGTTGTTAATTTAGGAAGAAGAATACTCTGTAAAATACTAGAAATAAGGCTGAGAAAATTAAAAGCAGCAATAAAATAAAAGGAAGCTATTTTAGGAATTAATGCTAAAAATGCACTCCCCCAAACTTTAATGTCATAGGGAAAAATGTCTTGAATTCTGCCTGCTTGAATAATGCAAGGGCAGTAGGGCATATCTTACATACAATGTAACCTGTAATCAAAATACCTTCCTGTATAGGGAATGGGATGTAGATGGTCAGGAGAGGTAATTTTGGAGCATGAAACACTTTGGGGTAGGATAGACCTGGGGAGATGGACTATGGGGAACTTTAGCTAGTTAGGTAACAACATTGAGGGGGCAGAAGTAGGGGTGGGATAGTGAGTTTCAGGAGGTAAAAGAGAGAAGGTACAGAAGGTAGAAGAAATCTAATTTTTAAAAACTCTGTTTTGTTAACAAAAGGAAAAACAAGCATTGAAGAAATTAGATAATGTCCGAAAGGATCATGAAAACAGATTAGAAGCTCTTCAGCAGGCTCAGGTATTATGTTTAGCTTTTTCAGATACTTTTTCAAAAATGGTAACTTTGGCATTGTAACACATGTTTTTGGTTTATTTCATAAGGAAATAGACAAACTTAAAGGAGAGCTTATAGAAATGAACCTACAAATAGTTGACAGAGCCATTCAGGTTGTTCGAAGTGCTTTAGCCAACCAGATAGACTGGACAGAAATTGGGTTAATTGTGAAAGAAGCCCAAGCTCAAGGAGACCCTGTTGCAAATGCAATCAAAGAATTAAAACTACAAACAAATCATGTTACAATGCTGCTAAGGTAAGTTTGATTCTTAGTTAAGCAGTTAGTGTTTGTCTTTACTTTGCTATTTAATTTTTCACTGTATTCATTGAAGTTTTTTTTATTTGGAAATTTGTCTTTGAAAATACAGAAAAATATTAATTTACATTAAAATAATGCAGCTATTTAAGTACCGTAAACCATTTATAATTTCCTTGAGAAAAAAATTGAAAATAAAAAAGGGATGTCATTGACATTAGTGAAATACTATTGAATATTTTTAATAGAAATCCATACTTGTTATCAGAGGAGGAAGATGATGATGTTGATGGTGACGTCAGTACTGAGAAAAATGAAACCGAACCACCAAAAGGAAAAAAGAAAAAGCAAAAGAATAAACAACTGCAGAAGCCTCAGAAAAATAGGCCATTGCTTGTTGATGTTGATCTCAGCTTGTCAGCATATGCCAATGCCAAAAAGTAAGTCATAAATTTAAGTATTTATTTTATTTTATTTATTTGCCACGCTGCATGGCATGTGGGGTCTTAGTTCCCTGAGCAGCATTTGAACCCGTGCCCCCTGCATTGGAAGCACAGACTCCTAACCACTGGACCACCAGGGAATTCCCATAAGTATAAATTTTAGGTATAATATTATCTGCAATAAATCTGTTAGGGTATTAAGGATAAGAACTATCATTATTTTGACTGTATATTCTTTGAGGTGAAATACTTTTTTAAAAGTATTTAAAGTTGTTCTTGATGATTTGTGAGTCTGTAAAATTAGAAATAACATAAATAGGAAACTAAAGAATAAAGATTTTATCTAAAATTAAAAGATATATTTTTCTAGGTATTATGATCACAAGAGATATGCTGCTAAGAAAACACAGAAGACTGTTGAAGCTGCTGAGAAGGTACTTAATATTTCTTAGAATGAATGTTAATTGTTTTTCTCTGCTTTATTAATTTAATGGACTTAATTATTTCTTCTCTTTAAATGAGGTTTTCAAATTCAGAAATACCTTTCAAACTTAATTTTGCTGTAAATGTTTGCATTTCCAGTATTTATTTTCTCCCCTAACCCTCTCTTCCCCAGGTCTCTATCTCAGTAATTATCCCTTTTTTGCTCAAGTTAAAAATGTTGGAGTCATCCTGGACTCTTCTCATATCCAGTCAATCATTTTAAATAAAAAATGAAGTCATTTCTCTCTGTTCAACATCTTCCAGTTTCTTCCCATCTTACTCAAGACACCTTAAAGCCTGGATCAGGTAGGGAGGCCTATCTGCTTCCCTCTGATCACATCACCCACACTCCCCTTGTTACACACTGTTTCCAGCCACAGTGGGATCTTAAGCTATTCCTACATCAGTGGCCCATACTGCCTTCTCAGGGCCTTTGCACTTGCTCTTTCTGCCAAGAATGTTCTCCCCTCAGATTTTTCATGGTTTGATCCCCCTCATCATTCATGTGTCTACTTAAGACTATCAGAGCGGCCTTTCTTGACCACTCGTAGTGAAAATAAAACTACCTCAATCACTTCCTTTTCACTCTTGTTTTTCTTTTTTAAAAACACCCAACCCAACATATGTTTATCTGTCTTCCCTCTAGAATGTAGATTGCATGAAAGTAGGATCTTTATCTGTTTTATTCATTGCTGTGTCCCAGTCCCTAGAATATTGCCTGAAACATAGTCACATTAGTATCTGTTAAATGAGTGGTCTTCATGACTTAGCTCTCTATCTGCCTCTCCAACCTCATTTACCCTATGATCATACTTGCTGGTCAAGCTGGCCTTTTCCTTCTGCTTACAGTGCTCTTTGTATTCTTTGCCTTGATAATTCCATTAATCCTTCAGGCTTCAGCCTAAATGCCATTTCCTCAGAAATACCTTCTTTGACCATAATCAGTTATAAATTAGGTTCCCTTGTTATACTCTCATAGCATCCTTTGAAACATTTACCATGTTTATTTGAATAATTATGTGTTTTATATATGTCTCTTCTCCTAGACCCCAGTGGGGTAGGAAGTAGAAACTTTGTCTTGTTCATTGTGTGTCTCTGACATCTAGCCCAAAGCCTATTATATGGTTGCACTGAGTATATGGTAAACAGATGAACTCTTTTTCATTGTAGGTCTTGAGCAGATACTTGTATACAAATCATTTTAATATTTAAGGCCAAAATTTCTTCATTTTATTACTTTTTAAAAAATAAATTTATTTATTTATGGCTGTGTTGGGTCGTCATTGATGTGCTTTCTCTAGTTGTGGCGAGTGGGGGCTACTCTTCGTTGCGGTGCGTGGGCTTCTCATCGTGGTGGCTTCTCTTGTTGTGGAGCATGGGCTCTAGGCGCACGGGCCTCAGTAGTTGTTGTGTGGGCTCAGTAGTTGTGGCTTGCGGACTCTAGAGCACAGGCTCAGTAGTTGTGGTGCACAGGCTTAGTGGTTCCACAGCATGTGGGATCTTCCTGGACCAGGGATCGAACCCGTGTCCCCTGCATTGGCAGGCGGATTCTTAACCACTGCACCACCAGGAAAGTCCCCATTTTATTACTTTCATGTGTGTATGGTGTGTGTGTATAGATAGTGCCATTTGTGACATTTAAAAACCCATTTCTTCCCCTGTCATTTACTTGGTGTTATTTAAGTAAATTTTCAACAGATTACTTAAAAACTCTTTTCTTATGAATAGGCGTTCAAATCAGCAGAAAAGAAAACAAAGCAAACCTTAAAAGAAGTCCAGACAGTTACCTCTATTCAAAAAGCAAGAAAAATATATTGGTAAGTATTCTACCTTTTTAAAATACATTTTTTCTTTCTATCAAAATTATACATGCACATTATTTAGAAAATCAAGCAGTTCTACAAAGCTTGTTAAAAAACCAGTAACCCCGCAAACTTTTATCCCTACTCCTATTGCCTCCTCTCCCAAGGAAACTTTTAGCTCTTTTAGCTGAATCTTTTGATATATACCTCCATTTCTCTTAGTAATATATTGCTGCTTCTTAATTTTTCTGTTTTACACTCTATTAATAACTTCCCACCTTGGAAAGTGAAGATTTTATTCTTTCCATTTGTGCTCCGTTACATACACACACATCACCTGGCTTCTCAGTATACTTACAGCATAATTTTGTCAAGAGTGATGTTCTGTGTTAACATTATTATGAATATTTAAGTTGTAATCAGAGCTGGATCATATAGTATTCTGTTTTCCTTTCCTGCTCAGTATTTTATCTTCCCTGAAGTTAATAATTGTTTCATTTGCTTTCTTTTTATTTTTGTTCTTGTTATTAGCCATGTCCAAATTTGCTTCCAAGTGTGTTCAAACATATTGGAATTTTATCAGTATCATCTTCTTGCAGAAGTCTTTCCTGGAGCTTTTTGACCTACTTTGTTCTAGATTGGTTACTGTAAGCATTTTAAGATCTCTTTTTTTTTATTATCCTGGAACTTCTCTGTAACCTCTCTCTGTGTTGTATCTTCTGTCCTGAATCTCAGACTTCCTTTTTCTTTGGTTATGGACTATGTGCTCTAGAAGCTTCATGAAAAGGGGTATGTAGAAGTTAAAGTTTTTGAGGTGTCCAATGTATAAAAAAATTATTTTACTCATAAGAGTTTGGATAGGTATAGAATTCTAATTTGAAAATATGTTTCCCTCAGACTTTTAAAAAGGCATTGTCCATTGTATTAACTTCCAGGCTTGATCTTGAGTTTTCTGTCATTTTGATAGTTGCTGTTTTAATAGGAAACTTGTTTTTGCCTTTCTGTAAGCTTCTAGATCTTTTTTTTCTTCCTCTCAGTTTTCCAGAATTTCACAGGAATATAGGTTGGTGATGATGTTTTTATCCATTACGCTGGATACTTTGCGGGCCTTTTAAATTGGAAACGTGGTTTGGAGAAATTTTCTTGAACTATTTCTTAGAAAATTACCTACCTTCTGTCTTTTTTTGTTTTGTTTTCTTTTTCTTTCTTTCCAGAAGTCTCATGTTTTACTTATGGGACCCCTCCCCCCCTTAGCAGTCCTATTGCATTGCATTTTCTGTTTTTCAACTTTTTGTTCTATATTCTGAGATTTTCTCAACTTTATCTTTCAATCCTTCCATTGAATTTTTTAATCTTTTATTTCTTCCTATCATGTTTTAATTTTAAGCTGTTTTTGGTTTTTTGAATGTTACTTTAAAAAAACTTACTGCTCTAGTTTCTTTATAACTGAGAATAGTTTTGATGTATTACATTTTATTTAGTATCCTTTTCTTGCAGGTCTGTCTTCTCCAAGTTTCTTTTTTCTATTTGTTGGTTTTGTCTCCAGCGTTCACTTGTGTATGTCTGGTGATCCTTGACTGTCTACTCACTTTGTATAGCAGAACATTAAAATGGTGATTGGAAGTTCTTTGTGGGTTGTTGGACTTGTAAAATGATCTGTGTGGGCCATCTGTGGAACTCTTGAAGTCTTTAGCTTTTTGCCTTTTCGGCTGGTCTCATTTCCCACAAAAGCTTCTTTCTCTTCTATTTGTAAAGTGAAGACCTGGCTATCACCATTTTGGGAGCTCGGTGGAAATAATAAGCTGGAGAGTCTTAGTATCCAGTATTTCATACATTTACTTAATTGCCCTATTTTACATATATTACCCCTACTTACAACTGTGATACGTTTCCCCTAGTCCAGAGATCCTCTTTGTACCCTTTTAAAGAATTAATTTCTGACTTTCTGTTAGAGTGTTGAAGGGGCAGTTACCACCATGTTCCGAGCTGGAAAGATCTAGGGAAGTGCTTACTTCTTGATAAGATTTTCAGCCAGTTCTTCTGTTTTTAAACCTCATCTTAAACCCTATTTCTAGCAGTATCTGTGCTCTTTATGGGTCATACAGTGTAAGTCGATTAGTCTCTTGGTTTTTTGCACCGTCAGCTCAGGATTCAGCTTCTTGAGTCTGCTCACTTGTTCATTTATTTTCCAGCTTTCAAAATTTTGTTGCTTTTTTCTTTCTCTCTCTAACATCTCTATTGATGAATATGATTGACCTGTAATTTTCATTTCTCATAATGTTTTTGTTAACTGTTGGTACAAGGTTATATTATCTCATAAAACAAACTGGAAAGTGTTCCTTTATCAATTGTCCTTAAATGTTGATGGAAGTCACCTGGAGTTTTCTTTATGGGAAAGTTTTTCATTACAGATTCAAATTCTTTAGTAGATAAAAGGACTACTCAGATTTTCTAGTTTTGGTTAGCAATGTTTTTCTAAGACTTTGTCTGTTTTGTCCAAAGTTTGAAATTTATTGGCAAAAAGTTTATAATATTCCACTTAACTTTTTTTTTTTTTTTTGGCCACGCCGCGTGGCATGTGGGATCTTAGTTCCCTGACCAGGGATCAAACCCGTTCCCTCTGCAGTGGAAGCATGGAGTCTTAACCACTAGACCACCAGGGAGGTCCCTCCACTTAAGTTTTTAACATCCCTAGAATCATTAATTACTTCTCCCTTTTCATTCAAGAATTATTTGTGCCTTCTCTCTTTCTTGATTAATCTGACCAGAGGATCTTCAGTAGTAGTAATATCATTAAAGAACCAGTTTTTGACTATTGATCTCCAGTATTATATATGTGCCTTCTATTTTAATAATTATTTTCATCCTTCTACTTTTCTTTGGGATTTATTTGCATTTTCCTTTCTGATTTCTTGAGACAGAAGCTTAGTTCATTGATTTCCCCTTTCCCCCGGCCTCTTTTCTAATATATGTAAGGCAGTGATTTTCCCTCAGCATGGCTTTAACTGTATCTAAAAAGTTCTGTTGTTTAGGATTTTCATTATCTTTCATGTCAAGATATATTCTAATTTCCATGGTGATTTCTTCACCCATGCATTATTTAGAAGTATATGTATTACTGTCCAAACACATGGGGGTTTTTGGTTACTTTTTGTTACTGATTTTTAGCTTTATTTGCGTAAAAGAGGTGACATTCTGAATTATCTCAGTCATTTGGTGTTTGTTGTTGAAACTTGCTTTATGGCCCAGTCTATTTATGGGCAGCTTTATTTATAAATGTTTCATATATAGTTGAAAATAGTGGCTTTTCTACAGTTACTGAGTGCATTTCTCTAAATATCAGGTCATGTTTATCAATCATGTTGTTCGAATCTTTGGCACCTTTATAATTCTCTTTTTAATGCTTGTTTTCCCAGTTACTGAGAGAAGTGTGTTAAATATCATACGGTTTGGATTATCTGTTTCTCCTTTTACTTCTGAACTTTTGCTTTATATATGTGAGGCTATGTAATTAGGTGATACAAATATGGAACTGTTATATCATCTCAGTGAATTGAGCCTTTTATTAATTTTAATGAAATGTCCTTTTATATCTATTTTTTCCATCTGTGTGAGATGTTAAAACTGTATAAACTGTTTTTTGGTTAGTATTTGCATGGTATTATCTTTTTCCATCATTATATTTGAACCTTTTTATATCCTTATATTTTAAAGGAGTATATATCATTGTTTTTTTCCCAGTCTGACAGTCTTTGCATTTTACCTGGAGAATTGACTACATTTATATTTAATATAATTTCTGATATATTTGGGTTTAAATCTAACCATCTTACTGCTAGCTTTCAGTGTGTCTTATTTGTTCTGTGTTCTTTTTTGTCTTCCTTGTTGCTTTATTTTGATTAGTTGGCTTTTTTTTTTTTGGCCTGTTAGTTAGTTATGTGTTCCTCTGCTAGGATGATTACAAAATACATCCTTGATTTATCTTTCACATTCTTTTTGTCCTTTTGGGTTTATGTCTTTTTGCAAACCTCTTTACCATCAATAGGGAAGTGGTTAAATCAGTATAGTACATCCATTCAGCAATGAGGAAAATATATTTTTAAGTGAAAAAAGAAAAAAATATGCAGAACAGTGTGTTGTGTCTGAAAAAGAGAAAAGGTTTAGAATAAGCATTTTATTTTAGCTTTTGTATGTATAAAGAAACTCTGGAGAGGGTACAGGAAGCTAATGGCCAATTGGTTAGTAGTAGCTGTGGGAACTGAAGAGATGTAGGATCTCTCACTATACTTTTTTATGTAATTAAAACATTTTTTGAACCATGTATATGTATTACTCAATAAAAAATCAGATTAGAAAATAGGAATAGAGTCCTTTTGCTATTATATTTTGGGAGCTATGAGGAAGTTTCATTTAATGCCTGTGCTCAATCTATCATCTTTAACCAGAAATTTTAAAATTCTAGGTTAAATCATAAAAAAATTATCTTATGAGTCATATGTAAAATAGGAAATATTTATGTGCATCTCATTTTCTAGATGTCATACAAATATACACTCTTTACTTTTTATTGTGGTGGTATGTATTAATCATGAAAACCCAAGTTAATTTGTTTCTTGAGAAAAGTTATAATTTTACACTTCTGACAGCAATTTTTGGTTTTAAACTGTAAAGAATATCATACATGTAACATTCAGTTGATTAATTGAAGACAGAATGGGAAAACAGCTTTTCTTTCTCATCGGTGGTCCCAAAGCCTATCCAGTGCCCCACTGAAAGAAAACTAAACCTAGGGACCATGTGACATTTTATGCTTTTGCTTTTTGTAATTCATTGTTATAACGTCAGTTTAAGAAGGCTGTCTATATGGGAGGGAAATAAAGAGAGAACATATTTTTTAAGCATAAAATTGAATTGTTTTCTACTGAGACTGTCTTAAGAATATCCTAGGGCAATTTGCATTGCAAGTTTTCAGTAAAATTCAGCTTGATGTCTTAAGAAATTAAGCCATCAAGTTGTCTTAACCTTCACAGATAGGAGAGCTTTCTGTTTTATTTTGTTTGTTAAAAGGGTGTGAATTCAGGCAACTATGAAGGGAAAGAAATGTTAACTTTTTTCTTTAAAATTTGATAGGTTTGAGAAATTCCTCTGGTTCATTAGCTCAGAGAACTATCTAATTATTGGTGGACGAGATCAGCAACAGAATGAAATAATTGTGAAAAGATACTTGACACCAGGTAGGTAAGATTAAAATTCTGAAGAATTTTCTTTTAAGTAACTGGATTGGTTATCTCAATATTAGGTGTAGATTTTTATCTTGTACTCCTTTGTTTGACAGATTTAATTGGTAGAAAGAATTTCATGGTTTATGGTTTGTTGAATATGTGCTTTGACACTTGATTCACATTTTAAGTGAATATCCCTAAAGTAGTAATGCCGAGCTAATCTGTAGTATTAGATTTTTGATTTTCTACTGCATTAAGAAAATAGCTTTCAATCCTCCAAAGTCATTGTAGATCAGATTTTTAAAAGCTTAATTTTTCAGTGCTGAAGTTTGTAACCGTTTTTCACTTTTAGAAGCAGGACTTAAGTGCTGTGTTGTAAGGCCTCTCGTTTTTTTGTTGTTGTTTTGTTTTGTTTTGCGGTACGTGGGCCTCTCACTGTTGTGGCCTCTCCCGTTGCGGAGCAAAGGCTCCGGACGCGCAGTCTCAGCGACCATGGCTCACGGGCCCAGCCGCTCTGCGGCATGTGGGGTCTTCGCGGACCGGGGCATGAACCCGCGTCCCCTGCATCGGCAGGCGGACTCTCAACCACTGCGCCAGCAGGGAAGCCCCTCTCATTTTTTTTTGTTTGCTGATAACCACCACTTCACTGTGGCTGAACCCTCAGTGTGAGTATCAGAAATCAATAATCAGTATCAGAGCTAATCTGATGTCCTTTGAGGATCCAGAGCCAGGAAAGAAAGCAACAGGGTTAGGTTACATGGTACCCAGGACTTGGTCTCTGTCTTCTCTAACTTTGTGCATTGTGAGCTGAGCCTTTCATGGAACTGTATGGGCTTTGCTCTTTGAGTTTCAAATCTCAGATGAACTATCCATGGCAAACAATGGCTGCTCATTGTTTCTGTTAGAAACCATGCACTTTACTTTTCCGTAGTTGACCATTCATTCCTGCATTCATCTGTTTGCTCATTTATTCATTTGTTGCTATCACACACTTCAGAATAAAACTAGAAGTCCTCATTGTGGCTTACAAGGCTCCTGACTTCTTCTCTAGCCTCATTTCTTACTTTCCTTCAGTCTGGCTTCCTGGCTGTTTGTCACATTTGTCAACCATCTATGGTCCTCAGGACCTTTGCACTTGCTAGGATGACTCATCTCTATGTGTCTCTCACCCATCGTCAGGCTAGCCTGGGCTTGCTTATATGGTAACTCAGCAAATTTCTGAGAGAAAAAGAGGAAGCATACAGCACCTCTCAAGGCCTAGGCTGGGAACTGGCATTTGGTCACATCTGCCACATTCTGCTGGCCAAGGCAGGTCAAGGGGTCGGCCCACATTTGAGGGATGGGGAAGTGGACGCCACCTCTTGATGGGAGAAGCTTCAAGGTCATAGAGCAAAGAGGTGTGGATAGAGGGAGGGAGAAGAACTGTGACTATTTTTGTAATCTGCCTTATTAGCATTGTTTTCCTCTGAGGAGGCCTATGAGAAATCTCCCAGGGGTGGGAGATAGACTTTTCTTTATATGTCTTTTTATACCTTTTGGATTTTGAACCCATTAAAAAATAAGTAAATAAACAATTTCAACTTAAAAACAAAGAAACAGGACTTAAAGTATTATTTCTTATTTGTTTTAAAGGGGACATTTATGTACATGCTGACCTTCATGGAGCAACTAGCTGTGTAATTAAGAATCCAACAGGTAATATATTTCTTTCTATGATTCATAACTTTAATTCTTTGGTTTAAAATATTTTTAGTATAAGAGAAAAATCACTAATACAGATAAAGAAGGGCACTTTATAATGATAAAAGTGTCAATCCATCAATAAGGTGTAACAGTTATAAGCACATATGCATCTGTAACTTCCCTGGTGGTGCAGTGGTTAAGAATCCGCCTGCCAGTACAGGGAACACAGGTTCAAGCCCTGGTCCAGGAAGATCCCACATGCCGCAGAGCAGCTAAGCCCGTGCACCACAACTTCTGAGCCTGTGCTCTAGAGCCTGCGAGCCACAACTACTGAGTCCATGTGCCACAACTACTGAAGCCCGCATGCCTAGAGCCTGTGCTCTGCAACAAGAGAAGCCACTGGAATGAGAAGCCCACGCACCGCGATGAAGAGTAGCCCCTGCTTGCACAACTAGAGAAGGCCTGCGTGCAGCAACGAAGACCCAACACAGCCAAAAATAAGTAAATGAATTTATAAAATAATAAATAAACAAACATATATGCATCCAACAAAAGAGCCATAGAATACATGAAGGGAGAAATAAACAATTTAATAATAGTAGTTCAAGATATCAATACCTAACTTTCAATCATGGCTAGAATAACTAGCTATAAGATCAACAAAGAAATAGAAGAGTTGAACAACACTCAAGTTACCTAGATTCTACACATATCTGTAGTACACTCTACCTCACAGCACCAGATGACTCATTCTTCTCAAGTGCACATGGAACATTCTCCAGGGTGGACCATTTGATAGTCTATAAAATAAGTCTCAGTTAATTTAAAACTAATGAATCATATAAAGTAAATTTTCCGACCATAATGGAGTGAAATTAGAAACCACTAATAGAAGAAAATTTAGAAAATTCACAAATGTGTGGAAATAAACAACACACTCATAAAATAACCAGTGGATCAAAGAGGAAATCACAGGGGGTATTAGAAAATACTTTGAGGTGAACGAAATGCAAACAAATTTATTGAGACTTATGAGATGCACCTAAGGCAGTGCTCAGAGAAAAATTTATAGCTGTACTACCTATAATAAAAAAGAGGAATGATTTGAAATCAATAACAAAACTGTACACATTAAGATGTAGAAAAAGAAAAGCAGATAACCCATAGTAAGGAAAGGAAGGGAAATGGTAACGATTAGGGTGGAAATAAAACAGAATAGAAAGACAGTGGAGAAAAATCAACAAAACCAAAGTTAGTTCTTTGAAAAGATCGATAAAACTGATAAACCTTTAGCTAGACTAACCAAAACAATAAGATTCAAATTCCTAAAGTCTACAGAACTTTTAAAGAAGACTGAACATCAATCCTTCATAAACTTCCAAAAGGTAGAAGAGAGAGGAACTTTCTAACTCATTCTATAGGGCTGGTATTACCCTAATAACAAAACCAGATGAAGATATCACAGGAAAGAAAACTACAGACCAATATTATTTATGAATATAGACACAAAAGTCCTCAACAAAATATTAGGAAACTGAATCCAGCAGCATATTACAAGGATTATACACATGATAAAGTGGGATTTATTCCCAGGAATGCAAAGTTGGTTTAACATATGAAAATTAATGTAATACAGTGTATTAATAAAATAAAGGACAAAAACCACATGATGATCTCAACTGATGCAGAAAAAGCCTTTGGTAATAATCCAGTACTCATTTGTGATAAAAACACTCAACAAACTAAGAATAGATGGAAACTTCCTCAAGTTGGTAAAGAACATCTATGAAAAAATCCACAGCTAAAAATCATGCTTAATGGTGAAAGACAGCTTTTCCCCCAAGATCAGGAACAAGATAAGCACATCTGTTCTTGCCACACTTTTACTCAACATTGTATGGAGGTTCTAAGTAGGCCATTAGGCAATAAAAAGTTTAAAATATCCAAATTGGTAAGGGACAGATAAAACTATCTCTGTTTGCAAATGACATAATCTTATATATTTAAACCTTAAGCAATCTACTAAAAATTATTAGTTAATAAGTTCAGCAATGTCTAGGATATAAGGTCAATATATAAAAGTCAGTTATATTTTTATATACTAGCAATAAGCAGTATTAAAAGGAAATTAATAAAACATCCACTTATAACAGCATTACAAAAGAATAAAATATTTAGTAATAAATTTACCAAAAAGAAATGCAAGACATACACACTGAACTACAAAACATCATTGAAAGAAATTAAAGAAGACCTAAATAAAGGGGAACACTTCCAGTGTTTATGAATTAGAAGTCTTATATTGTCCTGATGGCAGTACTTCCCACATTAATCTACAGATATGTGCAGTTCCTCTCAAAATTCCAGCTGCCTGTTTTTGCAGAGATGGACAAAGCTCATACTGAAATTCATGTGGAAATGCAGAGTACCCAGATTAGCCAAATCATTCTTGAAAACGGAGAACAAAATTGGAGGACTCACACTACCTGATTTCAAAACCTCCTACAAAACAACAGTCAGTGTGGTATCAGGACAGTGTGATATTGGTGTGAGGATGGACTGATAGATTAATGAAGAGAATTGAGACTCCTTGTTTATGGTCAGTTGATTTTCAGCAAGGGTGCCAAGGCCATTCAATGGGGATAGAATAATTTTTTCAACAAATAGGGCTGATGCAACTAATATCCATGTGCCAAAGAATGAAGTTAGACCCCTGCTTCATACCATTTATAAAAATTAAAAGCAGGGACTTCCCTGGTGGTGCAGTGGTTGACAGTCCGCCTGCCAATGCAGGGGACGCAGGTTCATGCCCCGGTCTGGGAAGGTCCCACGTGCCGCGGAGTGGCTGGGCCCGTGAGCCATGGCCGCTGAGCCTGCGCGTCTGGAGACTGCTCCGCAACGGGAGAGGCCACAACAGTGAGAGGCCCACGTACCGAAAAAAAAAAAGATTGCATCAGACCTAAATTTAAGAGCTAAAACTATAAGACTGTTAGAAGAAAATAAGGTGTAAAAAAAACTTCATAATCTTGGATCAGGAAGTCATTTTTTAGATATGACACCATAAGCATAAGCAACCGAAGAAAAAACAAATCAGACTTAAGCAAAATTAAAACTTTAATTCAGAGGACTCTATCAAGAAAGTGAAAAGACAGTCCACAGAATGGGAGGAAATATTTGCAAGTCGTTTATGTGATAAAGGACCAATATCCAAAGAACTCTAGAACTCTTCTGACTCTAAAATAGAAAGGCAATTTTAAAATGAACAAAATTTTTAAAATGTGAAATAGACATTTCTCCAAAGATACAAAAGGCCAACAAGCACATGATAAGATGCTCAGCATCATTTGCCTGTTAGGGAAATGCAAATCAAAACCACAGAGAAATACCACTTAACACCCACAAGAATAGCTGAAATAAAAAAACAGACAGTGGGAATTCCCTGGCGGTCCAGTGGTTAGGACTCCACACTGTCACTGCCAAGGGCTTGGGTTCAATCCCTGGTCGGGGAACTAAAATCCCACAAGCCACACAGGGCGGCCAAAAGAAACAAAAAAACAGTAACATGTTACTGAGGTTGTGGAGAGATTGGAACCCTTATACACTGCAGGTGGGAATGGACAATGATCTAGCTGCTATAGGAAATAGTTTCATAGTTTCTGAAAAAGGTAAACATAGATTTTACCATGTGACCCAGCAATTCCACTCCTAGGTATTCCAAGATAATTGAAAACATATGTCCAAACTTATTTGCAGATATTCATAATAGCATTATAATAGCCAAGAAATGGAAACAACCTGTATGTCGATCCATTGATTAATAAACAAAATGTGGTGTATCCATATAATAGAATATTATTCAGACTTAAGAAGAAATGAGGTACTGACATATGCTCTCACATGAATGAACCTTGAAAACATGCTAAGTGAAAGAAGCCAGGTATGTATGATTCCATGTATATGAAATTCCAAAATAGGCAAATCTGTAGAGACAGAAAGTAGATTAGTGATTGCCAGCAGCTGGGAAGATGAAGTGACTATTAATAGATACAGGATTTCTTTTGGGGATGATGAAAATGTTCTGAAATTAATGGTAATGATTGCATAGCTTTATGACTATACTAAAACCCACTGAATTGTACACTTTAAAAGAATGAATTTTATGGTATGTGAATTATATCCCAATTTTAAAATATTTGAATTCTTACTGTAGGGGTATATTAATATGCTCTTCATTTTGAGAAATTAGGCAATATATAGTAATTCTGGAAGTCTTCAACCTTTGAACAGATTTTTCTAAATTATCCTTTCTGGAATGAAGTTAGAATTACTGATAAAAGTGAGGATATTTCTTCTCTGACTTGTTTTATTTACTTAGACCATTTAAAAACCTGCTGTGTAAATACATTTTTTAAAAACTTTTTTTAATTTATTTATTTTTGGCTGCGTTGGGTCTTTGTTGCTGTGCGCGGGCTTTCTCTAGTTGCAGCGAGCGGGGGCTACTCTTCATTGCAGTGCGCGGGCTTCTCATTGCGGTGGCTTCTCTTGTGTGGAGCATGGGCTCTAGGCGTGTGGGATTCAGTAGTTCTGGCACACAGGCTCAGTAGTTGTGGCTTGCAGGCTCTAGAGCGCAGGCTCATTAGTTGTGGCGCATGGGCTTAGTTGCTCCGTGGCATGTGGGATCTTCCCAGACCAGGGATCAAACCCGTGTTCCCTGCATTGGCAGGCAGATTCTTAACCACTGCACCACCAGGGAAGCCCTGTTAAATACATTTTTTTTTTTTTTTTTTTTTTTTTTTTTGCGGTACGTGGGCTTCTCCCACCGCGGAGCACAGGCTCCGGACGCGCAGGCTCAGCGGCCATGGCTCACAGGCCCAGCCGCTCCGCGGCACGTGGGATCCTCCCGGACTGGGGCACGAACCCGTGTCCCCTGCATCGGCAGGCGGACTCTCAACCACTGCGCCACCAGGGAAGCCCTAAATACATTTTTAATAAAAATAGTAACTTCTTGTAATACTGAAATGAAAGTGTGGTATTATTGTTTAAAATATAAGAGGAGTGAACCTGTTATGCTGCATGTGGTTTCCATGTCTTGCTCTAGAAAGTCTGTACTTCGGTACTGAAGCGTTCTAGTATTGTTATTACAGGAGAACCAATTCCCCCTCGGACCTTGACTGAAGCTGGCACGATGGCACTTTGCTACAGTGCTGCTTGGGATGCACGAGTTATCACTAGTGCTTGGTGGGTGTACCATCATCAGGTAATAAGGGCTGTGGTCCTTTTTCTTAATTTAGTAAGAGCAACTGTGTTCCAAATTGTGAGGATATAGAATTGAATGAGGCAGACAGAGTACCTTGTGATGGAGTTGACATTTTGGTGTTGAAAAATAGATGTGTAGTGGCAGGTAACAAAGTTTATTTTTAAAGCAGAGTAAGGGGATAGAGAGTGATAGAGGCTACCATTTTGAATGTAGTGTCAGGGAAGGCCTTTCTGGAAAGGTAAGATTTGAGAGTGATCCATGTAATTATATGGGATAAAGACTGTTCCAGTTATGACTGGCCTACTGACCTAAAAAGTCTTTCTCCTGTTCGCCTTTGTTGAAATTTTCTGAATTCTCTTTGGCCCTTCCTGTAAAGTAGGTATATCCAGTGGTTTTTTCTATACACTTGGTTTTAGTAATTGTCCTTCTTTGTAGTTAATGCTATTTTTTGATGATACTTCATTCCATATATGACTTCACACTGCTATTCATTTCACGTTCTCAAGAATTATAATTGATAATGATAAACTTTTACAAAGTCTTAAAGCTATACAGCAAGGTAAAAAGAGTTCAATACTATTATCCTCCCTTAGATTTAGTTTCATTTTATATCTGTTTATATTTATTATTTTCTGCTACATTGTGATATTGTGTCCTTAGGAAATTAATATCACTTCTGGGATTATATTTTCTGCCTTGGTACTATTATAAAAGTGGCTTTAATTCTTTTATGAATAGGTTTTTTTAGTGTGCTTTTAATCCCTTACATAACTATTACTAGTAAAGATACTCTCAGATTTGGGTGTTTCACAGATGTGTAAAATTTTTTTAAATTGTGGAGTTATATTGCTCACTTCCTATTTTGCCAAATTAGAAGATATTTTTAAAAATATGCTATTATCTTTATTTACTAAGATGAAAGGTTATTTCATTACCAAAAAAAAAAGTATCTCAGGAAAGGATTTAATGTAATAAATATAGTAAATATAGTTTTATACCTTTATGATGAGCTTATTAAACTATCCTTGTTCTTCTTATTATGTCTCACATTAGAGGAAATGTGGACAGTTGTGGCTCTAGTCCATGGCATTTGAAAATGATTGATGTAGTGTATCCTTCATTATTTCTTTTCTTTGTTACGAACAAAGATATATCTATCTTTGAAGAGATAGCCCTTCAGTGTTAAGAATTTTTGCTACATTATAAACTTTTCAGGACGTAGTACTCTTTACTTCAATATGGCTTTACTTTCTCAGGTGAAAATTTAAAAAACATATTTCTTAAGACAAGAGTATAATGTATTATTGTGTTCCTCAGGTGTCTAAAACAGCACCAACTGGAGAATATTTGACAACAGGAAGCTTCATGATAAGAGGTAATGACTTGCCAGTGGATTATGGAGACAGGTTTGAGGACCATCTACTAATATTCTCAGAACAGAAACTAATTATTCTAACTTCATATATGAAGTCTGTTATTAAATAAGGAAAATTTTGCTGTGGTGTGGCAAATTTAGCATTTGACATGTCATCTCCATATATATTTTTATTGATGACAGTGTACTTTCATATAGTTTACATTTATAAGGGTAAGAAAGTATAGCATGACCTTTTTTCTAAAAATAGATTATTTAGGATCTGACTAACCCAGATGATGAGAGCAAGCATTCATATTTTTTCTTTCTTAATTCCTGTATATAATGCCAGATTCTGTAAATGGGAAGTGTTCCTTCATGACAGAGAAAAGACAGAACAAACGTGACCATTGTGGCAGATATCTTACAAGCATAAAATGGAGAAAACAGTATTTTTAAAACATTTATGTACATTATCTTTCATAGGAAAAAAGAATTTCCTTCCTCCCTCACATCTAATGATGGGGTTTAGCTTCCTCTTTAAGGTACTCTTCAGCTTCTTCATTATTTTTTTTCTGATTTTCATTAGTCTTAACCTAAAGTTCCACCAGTGAAAAGAACTGTTTCCATAGGTAGATGAGTCTTGTATTTGGAGACATCGGGGTGAACGAAAAGTCAGAGTGCAGGATGAAGACATGGAGACATTGGCGATTTGCACAAGTGAACTCATATCAGAGGAAATGGAACAACTAGGTAGTTTACAGATTTTAATAAAGTAGCTTATAATGTTTTCTGTTGTCTAGTTTTGCTTCTAAATTCTTACCTAGAAGATCGTCTCTTTTGGGGTAATTAAAATTTCCCAAAAAACCCCAACTTGCTGTCAACTTTATTGAATTTTGGTTTTGGAAATGTTAAATATACTTATTCTAGTGAATTATAAAGTGTTTAATTGGATCCATAACTAATACTTGAATATATGTTTATATTATAAAACTTCCCTAGTATTTAATGAGTAGTACATAAATGTGTTTAACAGAGATAGACTCGGGTATATATAAGTGAGCATTTACTTTTGGGTTTAGGAATTAGAAGCAATACAAAGATGAGTTTATAACAAGTACAATTTCTTATGAGAATTTAGCTTGATTTAATAATGTGTTTGCTTCAAGTAGAGAGCAGCTGTGGTTGCTGAAATAAATTTACCTACCTACCTAAAGGAACTAGGGAATGTATGCCCTCTAAGTTATTTTTACATCTCCTAGAGTCATTCCTTTTTAGGAGTAATAGTTCATTGTTTCACTTACAACTGCGATTGTACATAATTCTATTTTTTTTTAATTTTCACCATGTTCATGACATGTATACTTTATTTACATTATTTTTTATTGAATTCTCACAACCATCCTTGTCAGATGGTTGGTGGCATCTTATTCTATACGTGAGGTAACTAGACCATATTATTACTACTAGATGGTGTTCCTTTTGCAAAAGTGTGAACACTTGCTGTGTGCCAGTTATGTAACTTGTTTTATCTCATTTCAGTTCTCATGTGCAAATTATAATAAAAGTGGCAGAATTTATGTAACTACTTCTATTTTCCTCCTTTTTGGAAATACTTAACAAAGACAAGCGATAGTTTTCATTGTAGAAATGGTCGCAATGTCTAAGAAATTTATTGTAGTAAAGGATCTTGGAGATAATTTATTCCAAACAATTCCTGATACAGAGTATCCCTTTGTCTAAGTCAGAGTAACCTTTGGGGAGGATCAGGCATTTTTCTGGTGATCTTTTGGAGAAAGAGGGAGTGAGTTGAATATTTTTATGAAGTTTTCAAGGAAATCATCTAACCTTGTTGTGGTGATAGCACTCTGACTTTCCTTATGGTAATTCAATAGATGGAGGTGACAGTAGCAGTGAAGAAGATAAAGAGGAATTACATGAAACTCCTGTGGAAGTGGAACTTGTGACTCAGGTTGACCAAGGGGATATTACTATTCAGAGTGGTGGTGATGAGCTAAATGAACTAATTCAGGAAGAAAGCTCTGAAGATGAAGGAGAATCTGAGGAGGTGGTAAAGCATCAGGAACCTGTTGGTGAAATGAAGGATGAAGGGGAAGAGACATTACATTATCCTGATACTTCCATTGACTTGTCCCACCTTCAATCCCAAAGGTAATTTAAAAACTGTAATTTTAAGTTTTATTTTGTAAGTTGGGAGTGATGAAGAGTTAATCCTTACACAAATAATACCAAGATTGACTTCAGTGCTTTTACCCTCCATCGTCCTTCGAGCTTACTATCTTTTCACCATTTGATAGGGGGGTAGATCTCTCTCAAGAAATTCCCAGGACCCAGGGTAGAAAAACACAATATATATAAAAGTGGCCAAACAAGTCAAAATAGAAACAAGTAAATGGTTATAAATGCTAATAATAAAAGCAGTTACATTAAAAAAAAAATGTGTTAGTCTTTAATGTCTTACTGATCACCAGGTAAACAATACCATAGCTATAAAAGCTTTATTATTGGAGTAGTTAGGAAAGGCTTAGGAGTCAGACCAGTATTGAATCTTAGAGTATGCCCTTGGGCAAGTGACTCTATGTCTAAGCTTCAGTTTTCTTCTTGGTGAAAAGAGAATGGTACCCCCTTCATAGGGTTTTGAAGGTTACATGAATGTAAAGCATCTAGCAGTGCCTGGTACATAGTAAGTGTCCAATACATGTCAGCTATTTAAGAATATATTTTAAAGTGAGGAGATGAGCAGTTTGATTATATTTTTTCTAATTTTGCCAAATTTGAAAATTTGTAGGATTGCCGATAATTAACTAAGAGTATGGTATGGGAATGTTTTGGGACTTTGTAAGTGAATGCCTTTTATAGGGTAGTGGACTTCTCTTTCTGTTTGTTTCCATAGGTCTCTCCAGAAATTGGCTTCAAAAGAGGAATCTTCTAATATGGTAAAGGTTTTTTTTTCAGTTTTATGAGGAACATCATGTCCTTCTCAATAAATAATTTTCTACTTTTTAATTTTAGCTTTATGAAAAATTAACAGTGGCGATGTTATTGTTTGTATTTGCTTGTTTTTTGTTTTAATTTTAATAGAGCGACAGTAAATTGCAGAGCCGGAGGCATTTGTCAGCCAAGGAAAGAAGGTAAATATACTTGTGTTATTTAACTGAAAAGCATCTTTTTTTTTTTTTAATTAACAATTCAGTCATGACAGATCACTTGGCTGTTACAAAGATCTCCCTTACTAAAATTATCAAGACTTAGCATAAATTTTGTTTAGTGTTTCATATTCTGCTTTAACGGGTTTTTCTGTTTTAGGGCCCCAGTCTGCTACTGTAATCAGTGAGATAGGTCAAGTAACAGAAGACAGACCTTTTATTACATAAATATGTACAATAATAATTGCAGTGTATTAGACAGGCTGATTCTAGGATAATATTGACAGAAATAAACAGGAATACAGGCATACCTCATTTTATTGTGCTTTGCAGATACTGTGGTTTTTTACAGATTGAAAGTTTATGGCAACCCCACATGGAGCAAATCTGTTGGCACCATTTTTCCAACAGCATTTGTTCACTTCATGTCTCTGGGTCATATTTTGGAATTCTTGCAATATTTCAAACTTTTTCATTATTATTATATTTGTTATGGTGATCTGTGATCAGTGATCTTTGATATTACTATTATAAAAAGAGTACGACTCACTGAAGACTTGGAGGGTGGTAAGCATTTTTTAGCAATAAAGTGTTTTTAAATTAAGGTATATACATTGCTTTTTTTTAAGACATATTGCTTTGCACACTTAATAGACTGCAGTAGAGTGTAGGCATAACTTTATATGCACTGGGAAACCAAAAAATTCATGACTCGCTTTACTGCGATATTCACTTTATTGCAGTGGTCTGGAACAGAATCTGCAATATCTCTGAGGCATTCCTGTACTGAAATTAGGAAATTTTTATGTAAGAAGAAGACTTGGGGTTTCTTCCTTGTCTTTTCTTTTTCTCTAATATAGTAGGGCTCAGAAGGCGAACAGAAAAAGAAAAAGATAGAGGCAGAATGAAAGGGACAACTGAGACAACTACGTAGGGTGAAAAAGACTACAACTAGTAAAGCACTCCAGAAAGAGGCCCTAGATTGAAGTGGATAATCAGCTCTTTTGAGAAAGATTATCATTATAAACAATTACAGAAAACTCTCTGAATACATGGTATTATGCTAGATACTGAGTACACAAAGAGGTAAAATATAAAGTTCATGCCATCAAGAAGCTTTTGAGTCCTGGATTCAGGAAATAGCCATAAATCTATAAATAGTGTTATCTGAAAGTGATACAGTAATTCAGGAGTAAGAATTTACTTTGAGTTCAGTTGTTTTGGGAAATACCATCAGAAGTTTATACCTTGAAGATATAGTAGGATCTTAGGTAAATGAAGTTAAGAAGGTTGGAGACTGCAAGGAGAATTAGTATGATCAAAGGGAAGGAGGTGGTGGGTATTTGGATGTAATATTCAAAGTGCTTTGGGGAAATGATAGATTGAGGTGAAGGGAACAGAATATTCATGTTTGTGAACTGGTAGATAAGATTGGCAAAGTGAGATTGGACCAAAAGTGGAGAACCTAGAATGACAAGCTAAGTGTTTTGGACTTCTCCTGAAAGTGATGTGAGGAGGACTTTTGGAAGATTTTGAATGGGAGTGTGACATAGGTAAACAGTTATGGAAAAATAATCTAGAAGTTCATGGAGAACAGATTATGGGGGAAATATGGAGGAAGTCTGGGTGGCAAGTGATAAGGACCTGGCCTTAGGGCAGTGGCATTGGGAATAGAAGAGATCGCACATGAAAAATATCACAGTAATAGAATTTTCCTTTTCTCTTTAATCTGCTTATTTTTAAAATCCATTTATTCTGCTAACCAATCCACAAATGTTTTATCGAATACCTAACGTCTGCCAAGGCCATGTTGATACAAAGACTACAAAATCCCAGTGCCTGGCCATCAAAGTGTTGAGGGACTAAACGTGGCTACTGAATCAGGATAAGTCAAGGATGACAGTATTTTGAGCCTGGATGACAGAAAGAATGATAAATGCATGAGAGAAAAATTTTCAGCTTTTTCTTGTATGATGACTTGCACTTCTTGTATACTGTAGCCTGGTGATAACAAGTTAAGCAGAAGCCTTGATCTCTTATATATTGCACATGTTCCCCTCCCCATGTAATTTTTTTAGGGTACTAAGAATATGAAATTCTTAGATGTTTCCGTTTCATTTATATTTAGGGAAATGAAGAAAAAAAAGCTTCCAAGTGACTCAGGGGATTTAGAAATGATAGAAGGAAAGGACAAAGAAAAAGAAAATGCTCTACACATTGAAACTCCTCAGAACACCAGCAAAAATGTCCCGGCTGTGCAGCCAATGAAACGAGGACAGAAGGTAATACAACTTTGGGGTGAGCTGTTAAAGTTAGTACTACATGATTCACAAATGGAGTTGTGAGGTTTAAATGAAACAAGATGTAGACAAAAGAATAATGCTGTGTGACTTCTTTTGAAAATTAGTTGAAAAGATAGTGTTTAGGGAGCATAGAGATCACTGTTCTGTTCTTTTACGATCATCTATACAGAAGCTTTCATGTTATGTAGAAGAGTAATAGGAGATTGTGATTTATTTGCCAGAGACACTCAGCTAATAACTGGCAATGCTGGTCTCCATTGATAATTTAACTCAGTGGTTTCTTTTTCAGTTATTAATGCAATTTTGGTTACAGTTCTTACATATTTTATAAAGGTAAGGAATGAAGGAAGAGGTAGTGGGTATAGACTGTACTTTAAAAAATGTTGTAGCAGTGTAAAGAGATTGTGAGCTGATGTATAGGTATATCTTTAGGAAAATTAAATTCCTTTGAAATCTTAGTAAAGATCATGTTTTATCTTTCCTCCATCCATAGTAGTCAGAATTTCCTATGTTTTTTTCCAGTGGGCTTCATATAAGTGAAAGGATATACTATACATATGGAAGGGAAGAAATCAATTCATATTAATATGTAAATTCAACATGAACTCATTCAAAAAAGAATCGAGATTTTAATTAACTTGATAAAGTAATTCTGAAGTTCATTTGAAAGAGTAAATACCAGAGAATAGCTAAGAAAATCTTTTTTTTTTTTTTAAATACAATTACTTATTTATTTATTTTCGGCTCTGTTGGGTCTTCATTGCTATGCGCGGGCTTTCTCTAGTTGTGGTGAGCGGGGGCTACTCTCCGTTGCGGTCCGGGGGCTTCGTATTGCAGTGGCTTGTCTTTGTTGCGGAGCACCGGCTCTAGGCGTGTGGGCTTCAGTAGTTGTGGCTCACTGGCTCAGCTGCTCCACGGCATGTGGGATCTTCCTGGACCAGGGCTCGAACCTGAATCCCCTGCGTTGGCAGGCGGACTCCTAACCACTGCACCACCAGGGAAGTCCCAGAACATCTTGAAAAAGAAGATCAAGGAACGATTTCCCTACTAGGTAGTAAAACATTTACTGTTAGAATTATTAAAACAGTATGTGTTAACAGGAACAGCCAGATAGAAAAGTGAGGCAGAATAAAATCTACACATAGAACCGTAAACTGTGTATTTTAAAATTTAGTATTTGATAAAGTATTATTACAGATTGGGAGGGTATGAAACATTAAAAATTAGTGGCTAGTCATGTTTTTAAAAATATTGAAGTAAATATCAGGTGGAGAAAAGAACCATCAATAAAATTGAAAGACAAATGACAGATTGGGGAGTGGGGAAGCAGGGATCAGAGAAATGCTTATGTCAACAAGGGGAATTTTTTCACCCATCAAATTAATAATGTGTGTTCAGTCATTCAATAAAAGTTTGAATATATACCATGGGAATTTCCAGCAAGAGTCCTCTAACAATTCAGTACTTCCCTGGTGGTCCAGTGGTTAAGAATCTGCCTTCCAGTGCAGGGTACGTGGGTTTGATTCCTGGTTGGGGAACTACAATCCCACATGCCATGGGGCAACTAAGCCTGCGCACTGCAACTACTGAGCCCGCGTGCCGCAATGAAAGACCCCGCACACCACAGTGAAGATCCTGCGTGCCACAACTAAGACCCAAAGCAGCCACATAAGTAAATAAATAAATGTTTTTTTAAAAAAGAGTCCTTAACAATGCATTTGCCCTCTGACTCACTCAGCAATTCTTATTTTTAGAAATTTATCCTAAAAAAATCATATGTATGCACTAAGGATATTCATCAATTTTTTTTTTTTTTTTTTTTTTGGCCACACCGCACGGCTGGTGGGATCTTTGTTCCCCACCAGGGGTCAAACCTGGGCCCTTGGCAGTGAAAGCGCACAGTCCTAACCATTGGACCACCAGGGAATTTTCATAAGTCAAAGTTTTTTTTTTTTTTTTTTTTTTTTTTTGCGGTATGCGGGCCTCTCACTGCCGCGGCGGCCTGTCCCGCCGCGGAGCACAGGCTCCGGACGCGCAGGCTCAGCGGCCATGGCTTACGGGCCCAGCCGCTCCGCGGCATGTGGGATCCTCCCAAACTGGGGCACGAACCCGCATCCCCCGCACGGGCAGGCGGACTCTCAACCACTGCGCCACCAGGGAAGCCCAAGTCAAAGTTTATAATTGCAAAAAATCTGAAAATCTTAAATGCCTAATAATATAAAATAACAAAAAATAACGTGGTGCATTTATACAACGAAATATTCTGCAGATAAGTTCCAAGGCAAATCCTGATGGAATATTTACTAAAATACATTAAATTTTTAGATTATTTTGTGGAGAACTATCATCTTTACCATATTGAGTCTAACTGTTCGTGAATGTGGACCATAAGTACATAAGAATATTTTATATTCTTCAATAAAGATATATTTCCTTTTAGAGTCTTGTACATCCTATCTACTCCTACTTATATTGTCTTACTTTTTGTAAGTGGTATATTTTCATTTTTTATTTATTTATTTTTGGCTGCGTTGGGTCTTCGTTGCTGTGCACGGGCTTTCTCTAGTTGCAGCAAACGGGGGTTGCTCTTCATTGTGGTGCACAGGCTTCTCATTGTGGTGGCTTCTCTTGTTGCAGAGCACGGGCTCTAGGCACGCGGGCTTCAGTAGTTGTGGCACACGGGCTTAGTTGCTCCATGGCACGTGGTATCTTCCCGGACCAGGGCTCGAACCCGTGTCCCCTGCACTGGCAGGTGGATTCTTAACCACTGTGCCACCAGGAAGTCCAGTAAATGGTGTATTTTTAAAACTTCCACTTCATGGTTATTAGTTACTGGTATATGGAAAGACAGTTTTCATGTGTAGATCTAGTATTAGGCAGTCTCACTGAATATTTAATATTTCATCTACAGATGAAATTCAGGCAGTCACTGTCTACAAATAATGGCTCTTCTCTTCTAATCCTAACATCTATTGTTATTTTTCTCACCTTGTACTGGCTCAAACATCACTACAGTGTTACATAAAAGTAACAATAGTGTGCTTCTTTGTTATACATTAAAGGGACTATTTCTGTGATCTTTAACATTGTAGGATGTTTCTTGTGGGTTGTTGATAAATACCCTTTACAAAGGGCTAGTTTTAATAATGATGAGTTAAATTTTATTGAATGGTTTTTCTGCATGTATTATTTTTCTCCCTTCATGAGTTAGTGTGGTAAATTACCTAAGAAAATCTCTTAAACTGGCCCCTAATACTGTCCTTGCCTGTTTTTGGTATCTAGGTGATACCAGCTTCATAAAGCAAGTTTGATACTTTTCCCTTTTTCTGCTCTTTAGTACTTTGTGTAAAATGGAGATTGTTCCTTGAAACATTTTTAGCAATTGCTTATAAACCCGGGCCTGATATTTGGGGATATATGGGTAGAGTTTTAAGTTCTAACTAAATTTTTTTAGTGATTATCATTCAGGTTTTCTGGTTTTTTCAAAGTTGGCTTTCCTAAGTTATATTTTCCAAGAAACTGTTCTTTTTATTGGGTTTTCCATTTCTTGGTTCAATTTATTGGTAATAGTGTTTATTTTATTCTTGGGGTTTTTTGTTTTTTGAGGTGTAATGTACACATAGTAAAATGCACAAATCTTGTTTTTAGCGCAGTTTTTATATGCACGTGTATCTGTGAAACCATCACTCAGAATAAGACACTTGAATGTTTATATTACTCCAGAGGGCTCACTCTTGTCCCTTTCTATAAATAGTATCCCCACCAGAGAAAAACATTATTCTTTAATCACTGTAGATTATTTTGCCTGTTTTTGAACTTTATGTAAAAAAGCAATCATACTGTATATATTCTTTGGTCTGGCATCTTTCACTCAACCTTATGACTCATCCATGTTGTTGTAACAGTAGTTCATTTGCATTGCTAAATAGCATTCCACTGATGGATCTGCCACAATTTCTGTCTGCTGTATTGTTGATAATCGAAGACATGTATCTTTTAGGTTCTCAAGTGTGCATTTCTGTTGTGTATAGCTAGGAGTGGAAGTGCTGGGTTATAGTGCACATATTGTGTTTGGCTTTAGTAGATATTACCAAACAGTTTTCCAGAGTACTTGTACCAATTTCACATCAAGCAGTGTATCAGAGTTCCAGTTGCTTCACGTCATCACTAACAGTTGGTATTGTTAGCGTTTTTTAAGTCATTCAAGTGTGTGTATACTGAAACTTAATTTGGCTTTAAAAAGTTGGGTTGTCCAGCTTTTTTATTGATTTATAGGAGTTCTTTGAAACCCTGAATACAAGTCTTTTCTTGGTTATATGTATTACAACTACTTTTCATGTTTCAAGACTTGCTTTTTCACTTCTGTAGTAGTGAGGGTTTTTTTTGATGTGGACTTTTTTTTTTTTTGTCTTTATTGAATTTGTTACAGTATTGCTCCTGTTTTATGTTTTGGTCTTTTTTTTGGCCCAGAGGCATGTGGGATCTCAGTTCCCTGCCAGGGATCGAACCCACACTCCCTGCATTGGAAGGCGAAGTCCCAACCACTGCACGGCCAGGGAAGTCCCTGTAGTAGTGTTTTTTGATGAGCATCATTTGTTAATTTTAATGAAGTCTGATTTATCAGTCTTCTATAGTTAGTGGGGTTTTGTGTGTCTTGTTTAAAGCAATCTTTAAAATTTTAAAAATTTGTTATTTGGGCCCTAGCTAAGACTAGTCAAGATAAAAAGTCTTTGAAGGTGAAGCCTGTATGTCTGTAGTTTTAAAAACTGCTCGGGTGAGTTGGATGTGTACCCAGAGTAAAGAATCAGTAGTTTAACTGATAAAATTCGAAGTATTGATAGCCTCTAAATACCCAGCTAAGCTTTGCTGCCTTATTTCCTATTCTTCCTCTATATGTGTATCCTGATGCCAACCAAGTGCGATGACTTGCTGTTACTACTGTGCTGTCTTTACCTTATAATCTTGCTGTTCATGTGTTCCCAGGTACTATGAATCTTTTAGTTTTGCTTTATATCTTCCCTGAAATTCTTGCTCAAGGTGAAAAAAATGTCTCCTTTCTCTAAATTGTCTTAAAAGTAAACTTGTTTGTATTTAGAATATTTTGCATTAATTTGTCCTTACTCTTCTGTGTATCTTCTTTTTCCACCAGATGGTAAATTGTTTGAGGGTGAGGACTATGGTTTATCCATCGTTATAGACTTCATATTGTTTGTTATAATGGTGCCTTACTCAATAAACAATTTTGACACAAATAAAGTAGCACCTTCTCTTTCAAAACATGTGCTGACATTTTTTTACTGCTGAATTTTGTTTATTTTGTAGAGTAAAATGAAAAAAATGAAGGAAAAGTACAAGGACCAAGATGAAGAAGAACGTGAGCTCATCATGAAATTGCTAGGGGTAAATAACATCTAAAAACATTTTCTTCTTTTGTTTTTCAAGGGCATCCAGACCACTGCCTATCATATGCTTTACATTCAATACTTTGTTAAAATACTGACAACATTAACTTTTTTTCCCTCTATAAATTGAAGTCTGCAGGTTCAAACAAAGAAGAAAAAGGGAAGAAGGGAAAGAAAGGTAAAATAAAGGATGAACCAGTGAAGAAACAGCCCCAGAAACCTAAAGGCGGACCAAGAGTTTCAGACAGCATAAAGAAAGAAACTCCATCCCTTGAAGTTACAACTCATGAGTTACAAGACTTGGCTGTAGATGATCCACATGATGACAAGGTAAGGCTACCACACATGTGGGCTTTTGCTTCTTAATTAGGGTGACCAACCATCCCATGGTTCCCAGGACATGGGATTTACAGTGCTAAAACCAGGATGAGTGGTAACGCTATTCTTAATGGAAAGTCATCTTGGAAATACAACCTAAAAGACTAAAATTGCAGTATATAAGCATAAAATTGGTAGTGTTGATAGCTCATAAAAAGTTTATCATAAGCCATTAGAAAATTTTATGGAGAGGCTAGATTCTGGTGGGAACTTGGTTAAAATAAAACAGACAATTAGGATTATCTTGATGACGAGTGGGAAAGGAATTTGCACTTTTCTAGGTTTTTCTATAAGAATATGTTATAGTATCTTACATGATGTTGAACCTAGCTACACAGTGTGAGATGTTAACAATTTTTCCGGTTAATATAGTTGCCTTGTGTCTATCAACTGCATACAAAAGCCCAGCCTTATGTGTATCTTTTTTTTTTAATCCTGATTAGCTATTTTTTTCTTATTTATTTATTTATTTTTGGCTGCGTTGGGTCTTTGCTGCTGCATGCGGGCCCCCTCCAGCTGCGGCGAGCAGGGGCCACTCTTCGCCGCGGTGTGCGGGCCCCTCAGTGAGGTGGCCTCTCCCGTTGCAGAGCACAGGCTCTAGGTGCGCAGGCCTCAGTAGTTGTGGCACACAGGATCAGTAGTTGCGGCGCGCAGGCTCCAGAGTGCAGGCTCAGCAGTTGTGGCAGACGGGCCCAGCCACTCCGCGGCATGCGGGATCTTCCCGGACCAGGGCTCGAACCCGTGTCCCCTGCATCGGCAGGCGGATTCTTAACCACTGTGCCACCAGGGAAGCCCCCCTTATGTATATCTTCTTGCATGAATAGATACATCTTATTGAAATTCTGAACAAAGGATTTATTGTTTTATCAATTTGTAAAAAAAAATTGTTTCACTTTGTATTTTTATTTATGGCAGTTAAAGCTTTGGTTGTAACTGTGTGCTCTATTCAGTGCAGGTAATGCTTACAGGGATCCTAAGTGATACTGTTTTCTATTTTCCCTGAACAGTGTTGTTTAGTAATATTAAAACTCATTTTTGTCCTCAAATTTTTATACTATTTATTCTGTAAATCCTAGACTCAGATATTCAGAGGTGTTAATTATGAATGTTCTTTCATCAATAGATTATCTTCAGATAGATTTTTTAAATGTGAATAAGCAAATAAAATTAAGCTTATCGTAACATGTGAAAAATTCATCCTAAAACTGTTGAACAGAGACTAGCAAATAAAAGTTCTGTTCACCAGAATTCTCCATTTTCTTTCCCCCTGACAAACCTATCAAGCTTATTTGTCACTTTAAGTTGTCCTAATAGCATTCACTACTTTAGCATATATTCTGTGGAAGTCTTTTTTTTGAAACTTTAGGGAAACAGTCTTTTTTCTCTTTGAATGGCATTGCTTTCTGCTATACTGGATACACATATTAATTTACTCACAGTCTTATTTATCACTTTTTCTTTCTCCTCATAGTTTTTAATGGTTTGGGATTTCAATTTAAGTTATAACTGACTTTTAAAATTTTATATATTTGGAACAGGAAGAGCAAGATCTGGACCAACAGGGAAATGAGGTATGATTTTGAATTGGGGTTCCTACTACAACACTAACTGCAATCCAGTTCCCAGAATACCTGACACACAACTTCTAACTAATTAAAACCTAAAACACTAAGAAAAGACTACAAGCTCTGGAGTCACACATTCTGGGTTTGAATCCCAACTTTACTACATATGACTACAACCTTGGAAACATTCTTTATGCCTCAGTTTCCTCATCTGAAAAATGGGGATAATGGCCCCTACTGAGAGAGTTGTTTTGAGAATTAAGATAATATACATAAAATGTTTAGAAAAGTTCATGGCATATAGTAAGCACTAACTGTACCAAGTGTTTTGTCCTAAATCTAAATTTACTCATGTTGTTAAATAAATATGGGTAATCTTGAACGCATTCCACAAAATGGGAACTCTAAGAAGCCATAGAATTTCTCCTTAAGGACAGGCATGAGAGAAGACTGTTCTAGCCCAGGGTTTCCCAGCTTTGGCACTATTAACATTTTGGAGGAGGTAATTCTTTGTTGCAGGGAGTTGTCCCATCCCTGGCATCTAACCACTAGCAGATGTCAGTCGTACTCTATTTCCTCCCCCAACATCGCTTCAGTTGTGACAACCAAAAATGTCTCCAACAAGTTTTTTCTCCCTTTCTCTTAAATGTTTCAATAGGCGCCATTTAAAAAATCATCATTAAGCTCTGCTTTATTGCTCCGAAGGGTGTAAGACTGTTTATCAGAAAATGATAAAATATATTGATTCTGACAGTGTTTTATTAGAGTTTTCCTCTTTTAGGACTGGTATAAATTATTTTTATAATCGTTTTCGTTTTCCCTTTTTAGGAAAATCTGTTTGACTCTTTGACGGGGCAGCCACATCCTGAAGATGTACTCCTGTTTGCCATTCCAATATGTGCCCCATACAACACCATGACAAACTATAAGTAAGTCATCATGCGTTTACTCAAACTGCTGCCACAGCACTGACTCATGAATCATTTTGTAATCTCTATTTAGTAACACATGCAATTCCTTTTTAAAGATACAAAGTGAAACTTACTCCTGGAGTTCAGAAAAAGGGAAAAGGTATTTAAAATCTTTTTTTGAATTATGTTTAAACATTTCTTGACTGAACAGAAGTAGATTTTTCTATTTTCTATTTACAGCTGCAAAAACAGCCTTGAATAGTTTCATGCATTCCAAGGAAGCAACAGCAAGAGAAAAAGATTTATTCCGCAGTGTAAAGGTAAAGTATTCCTCTAGAAACTTCTGGAGACTGGTGTTGCAATTAAAAATGTTAGCAGTTATTGCTTTGTTAGTAGATGGAACCTGCAGCTATTATTTTGGTAGAAAATGCGGTCTTACTAGAAGCAATATAAAATAAGTAAAATCATATTGGGTGAAAATTTTAGAAATGCCATTCTTTTGACAGCAGAGGACATATAATTGTCATAAAAGAAAATATGATTGTGAAGATACTCAGCAATTCTTTTTTTTAGGACACGGATTTATCAAGAAACATTCCTGGCAAAGTGAAAGTGTCTGCACCCAATCTTCTGAATGTAAAAAGAAAATAGCTGAAATGAAATCCTAAAATATTTGAGAAGAGTCAATTTTATAGCCTTTCGGAAGTTCAGAGATGAAAACATCATGTAACAAGACTTCCGCATTTAAAAATAAACTAAACGTTGCCTTGTATTCGCCAAAAGGACATTTTTTTTTTCCAGTTTTATAGAGAGGAAACAGTGTCTATGATAGGATTTCCTAAAATACCTGTGGACAGCTAAATGCTAATTGTATACATCTGTAGTTATCCTCCTACATTTTCTTGAAATTTGGGAGGTTAATATTAAGTATTCATTTCATGCTGTAAAGAAATGGAATAGTGAAGTGGCTCAACTGCTTAGACTGTTGACTTGGTAGTTTACTGTATATAACGTCTATCTATTACAGGCCAATCACAAGTTTTTTTCCTGGTGGTGGTGGGGATTGGGGGTGGTTAAACATTTAGGATTAAGTCTTGAAAACCCTAAGCAGTGAAAGAGTAGACTTTCTTCTGCCTTTACCCATATTAGACCAGATTTTAAATACTAATCAATCATTTCTGTGACTCAGCTTAAGAGATAACACCTAGAAGAAATTGGTGTTGATAACTTCCATGCATTTATACACCTTTACTTTACTTTTCATCTTAATTTCCTCCTTGTAATCTCATTCAGCTCTGTACCATTTTATTTTCCATCTCTAGTAATTATCAGTAGCATGTTACAGAGTATCTTAACCTATAATATCATAAGTGCACTTTTAGGCTTACCACTAAAGACTCCTGACCCAGCTTTTTTCTTCTGTCTCCTAACAGAATGGAGAATAAAGTCATACATTATTTCCATTCCTTATGAGCTACAAAACTGTTACTTTTAAAATAATTAGATAATAGCTGCCTAGAGTCAACATGAGCACTTGCCCCAGCCCCTATTCCAAAGCATTAAGGTCAAAGGGTACTAAACAGCTGTTGGTCCTTCCAAGGTTTCTTTTACCTGCTTAACCTTATCGAGAATATTTTTCCTTTTGAAGTTACTGTTTGTTAAAAACAAAAACCTTTATGTAGCCTAGTGTTGTAAATACAACATAATAGACTACTCGTGCCATTAAAAAAACATCTGAAATATTCATGTCTTTCTTTAAAAAATAACTTCACCATTTTGATAGTGGTAAGGATAATTACTATAATGTTTCTATAGGTATATATCCTGATGTTACCAAATAGGAAATATAATAACCATTCCTTGGGGTAAAAAGCCCAAGTATTAATTTACTTTTGTTTTAATAGAAGACAGTTACTGATGTTAAATACATTTATTGTAAACTTTAGACACAAAAATAGGTTCTCTAGGCCATTCACATGCACACTAAAACTAAAAAGCTGCAAACTACAACAATGCACATAATTATATAAACAACGTCACTCTGATGTTTACAGAATTGCTGTCCATGCAAGTGATCAGAGGCACTGTCTATGAAGCCTTAAGATCCAGAAGTGTTGTTACTACCAAACCTCTGATTAACACTGTGAAGTAAGTGTTTTGGAAGGCAGTTCCACGAGCTGGCTAACATTTCTTTAAAGCAAATGACTGCTTCTAAGCTTAGCCTGAAAGTGGACAAAGAAAGAGAAAAATAATTTCACTTTATGGTTTAGAAGTACATTCACTTGAAGAACTACCAAAAAAGAAAAAGCACTTTAAAGATTTTCATAGGAACTGGATAGTTTTAACAGTGAAGGCTTGCTATTGCCCTTAAATTACCCATAAACCTGTTTTTTCAAAAGCACTAATTTAAAGTGTTTAAGAAACACAATTTAAAGTAAGTACCAAGTAAAAAGTTACTTACCTTACAAGAGATTTTGGTTGAACTGAAAATATAAGTATTTCATTACTGTGTGCCTAAAAAACAGACATGAAGAATATATTAAAAGTACTTCACAAGAAAGCTTCAGCAATATTATGAAGTGTCCTTTAATAAAAGGTAGTGTACTTACAGCCCTGTGATGGACAAGAAGGTTATTGGCACACCCACCAAACACAATGACTTCTCCTTCATCACTGGCACAAGCTGTATGCCATAATCTACATTTAAAACAAAAACTTGAGTTTGAAGTCACCCTGAACACCAAACTGATCATTTATACTACAGAATAGAGATGATGAAATAAAGACTAAAGATCTTTAGTGCAGCTCAAAACATAATGGTGAGATGCCGTTATCTCAAGGAAACGTAGCAGAAGCTGGAAAAATCAATGTCTGTTTTATCTGGATGTTACCGTTTTATCTTTCTGGTCCATTCCTAATTTATGCAATGAGGAATGTGAACTGAACTGTTCTCTAGGTTTTTGTTAGCAATAAAAGTCTTACGGGGGATTAGTGGTATATGCCCTCTGCTTCTTCTCCTCTTTTCATAGGCAGGACCAGTTGGCCTTACACAAAACATCTGAGGGATGCTGACTCTGCCTGAGTGAACAAAGTATCTTCAGGCCTGATAATTCTGTGGAAAGAATATTTGTGCCAAATGACGTCTTAGCGCCATGACTGTACTTAGGTCAGAGGTGTGGGGAAAAATGCAGGCTGACATTATCCAAATGTGCTTTGAACACCAACTTTGCATCATTTCCTTTAGCAGTCTTTGTAACAATTCTTTTCGAGATTAACAAGAAAAGTAACTATCAGTGTTTTAATAGGCTCTCTTTGGATGATCTGACTTCTTGATCTTTGTTATACAGCACAACCGCAAATCTGATTGAAAGTTCTTGATTCTCCCTTCCCAGCCCCTCCCCCCCACTGCCATAAACATTCTTTAGGGTTTTGAAATTCTCTCCTTTCCAGTTCCTTTTTGTTTTTTTTAATGAAAAATCTAGAAACAGTTCAACTCAACCTGACTAAAGAGCTTGAGTATAAATTTTAACAATGTCAGTAATTTTATGATGAAGCAAAAGTCAAAATCCAGCCCTATTTTTCATGCACAGATGATAAAATAGAAAGCACTGATACTAGGATAACATTGGTTTTCTCTTCTTCCAAAAGCTACAATGTTAAACCTTAGTGACTGCTAGGGTTCTTATAATAAGAATGATGAACTGAATGCAGCCCAGTCAGATTTCCTCAATCATTACCAGTCTTGTACATCTCTATGGACCTCATTCATTCAGCGTAAGAATTAGCTTTTAAATAGTTCATACCTTGGTTTTTCAGTATAGGGATGATTAAACTGTATCCATTCGTTTTTACTGATGCAGTAAGTCCAGGCATCACCTGATTGAAGCAAAGAAAAAGAGCTATGAAGTATGTTATTCTGTTAACGTGACATTGATATTTAAAGAGCATAGCTTTAGGGCTTCCCTGGTGGCGCAGTGGTTGAGAGTCCGCCTGCCGATGCAGGGGACATGGGTTCCTGCCCCGGGCCCGTGAGCCATGGCCGCTGAGCCTGCGCATCTGGAGCCTGTGCTCCGCAACGGGAGAGGCCACAACAGTGAGAGGCCCGCATACAGCAAAAAAAATAAATAAATAAATAAAGAGCATAGCTTTAGTAAGAACAGTAATAAATCAGATTTTGAGTAGATACAGAAAGTATATTTCCTTTTTTTCCCTGCAGTTAACCAAGTAAGCCCTTTGCATGTTACAGCCCTTTAGCAGGGCAAAGTGTTCCAGGTCATTTTTTTACTGGACCAATGGATGTGTCATGAAAACAACTATAGGTATGTTATAGGATCAAAATTAGTAGCAAACCTTCTAACCAACCCTATAGCCCTCTGTTAAATTTAAAATACTGATTTTTTTCAGCTATTCATATATTACTTATGAATTATATTTAATAACTTTTTAATGTTTTTAAAGTACTTACTTAGTGGCTGTTTATCAGTGGTAAATCCTCCAAAGAGAAAGAGATGATCTGAAGAAACTGGTGTTAGTGAGTGCCAAGATCGGCCAACTGGGCATATGCCTTGTGGAATTCTGAAAATAACAGCTAAGTTACAATATCTACATTTAAAAGCCGCTACTGTATTTAATGCAGAGAAATACTAAAGAAGTTTTCTTTAAAAATTTATATGGAATTTTGAAAAGAGACTTTAAAAAGTCGTCTTGGTATTAACTACATGCTTTAGAATGAACTACTTTCTTTGAAGGAAGAGTCAACTTTAGATCTTTTCTTTTCAATAAACACTGAGCACATGCTATGTGCCAGGCATAGTTTATGGGAACTGAAAATTTTAAAATTCCTTCTTTAAGGATTTAGTGATTATGTTTACTTAAATTCATAGTTACAGAAAATGTAAGCAAGTACATTATATACTAATAATAGAGTAACGGAAAAATCCATTGAAATTTCTTTGAAAAACTTTTCTAAATAATTATCTAAAATGATACCTACAATTCATTCCACTCCCATGTATCCAGATTAAGACAGTGAAGATCATTCATTCTAGCATCCTAGAAAAGGATAATTAACTAGTTATCATTTTGAGTAATTCAAAAGCAAATCATTGAAACTGTTTTATATACTCACTCGATATCTGCCTCCAAACACAAAGCCTTTGTTTCCAACAGTTGCACAGGCATGGGCAGCACGAGGTGAAGGTGCTTTACCCTAGTAAGGTCATAAAAGCAATTTAATAAATAAATGAACGTTTTATAAATACCAGAAAGAGTCTACTCTGGATGTGGGATAAGAATGTGCAAGACACTTGAGCTTTTAAGCTGAAGTGCAAACTTATAGTAGACAGCAGTACTGCAGGCTGACTAGCAAACTGGGAGTTTCTGAAATACATTACTGAAGGGGCTAGTTAATACAATAGAATGCTTGCTTGCTTTACTTTTATCTTTTAAAACAAAAGCTAGCATATTATATGACATCTGTGTCAGAGGAAAAAGAAATCTAATATTTGAGTAACTTAAATTCCAATCCAGCACTAGGTCATTTATTACAAACAATACCACTTTAACAGCTATTCGATAATAGATGCTGGGCTAGTCTATACATTCATTAAACTTTTTTGAGTTTTAAACTCCTTGGACAATAACAAACTGCCAATTTTACACCACCTGCCAACTCCCCTTCTCGTCTAAGCAGACTTGCTTTAATAATTCATTATTCTTCAGTAACTCACAGTAGTTATAGGCTGGCTCCAGACAAATGTTTCAGTGTCTAAAATATGTACATGATCATTCCATCCTCTTGGATGACTTGAATTCTACAGAAAATAAGAATCTGAGTTATTTTACAAATAATGTTCATAAAATCATATAGCCTTGGTCTGGTTTATTAACAGAGCAAAATGAACAAAGCTAATAGCAAACAAAGTGTATTATTTCAACAGACTAAGGAGGCCATATGCAAATAAGAAACTTCATTTACCCAAAAAGATGTTTCATCAAATTCAAAAGTTCCCAATACTTTATCTTCAGGTAAATATCCATACCCTCCAAAAAATATTAACCTGTTTGATAAAAAACCAAGACATTAAAAAGTCAAACATCCACAGGATACAAGAGATTTTTTAAATTTTGTCTTATCCATGAGTTGAGAAGGCACACTTGAGTATATAAAACTGCTTATTCAAATAATAATGGCTAATATGGCTAACATTTATGTCTTAGGTGCTTTACCATCAATTCACTTAATCCTCATGGGCACTCGAAGGCATTTTCTACTGTTACAATGGTTATTGGTTAATGATACTTGGATGGCAAAGCAGTTTCCAGATAAAAACCCAAACCTATAGTGCTGCTAACTCACTTGTTTTTATATACCCAGACACCAAGTTTGTCCTTTGATGATGGAGGAATTCCTTGGCAGTCAATTCTTTCCCAGTGTAATACTCGGTCTGTAGACCTTGAATCCAGCATGTAGAACTGTCAGAAGCAATGATTTCAGTTAGATTTGGTTACATAAAAGAAATTCAACGTTGGCATTTAATTTTATTGCGTTCATGCTAATAAGACTGTCATCTAATTCAGTACTACTAAAAGTAGTACTGCAGACTGGCTGCTTGTCTGCAAAGTGTTAACTGAGTCTAGATAAGAAATTTTTGCCAGAATGTAAATTACCTAAGTCACTGTGTACCCTGTTTAGTTCAGCTTATTTTTTTCCTATACCACACTTTTTTGATGAAGGAATAGAACGTGTGTTGATTTACATTCTTGGCCTTAGATAGGCACTTTGAGTTGTACTGATCTAATTTACGGGTATCAGGATGGTATTACCAAAAAATCAGACTTAGTAATTCATCTTCAAATTCAATTTAACAAACATGTCTTAAGTGCCTACTTAACTCTAGGAGCTAAGGATAAATCTTAAAAGATTAAGTATTCATCTATCTTTCACATCCAGGTATTTAAATAAATCTGACTTTTTTTTTTTTTTTACTTAGACTCCTAAAGCTCCCTTTCCTCAACTCTAGTCAGTTACTACTATCATTTCTCTGACCACTCCCCTAAAGCCACAGCTTCTCTTTTTCCCAAGCTTCCTCATGTTGTGTCAAACTTAGATTCTCCCCCTTGGCCCTGAAAAATACATGGCTCAACTACAGCCTACAGTAGGGCCTCACAAAACCTTTTAAGCACGGAACCCTTCAAACAAAATCTTAAAGCAAAAGCCTAAATATAAAAATAAGGGCGCTTCCCTGGTGGCACAGTGGTTGGGAATCCGCCTGCCAATGCAGGGGATGCGGGTTCGGGCCCTGGTCCAGGAAGATCCCACATGCCGCGGAGCGGCTGGGCCCGTGCGCCACAACTACTGAACCTGTGCTCTAGAGCCTGCAAGCTGTAACTGCTGAGGCCTGTACACCTGGAGCCTGTGGTCCGCAGCGGCCACACACTGCAACAAAGGGTGGCCCCCACTCGCCACAACTAGAAAGAGCCCGCGTGCAGCAACGAAGGCCCAACAGAGCCAAAAATAAAAATAAAATAAATTATTAAAAAAAAATAGGGCTTCCCTGGTGGTGCAGTGGTTGAGAGTCCACCTGCCAATGCAGGGGACACGGGTTCGTGCCCCGGTCCGGGAAGATCCCACATGCCGCGGAGCGGCTAGGCCCGTGAGCCACGGCCGCTGAGCCTGCGCGTCCGGACCCTGTGCTCCGCAGCAGGAGAGGCCACAACAGTGAAAGGCCCACGTAACGCAAATAATAATAATAATAAGGGCCTGAAGAAATGGCTCCTCTGTTTACAACATACCCAACAGGAATCTGGGTTCATTGTGACAAGAGGCACAAAACTTGTGGCCTTCCTATGAGCAAATATCCAACACATGTCCCCCTGCACCTCCACGTGGCTGCTAGGCAGGACCAGTGGGACAGGGCTCAATATTGGAAGAAAAGCTACAGTATTTAGTGGGGAAGTTTGCCGCCAAGAGCCTGTCAGGTCCACTCATGCATGGGCCATGAATGGTCTTATAGACATAAAGGCTTTGAACCTCTCTTTTCAAGGAAAAAGAAAAATAGATTCCAATTATGTCATCTGGAAAAGGCAAAACTATGGAGACAATAAAAAGATCGATGGGGCTTCCCTGGTGGCACAGTAGTTGAGAGTCCGCCTGCCACAGGGGACACGGGTGCCCCGGTCCGGGAGGATCCCACATGCCGCGGAGCAGCTGGGCCCGTGAGCCATGGCTGCTAAACCTGCGCATCCGGAGCCTGTGCTCCGCAACGGGAGAGGCCACAACAGTGAGAGGCCCGTGTACCGCAAAAAAAAGAAAAAAAAAAGATCGATGGTTGCCAGGAGTTTGGGGGGAGAGGAGAGATGAATACACGGAGTACAGAAATTTTTATGAGCAGTGAAATACTTCATATGACATTATAATGATGGATATATCTCATTATATTTGTCCAAACCCACAGAACGTGCAACACTATTCAATTAAAGTGAACCCCAAAGTGAATTGTGAATGAATAAATAAATTAAATTAAAGTGGAGCTACACTTGTTAAAATGGAGGAGGAAGGGGCAGTCTGGAGCCTGCCCAACACCATATGCTCCTCTCACACACGTCCCAAGGCATCTCAAAGAAATCCCTAGAGTTCCTAGAAGTGCAGTGTGAAATTTGAAACCACTTCAGCCATATGCTCATCTACAGCAAATCACTTGGCATGTCCATGAACAAGATATTTGCTTATACCTCTGCATCTTGGCACCTATATCTTGGCTACCCCTTCCAATTGTATGATTCTATTCAAGCATCACCTCTTCGGTGAAGACTCTTCATTTTTCTGTTCCTCTGTCCTACCAAACACAATGGTAAGGATTCTTTTTCAGATTCAACAATTTTTACTGAGCCATTACTACGAGCCGACTCTGTGTTTCTCTTTATGATATGCTACTGAAATCGTTTACTTATATGTGTCCCTTCTAGAATGTGAGCTCCTAGAGGCGGGGACGGTGTCATTCATCTCTGTCTCCAATGTCTAAGCAAGTGCTCAGCATTAAGGTGCTTACTAAGTTGCCAAATAAATGAATTTTTAAGAGTCTATCTATATCACATGCACCCTTCTGACTGCATCTGTCTCTTACTGGCCTGAGAGAAAAACTGATACCTTTTTCCTATTCGGTAAAGATGTAGACTAAGTCTGAACAACAGTATCTTATGGTGCCAGGTTATAGGAATGTTAGTATATAAAATCTGTCAGTGTTAATTTCTCCTTATGGCTTTTTGAGTTGTGGCATGTTAAATTTTACCCTGCCCGCCCCCTTAACTGCATCTTGTTTTCATTTAGTTTACTAATATTCATACTAATGAATACTCCAGGGTTCTGAAAGAATAAGTAGCTGCAAAGAACACAAAGAAAAACAACCTAGGAAGTTACTGCACACAACTTACCAACCAAAGCTGATTTTACAGAAGGCCCAGGTAAATACCGGCTGGTAGACAAAAATACTAAAATGCACATTCATACCATAATCAAGTACATGTATTTTTTAACTGGAACAAGAATAAGTATGGGCTAACCTTAGAAATCTGAAGTTGTCTGAAAAAGAACAAAGTTGCCTTAAACCATAATCCTTAGAAACACTAACCTTATTCGTATTGCCTCTTGAATGGTGTCCTCCAAACAAGTACAGCACCCTGTCTACACACACAGCACAGCTTCCTGACATAGAAGGAGGAACATCACCCTCAGTGTTAATTTTTTTCCTAAGGGGGAAAAAACTGAATGTAAATAGATTTCCCAAAAAGGAAGAAATGCAAAAATCTATTCATTCTTCTAATTCTATTCCCACAATAAAAGAAAAAATAAAATAAGCGGGCTGAGTAGCTATGTCGAGGGTCTCTTCTAGCTCTAAAGTTAGTTAAAAGAATGAACTCATCCCTTTCATCCATTCCACAGGCTGTGCCAGCAGGTACTTACACATGGCAGCATGGGAGGTTCTAAAAGCCTACGTGTCATTTTATTCTAGGAGCAAACCATCTTACATTTCTCAAATTAAATTGTTTGCTTTCTACTTACTTGGCCATTAATGGTTTTTTGATGGTTTTTTGTTTTTGAGTGGGCCAAGAACCCAAAAGAAAAAAAACTTCAGTATGTCAGTCCTGACAGATTAATAGGTGTTTTTAATTCAGTTACCTTTTAGCCATTCAAACGAATCTGTTTCAGACCTTATGTAATACTCCCAACACTCAGGCAGTGCCTACTATAGGCCAGGCCCTCCTCTGAGTGCTCTTTACATGTTTTAACTCGTTCTGAATCTAAAAGTGAATCTGAATCAAAAAGCTAATAATCCTAAGATTCAGAATATTAATACAACACTCAAGGTCTTTTGCTCAGAATATCACTTCATCTATGCTAACTAAGCTTTAAGTTTTTTATTTGTTTTTGGCTGTGCCATGTGACACACAGGATTTTAATTCCCCAACCAGGGATCGAACCCTTGCCCCCTGCAGTGGAAGTGTAGAGTCCTAACCACTGGACCGTCAAGGAATTCCCAAGCTTTGTTTTGATAGGCTTAATTTGTAAAATTCCTTATGGGGCTGAATTGTTAAAAGAAAATATTAGAATTTCCATATTAAAGGAATACTATTATAAATGTCCAATTCTCTAGAAAAAGATCATCAAACAGCTAGATTAACACTGACTGGCTATGTGCAAAAATAATCCTGGTTTACTTTTAGTTGACCTTTTAAATCAAGTGGAACTACTATTCTCCTAGTTCTGAGATCTCTAATATGCTGAAGTATGTAATGCACAAAGTTTTCACAAACCAAACCATGGAGAAAACTACTTTATAAATCCCTAAACACAGCCAACCCAGTATTTTGAGAATCACATTAATTCTGCTAAGAACATACTCCAGTAATACTGGTATGAAACTGGCAAAAGGTCCTTTCAGAATATCCATAGTTTGTATGCAAATTTAAGTTAATTTTGTTTTTTAGGCAAAATGTACTATTTCAAAGGGATTTGCATAGAAATTTTAATATTAGAGCTCATTGAAATAGAATACTACCTTTATTTCTAGCAGATACAATCTGGAAATTCTTTTCTCATTCAAGATAGCACACAACAAAGACAACATCTTGAAAAAAAAATATATGGAACTTTTATTATATTTCCATTCCAGGATTTGAAGCCTCCACCTCTTTAATATTACTATAATACTTGACACAGCTCTGAACAGAAATTTCTTCAAGGTCATAAAAGCATCTAGTAATTACTGAACTACTAAAGAGATGCAAAAGCATCTAAGCTTAGCAGCTAAGCTAAACTAGCAGAACACTGTTTTCAGAATATATAGATAGCTTAGCATCTTTAATTAAAGCATTTTTATACATTAGTGTGGGTTTTACAGAGTATGTTTTTGTTTGCAACCTTATTTGGATTTTTTTAGTCCCCCTCATAATATCCAGTTACCATCTTCCAGTCTCCATGTTGTAGATCCAGAGTTCTTCTCTAGGCAGATAAAAGTCATATAATCCTCTGACTTGATTACTCTAAGAAAAAACAAAGAAACAAAAAAAAATTGCAAATATAAAAAATAATTTGTATTCTAAAGAGGCACTATTGTGTATTTTATATTGTATATTGTATATATATTGTATATCTTATTTGAGATACTGAGAGTTATGAAAAGTTAAATAGGTTATAACAGTTCTATCAAATGCACAATCCTCCCTGCACCATGCCACATACTCAAGGTAATGCTTAATATAGACAGCCCTCAATTCAAATTTTTGATATAGCAGTTGTAATTGTGCAGGAAGTTACGAGATCTCCAGGTAATCTCTAAGGCCACTTTATCCTGAATAGTCCATGCACCAAATCTCACTTGCATGACTTCATGAGAGATTACCTGTGCCATGGTCAGCACGCTAAAGAAAGGTCTGCCTTCGACGTACCTAATCCTTGGGGCTTCCCTCATGGCGCAGTGGTTTTAAGAGTCCTCCTGCCAATGCAGGGGACACGGGTTCGATCCCTGGTCCAGGAAGATCCCACATGCCGTGGAGCAACTAAGCCCGTGTGCCACAACTACTGAGCCTGCGCTCTAGAGCCCGTGAGCCACAACTAAAGCCTGCGTACCTAAAGCCCGTGCTCCGCAACAAGAGAAGCCCGCGCACCGTAACAAAGAGTAGTGCCCGCTCGCCGCAACTAGAGAAAGCCCACGCGCAGCAACGAAGACCCCACGCAGCCAAAAATAAATAAAATAGAGAAATTAGAAAAAAAAAAAAGTACCTGATCACTAACAGGTGATGTAGAGTTTTCTAGCCATTCTCCCCTTTCACCCATCCATTCTCCACCAAGAAGCAGAGAGGGCAGAACTGAAAATATTAAGTCCCCATGCAAAATTTTGTTCTTGTTCTGATCCAGTTCCCTTCAGGTAACAGACTGAGCTTACCATATGCCAGAACTAGCTAAGTGCTGTCCATGGAGTGCTTTATTTAATCCTCACAACCACCATAAGAAATAGCTGGCACAGGTTTTTCAAAGAGGAAGGTGATTTGCCCAAGGCTGCTTAGCAAGGGACAGTGGAACCAGGATTCCCGCCTCCATTCCCTGCATTTGCAACTTCAGCCACTGCCTGAGCCACTTTCTGAACAATGTCGATATACAGTAAACTGTTGCAGTTCACTGAAATGGGTGTCAGAGACTTACAAGTTTGAGTATTACAGAGAATTGAACATCTGGCCATGTAAACATTTCTCTTTCCACTCCACCACTTAGGAAAGGAAAGGCTGGAAGCAAAACAGCAGGCTGAGGGCTTCCCTGGTGGCACAGTGGTTGAGAGTCCGCCTGCCGATGCAGGGGACACGGGTTCGTGCCCCAGTCCGGGAAGATTCTACATGCCGCGGAGCGGCTGTGCCCGTGAGCCATGGCCGCTGAGCCTGTGCATCCGGAGCCTGTGCTCTGTGATGGGAGAGGCCACAACAGTGAGAGGCCCGCTGACCTGGAATACATCAGGCTGGTGGGAGGAGGAAAACTGACTTCTGTGTAGGAAGCTAAGGTTTATTGCCATCAAAACAATCTCCAAGGGCTTCCTGTTTGTGGTACTCTTAGGGTTCTAACCAAAATGGGGAGGATGGCCTGTTTTGGAACCACCAACTTACTTCATTGATCATGCTTCTCCACTGGCCTCAGCCCTAGGCATCCAGGCCCTCCACAACTCAGCTTCAGAAATCTTCCACCCTGACAACCCTCCTTCTGCCCACCTTCCTTCTTTGTGAAAAGTCCCATTCCCTCAACACTGCTGAGTTTTACAAATAGAATTACAAATAAAGTAGTTTAGGCTGAAGACTAACACGTTTACTTTTCTCCAAGGGAATTATTTACGTTTTAATTAAGGTCACCACATACTGGCCACCTTCCTCCTACCAAATACTCTCCTCTGAACACATTCATTGGAGGCTGGGGAAAACATTCCAGATTAATTAGGATTGGCAAAAAGGAACCAAATGAAGTAATTAGGAAAGCTTTATCCCATCTATCTTTTTTTTTTTTGTGGTACGCGGGCCTCTCCGGTTGTGGAGCACAGGCTCCGGACGCGCAGGCTCAGCGGCCATGGCTCACGGGCCCAGCCGCTCCGCAGCATGTGGGATCTTCCCGGACCGGGGCACGAACCCGTGTCCCCTGCAACAGCAGGCGGACTCGCAACCACTGCGCCACCAGGGAAGCCCCCATATATCTTTTGAGAGTCATCTCAAAGACGGTCAACTATGATCAACTGTACCATAAGCTAAAATCTACTACCAGAATCAAGAAGTGCTTCCAAGTCATGGAAGGTACAGGTGTAGCAGACTAGATTTCAAGCAAATGGGGACGGGGGGAGATCATTTTTAAAACCAAAAGAGACTAAAAATATTTTCGGTAGGAAGAGATCAGAACCACCCCAGCAAATGAAAATAAGACGATTCTAGAATGTGGAGTGCTACTGGGAACCTCTAAAAGCAAAGGTCAGAACTAGTGAGAAGGTTTAAATAGGAGACACTTGAGTAGGATTTCCAGACAGAGGAAAAAAGAAGAAACGCAAGTAAATGCTCTAAACTGGTAACTAATCAGATTGTTCACGAGTAGGGGCCAAAGAGCCGCACTCTGTAGTTAAAGTTGTTCCTGTTGATTTTTTCGGTTATTTCTAGAGCTTTTCCATTAATTTTCTTAATAGGGATTTCTTGTGAAAAACATCCTTTCTCAGCTGAAACCAAGAGGAAAATAGCCCTGAAGCGTTCCAATAACAATGGGATGTAGCTGGGACGCCTGAACAGGTGGGAAGGTTCAATAAGGCGATTCCTGCGGCCTTTGGGAATTCCGAGGCATTTTCCTACACTGCCGTCTCCCCATAAGTGGGCCACGGTATCAGTGGGCCACCTGAGCCCGGCTCCACAGGGTAATGTGCTCCTAGGTAGACCTGATAAAGGATAAGAGTGATCTCACACACCGTTACCTCTTATACACCCCCAACCCTTTTAAATAAAACACATTTCGCCGTCCTGCACCGCCCGCCGTGCCCTCCCCAGATGACGCTCGGATGTCAAACAGCGCGCAGGGCGGCCACGAGCAGCGTGGGACGGGGAGCGGGCTTTGTAAGCAGAAGGCGGGCGTGACAACAGACCAGGAGGCTTGGGACGGTAGGGAGACCCGTGGGAAGATTCCCACACTCGCGGAGAACAAGGGACCAACGGGCGGAGTCGCGACGTTGGGGCGCGGGAGGCGATCGAGGCGGCCGCTCTGGTCCTCCCGCCGGCCCACCGCCCCCGACCCAGTAACAGCCGAGCGACACCCGCCGCGGCCCGGCCACCTACTGACCTTGTAGCCGCCCCAGACGAACATGTGGCGCCCGTCGCTGACGGCTACGTGGCCGCTGCGTTCAGCGGGGCAGGCGAGTTCCGCGGACTCGTAGCCCTCATAGGCCGGCCCCGGGAGCTCGTCCTCCCGCAGGTCCTCGTAGCCATCGGCCATCTTGAGGCTGCACTTCGGCTCACCGACAATTCCCGCACCCGCGACGGAGGAAAAGACAAAGGAAAAGGAAGGAGACGCACGGTGGCGCGAGGCGAGGCGGCGGTGGCGAAAGGCACAGCGTTAGGGCCGCTCCCCGCCGCCCGCGCTCGCGTCCTCGCGGCCCGCCTCACCGAGGACGGCCTCTCGCCGGCTGGCGGGGGTCGCGGGCGGGGGGCGGCGAGGACGCAGAGCCGGGAGCAGGGCGGGCAGGGGTCCGCCTCGGGCCGGTACCTGCTTCCAGCCCCTCCGCCCCACCTCCAGCTTGCTTCTCGCCGCAGACGGCCTTTGTTTACGCCGCGGCAGGAACCGCCCGTTCCGCTGACGCCGCTCGCCCAGTTCCGGAAGCGCGGCCGACGCTTAGCTTCCCCAGCGCCGGGTCATCCCAACCCCTTCTCCCGGACGGCCCGGTTCTGGGGCGCCCCGCCCTCTTCTTCGCCCGCCGAAGTCTAGGCGCAGAAGCTGGGGGCACTTCCACGCACACTCCGCGCCTCCCTTCACTACAAGGATAGGCTGAATTAGCCAGATTCTCGCAAAAAATGTTTCTTCCAAGAAGGCCTTGTTTGACTGAGGGATGTTCTCAAAGGTTTCACAGCCGGGAAAGGGGTAGCAAATTGCTTAACTAGTAAGTTTCTGGTCTCAGGGTCTCCAGAGTCAGAGCCCTGTCTTCCCGAGGACAAGGGGTGGGAGTGGCTCCTCTCCTCTCCCAGGTGGTCCCAGCCCTATTGCTGGGCGGCTTCCCGGCGGAGGTGCCGCTCGGTGCGCGTGGCATCTCTGGGATTGCGTGCCACCCCGACTGTGCCTGCAGAGCGGTTCACGACATCTCCTCTCTGTAAGGTCTTTTGGTTCAGCTGAAATCTTAATTTACTGCTGCATCCTCCACACAGTTTGGAAAACTGTGCTCAAAAAGTGCCTCAGAAACCTTCACCACCCAAGCCTTCAGGGAGGAAAATGAACCCTGTTCACACAGATACTGTTTTAGCTTACATTTAATATGATACTTTTCAATTAGGTCAAGAGAAAATTAAGAATCATTGTAATCTAAATTTGATTTCTCACCTGTAAAACGGGGTTAGACTAGACTGCATCTTAAATCCCTAATCTAATGGTGCCTCTCTACTTGGATGTATTTGGTGAGAGGAGTGTGCTTCATTATCCTCTCCCTTCCCCATCTTCACGCTGGGACCATTATGTAGAAGGAATACTTCAAACAACAACATCAAAAGGCTTTTCTCACGAAAATTTTCGGAGTATGTAATTTCTTCCCTAGCCACTGCCCCTGTGTTTACAACTTATCAAAATTTGCGGGGTGGGTAAAAACAGTACTGAGAAATTTATAGCAGTGAGTGCATATATTAGAGAAGAAGAAAGATCTAAAATCAATCACCTAAGTTTACATCTTAGGAAACTAGAAAAAGAGGAACGAATTAAATCCAAAATAAGAGGAAGAAAAATAATGAAATTGATGAAAAGAAAGAAACCAATGAAACTGAAAACAGGAAATCAATAGAGAAAAGCAATAAAACCAAAAGCTGGTCCTTTGCATAGATAATGAAATCAATAAACCTCTAGCCAGGCTAACTAAGAAAAAAAGACACAAATTACTAATATCAGAAATGAAACAGAGGACATCACTATAGATCCCATGGACATTAAAAAGATAATAAATACTATGAAGAACTCTATGCCTATATATTTGATAAACTAGATGAAATGGTCTGATTCCTTGAAAGACACAATCTGCCAATACTCATATAAGAAGAAATAGATAATCTGAACAGGCCTATATCTATTAAAGAAATTGAATCAATAATAGCCTTCCAAAACAGAAAGCACAGGCCCAGATGGGTCCATGGATAAATTCTAACAAACATTTAAGGAAGAAATTATCTACAATCTCTTTGAGAAGACAGAAGCAGAGAGAATACTTCCTAACCCATTCTGAAACCAGCATTACCCTAATACCAAAACCAGACAAAGACATCACAAGAAAACAACAGACCAATATCTCTCATGAACATATATGCCAAAACCCTCAACAAAATATTAGCAAATCAAATCCAAAAAATTAAAAAAGAATTATATACCACAACCAAGTGGGACTTATCCCAGGTATACAAGGCTGATTCAACATGCAAAAATCAACCAGTGTGGGACTTCCCTTGTGGCACAGTGGTTGGGAATCTGCCTGCCAATGCAGGGGAGACGGGTTGGAGCCCACATGTCACAGAGCAGCTAAGCCTGTGCGCCACAACTGCTGAGCCTGCGTTCTAGAGCCCATGAGCCACAACTACTGAGCCCACGTGCCCCAACTACTGAAGCTCGCATGCCTAGAGCCTGTGCTCCACAACAAGAGAAGCCACCGCAATGAGAAGCCTGTGCACCGTGGCAAGGAGTGGCCCCCGCTCACTGCAACTACAGAAAAGCCCGCACGCAGCAGCGAAGACCCAACGCAGCCAAAAATCAATTAATTAATTAATTTAAAAAAATCAACCAATGTAATCCACCGTATCAACAAGCTAAAGAAGAAAAATCACATGATTACATTAATAGATGAAGAAAAAGCATTTAACAATATCCAACACCTATTCATGATATCAAAAAAAAAAGCTCTCAGCAAACTAGGAATAGAGAGGAACTTCCTTAACTTGATAAGGAACATCTACAAAAAAACCTACAGTTAATATTATCCTTGGGCTTCCCTGGTGGTGCAGTGGTTAAGAATCTGCCTGCCAATGCAGGGGACACAGGTTCAAGCCCTGGTCCGGGAAGATCCCACATGCCGTGGGGCAACTAAGCCCGTGCGCCACAACTACTGAGCCTGCGCTCTAGAGCCTGCGAGCCACAACTACTGAGCCCACATGCCACAACTACTGAAGCCTGCACTCTGCAACAAGAGAAGCCAACACAATGAGAAGCCCACGCACCGTAACTAAGAGTAGCCCCCACTCGCCGCAACTAGAGAAAGCCTGCATGCAGCAATGAAGACACAACACAGCCAAAAATAAATTAATTAAATAAATAAATTAAAAAATATATATTATCCTTAATGATGAGAAACTAGAGGCTTTCTTACTAAGATCAGGAACAAGGAAAGGATCCCCTCTCACAACTTTTCAACATCCTACTGGATGACCTAGCTAATGCAGTAAGACAAGAAGAGGAAACAAAAGGTTGGGAAGGAAGAAATAAAACCGCTTTTGTTCATGACAAATCATAGACACACAATTGTCTATATAGAAAATTGTAAAAAATTACTGTGGTACATTGAGACAATAGAATATTATTGAGTGCTGAAAAGAAATAAGCCATCTTTTCAAGCCATGAAAAGACATGGAGGAAACTTAAATGCATATTACTAATGAAATAAGCCAATCTGAAAAGGGTACGTTCTGTGTAATTCTAACTGTATAACATTATGGAAAAGACAAAACTATGAAGACAATAAAATATCCGTGGTTGCCAGGTTTAGGGGGGAGGGAGGAATGAATGGGCAGAGCACATAGGATTTTTAGGCAGTGCAACTAGTCTGTATGATACCATAAAGCAGGGGTCCCCAACCCCCGGGCCACAGACCGGTACCAGTCCGCACAGCAGGAGGTGAGTGGCTGGTGAGCGAGCGAAGCTTCATCTGCTGTCCCCCATCACTCCCCATCACTCACATTACTGCCTGAACCATCCCCCACCACCCCACATCTGTGGAAAAACTGGCTTCCACAAAACCAACTGGTCCCTGGTGCCAAAAAGGTTGGGGACTGTTACTACACATTTGTTTAAACCCATAAAATGTACACCACCAAGACTGAACTCTAATGTAAACTGTGGACCTCAGATGTGTCTTAGCTCAAGCAGCTATAACAAAATACCATAGACTGGATGGCTTAAACAACAGACATTTATTTCTCACAGTTCTAGAGGCTGGGAAGTCCAGGATCAAGGTGCTGACAGACTTGGTTCTTAATGAGGGCCCTCTTCCTGCCTTGCAGACGGCTGCCTTCTCATTGCATCTTCATGTGATAGGGACAGAGAAGGAGAGCTCTGGTCTCTTCTTCTTCTTATAAGTACACTAATCCCATCATGGGGTCCCCACCCTCATGACCTCACCTAAACCTAATTACCTCCCAAAGACACCACCTCCAAAAACCATCACATTGGGGATTAGGGTTTCAACATATGAATTTTGTGGGGATACAAACATTCAGTCCATTACTTGGGTGATTTAAAAAATGTTCTTGCTGCACCCACATGCTGGACCGTTTGATAACTTCATCAAATTGGAAATTCCAATAGAATCACATTAATACAATGAAAAAACAGGCACCAAAAAAAAGTGGGAATGGGGTACTATTTGTTTCTTAAAACTGTTTCTTTTCCTGTGAAGTGTTCTGAAATCAAAATTTTAATTTTTCAGACCCTATGTACTACCCTGAAAATTATTCTATCTTAGTGAGTTTATTTTATTTCTCTCTCACACATACATACATATAAATAATGTATTGGTGAAAACATCACTTTGTTCCTGGGCTGACAGTATGAAGTTCTAAAGAATATTTTTAAGCTTCTATCAAAAGGCTAATAATTTTTTAAATGTGCTTATGCAAAGATACGATCTGTAAAAAATGTACACTAACTCTGATATGCCATTTACTATATCATTCTAAAAATGGTAATACCTCAAAAGAATCCTTCCTGACAACTGGAAGAGTATCCTGATACACATAATAAAGATGGCCAGAAATTCTTTTTCCTTGAGAATCAGACTGGAAACCTATTTTGTGAACCACCTGAAAAAAAAAAAAAAAAAAAGTCAACCCTCTAGAGTCATCTTTCAAGCAGAGAACCCGTAAGGGAGAGTTAAGAGAGAAAGTTATGAGGCTGATGTTGCCTTGGGTTCCTATACACCGCACAGGTCAACAACACATAAGTTGATAGTAAACCATAAGTGCTAAGAAGTGAGGAATGAATACTGCTTGACTAGGGATCTTCAAAACTGGCTTTGCCAGCTCGCAGAGTTTCTACATCTCCTAATAGCAGGGAAGCCCTGCTATAAGCCAAGTTTTGGAAATTGAAGATCAGATTAGAATTCCCTGCCACTCCTACTATGGGGCTACCTCAGGACATATAACTTTTTGAAGCAGTACAATATATTAAGTCAAATAAGAAGAGTACCAGTTTTGTGTGCCATAAATAATATATAGATTTTCATTCTCTTGAAGCCTAAACGAAGAGTGTGTGTTTTGAGGGGGGTTAATCTAACTTTTAGTGTTTAGGTAAACCGTTTAAAAACAGAAGTGCTTCTCTAAGAGGCTAGAGAAGACATTCACACAACCCAGAAGCCATTTTAAAAAGCATTCATCCCACTCAGTGTCATCTATCACTGTCTAATATGTTTTGATATTTTTTCCTTATAGAATGCCAAATACTGAAGTTCATAGTAATAAAATATTACTTCTAAGACCCATATTACCTATGAGATTATAAATCTGTTATTCAGCCTGAAAATAGTAAGAAAAAATGAAAACTTACACTGAAATATTGTTTGCACAATCAATTCTAATGACTGGTTCACACTAACAAAACTAGGAAAATAGTAATTCTATATAGTTTGTATAATAAATAAAATGTAAACACAAAATATTTCAATACATAAATAGAAGCTTTACACATCTAAAAGACAGTACATACATATAAAATATATCTCTACAATGTAGTGAGATCTATAAACTACTGTAATTTTCATTATAAATTATACATGCACTTCAATACAGAAATATATTTACTCCAACGTTTTAAATTTCAGAGTCAACGTGCATGGTGGTATGGTAGACAGTAATTTTATATACCAAATTCTTAGTAATTCCTTGTTATTAGTAATTCAATGGATGGGTACAACTGTGATATGTGAACAACTTCTTAACCATGGCAAAAGTACTATTTAAAGAACATAAAGATAAATATTCATGTTCCATTTCTTTATAGGCAGTTAATACTGAAAAGAAATGGGAAGATAACATATTTTGAATATCCTGGGTCTTGAGCACCAACTCTGTAGAATGGTGTGGGCCAAAACGAGGGGTTTCTAGAAAGGCAAATTACTAGGTTATCATCCCATTTCATAATTCACTGAAAGTTACTTTAGAAGTATTCCCCCAAGGCAAAATGTATCTTCAGGTGTCTCTGAAGTTAATAGCTATACTGCCTCTCAATATTTCAAAGCTTGTATGACAAATAAATCTCCACTTTAGACACTTTCAAACATGGTCTTTATATACATATAAAATGGGACAAACTAACAACTCAGAGGTAACAGAAAAACAACTGAAGACATTTATTCCCCTACTCAAAGGTGAGGAAGAATACTTTACTAGATAAGTGCTAAAAGGGTAGGAGTTCAATATTTAATCCCATAGCAGTGCTTGCCTATTTTATCATTTTGGCCAGCTGTATTAGTTATTTAAGGAGAAGTTCTTTAAATACCCGAGTCATTTAATGGGAAGCTTTATGTAATTTTAAAGTGACTTGAGAAAAATCTATTCTTTCTGAAAGTTGATATGAGGTGTTTTTATATATCTATCTATCTTTAGGTTGGGGAATCTCTAAAGTCCTTGGGGTAATTTCTTATTCTCCTCAAATCTGTATAATCTTTCCAGTAAAGAAGACACAGTGAGTTAAAGTCTCTTACAATTATACTTACTTTCAGAAAGTAGATTTTTTTTCTGCAGCTTATAAGGAAATTAATTTACGTTAACTTACAAATATAAATACAAATGAATCTGCCATTAACATCTTCTTCCTATATATCTCATGCCATACAATCAGTTTAACATAGAATTTTTGTTTCAAATTTTATCTTCTAAATCAAGCCTCCAATCTGGGGGGTAAATATACAGTCTGATTAAAATGTTTAAACATATTAAATACATAGAGTATACAACAACTTAATTGCTACTGATCCACTGATACTTATTTTCTGTTTCTTCTTTTTGGGCTCTTTGTTCTTCTCGGTGATTAACTGCAGTCCAAAATGTTATTTTTTTGAGTACTTGTTGGAGAAGTTTAGGAGGTAATAAAGATATCTGACTTTCTAAAATTATAGCATTTTTACCAATGCAGTCAAGGCATGACCTGTAAACAAAACATAACAGAATTATTAGTTTTTGAACCTGAACTTATAAAATATTTATAGGTAAGTAATATACAAAATAAAACTATAAAAATTTTACACGATTATGTACTCCCCTGGTATTGTTTGGAACATGACAGGATATATATTCTTTCCACAGCACCACAGTAATTGTATATTTTTATAGCATGGGGACCATATCTGACCAAAATCCAGGTACAACTTACCATGCATAATGTTCTTTAAATAAAAAAGATTCAGACTTAATTCTGAAGCAGGTTAGTCTGAAGCAGACCCGTTTTCACACATCCTTCCAGCCCAATAACAATTTACTCCTCTCTGCGAGCTGTCTTCTTCTTCCATCACCCCAAGATGCAGCACCTGGTGTCCATTTTATACCCTGTGACCCGGCCCTTCCCGTACCCCCTCCAGAAACGACTACACTGGTCTGATGGACAGCCACCCTGAGTCCCAGCCTCAAAGGCAGGCACATGCAGTCTGTCTTTGCTCTTCCTCTCATTTCTATACTGGTTCATCTTCCCTATCACTGCTTATCTCCCCTTCCAAACCTCTCCTTTCTGCTTTTTGGAACACCAGCTGTGTCTACAAACACCCCTGCTTCCTGTGACTTTCTGTCTTTGCTTTAAGTGAAATCTAAGAAAATTGCTTTGTGCGCAGCCTTCTGGAGGAAAGAGGACAAATTTCCCCTCAGCTCTGTTTTCACAGTCAGGAGCCAGTATTAGTATGTATTCTCTTCGCCCCTCACTGCTGCTTCCAGGCTGCGATCATTTTGCCGTCGGGTGTTGCCATCTATTAACCTCCCGCTCATTCTCCCCCATCGCTGAGGATTCTGGCCCTGGACTCATCACAGTCTTGTCTCTTGACTGATTTTAGCATCTGTGTGGAAAACCCTTTTTACTCTTATGACCTTACTCAGGACAGTTCCACCTCTGAAATCTTAAACTTCCATATCCTCCTCTTGGACCATAAGCCTGTATCTTTTTAACTCTTACACCCCTTTACTCCTTTGACTCTTCCCGGTTCTCCAAATAATAAGACCCCTCTGGTTGTGACTTTCTTTCCTATCCGGCCTGTCCACATGCACTTCATAGTGCATCCATGTGCACGTTCCCGTCCACATGCACTTCAATCTCCTGCCAGCAATTTTCATCTCCTTCTGCACTGTCCCTCTGTTATGCCATCCTGGTTAAACTCCAACCACGGATAAACTCAACCATCTCCTTTCTGCGCTTGCAACCTGGCTTCTTAGTGCGGCTGGAGAAAACCACATTTCTGCAGACGTGGCCCACGGCATATCGATTTTGTTCCATCTCCGCTGAGCCCTCCTGAGTGCTCGGCACTACGATGTTACACATCCCTTGGCAGCATTCTGCCCCCAGTCACCTCAGCGGCTATGTCACGTCTTCATCGCCCTCCTTAAGTTCACATCCTTACCTCTCCTCCTCCTCAGACGACCTCACCATCAGCCAAAACCTTCTCAGTGCCCTGCCCCCAACCAAGAAATTCATCTATTTTCATAGCTATATTTCCTTCTTTCGCCATTATTATTATCCCTTCCTCCAGTCAAGGGATAATTCTATTACCTGTTTGCTAAAATCGACCTCCTCAAGAGCCTACTCCATTCATTTATTCTGTTTCCAACAACTTAGTCCCCGATGGCTGCTTCCCTGAGCACAGAAACAAATATGCTCACTCCTTCCCGGGTCGTGGTGCTCGTCCCCAGAAGTCATCCTGGCTTCCCCCTTTACCTTACCAACCTCTTAGTGCTGCCAAACTCCACGGCACTTGTCAATCCAGATGTTCCGTGACCTCCTTACAGTAAGCAGATGCTCCATCTCCAGTTCTCTCCTCGCTCAGTTTTTGTGCTCGTTATCTCCTGCTTCACCTCTAACTCTGGTCACTCTCCTGTGCCTCCTTGTCCTCTACCTTCTCTTCAAATGTTATGAGTTCTTAATGCTCAGCCGTTGGCTTCACCCTTTCTCTCAAAACTCTTCCTGGGCAGAGCTAACCCATACCCATTCACACTCCAGTGATTCTTAAATCTTTATGTCTAGCCTGGACCTTACTCCATTTATTCAGTTAGTAACTATTTAATGGAACGCTCTGTTGCAAGTCCCATAAGCACTTCAAGCTCAATATGCCCAAAACCAAGTTCATCATTTCTACCCCATCCCACCTGCAAACCCAATGCCTTCTCCATACTCTATCACTAATTCTTCCCTCTTCTTTCCCTTAGCATCCATTCAGCTACCAAGTCCATTCAGCCTGCTAAATATCTCTACCTCCCTCCCTTCTCCAGCCCCACTGCCACTTTCTAAATCAGACCCTCACTTTGTTCCTGATCAATGCAACAGTCTCTACTAACTTTCCTAACGCAGTCACTTATCCCTCCAATTTCTCATCTACGCTGTTGCCAAAGAAATTTTATAACGTATAATATGATCATCTTATTCCTCTGCTCCAAATTTTTCAATGCTTCCTGACCTCCTACAAGATAATGTAAACTCTTGTGCATGAGAGACACAGGTGCTAGATGACATACAGTTCCTGATTTCTTATCCAGCCTCATTTCTTACAATTCCTCACCTCATACTTATGTCCCAGGAATACTCAAGAATTCAGTTTCCAGAACACACCATGCCTATATATATCTATATCTATCTATCTATCTATCTATATATATAAGCATGTTAGTGCAAGATATATATATCTTGCACTAACACGTTTGCACTGCTTGTTCACAGTAAATTCTTGTCTCAGACTCTTCTTCCTCTGCAAAGACTTCCCTAACCTTTGCTATCTTAACCAAGGGCCTTCTTCTCCAGTATTCTTATGAACTTTGTACATGTTCTTCTTAAAGCAATTTTATTTTTCTATGATAGTTGTTTGAAAGCCTGCCTTCTATATTCTTAGCAATTTCAGGGAAAGGTCATGGCTTTTCATTTCACAGCACAGTGCCTTCCCATACTAGGCACCCAAATATTATATTTATTGATCCCTGCATATAAAGAACTTGTAATCTACTTAAGGAACGTGGTTATGTTCACAACAAAAGTTAAGTAACAATACAAAGCAGGATAAATCATTCCACCAGTTATTTCTAAACTTTGCAAAATGGAATTACCTTCGGTACTTTCAAAAATCCCAAAGTACAGACCGTACCCCAGACCAATCAAATCACAATCTGTGGGGCTGGAACACAGGCATCAATATTTCTTGAAGTTCCCCATGAGATTCTGATGTCCAGACAAGTTTGGAAACCACAGCAGTTACAGAAGGAGTGGCTAAGAAAAACTTCACGAATGTCCAGTTTGAGCTATGGTTTTCAAGTGGTTTAAGCTGTGGAACGTCTAGAAGTTATAGCACACTCCTTGACACAGAGCATGTGAGCTCCTCTCTCTCTCTCTTCCCCTCCCTCCCTCTGTCCCATGCCTTCACCCCTGTTATCCCTGCTGCATAAAATACCCACACGTGTTCACTAGACAACTTCTTCACTCAAATCCCTCCTCCTGACTCTCACAGGCAGAAATAGGGGCTTGCTCCACAATCCACCCACTAAACTTTGTATATATTCCTTTTAAATTAAAAGCATATCAGCTGATACACTGTAAGTCATACCACCAATTTAATAACAACTTTGGGGTTAAAAAAAGAAATTCTACTAAACTAAATTCATATATATGTGTGTCTATTACTAGACACACTCTGATTTCAGAAAAGTTAAAATATGAAAAAAGTCAGGCCTAGAATCAAGGAAATACAGTATGTTTAACATTCCTACATGAACTAAATTCAGTTTTACAAACAAAGCAAAAATGTGACTATACTCTATATTTTAATTTTTAAAAATCACATTGGTATATGGTTCATCATTACAAATTTTATTATACTCTTAGGAAGATGTAAATATAAATTCAAGTAATAATCTACCTGAAAAATATTATAACGTTTCCCAAAAAGGAAGAAGAAAGAAATTATCATACATTAATAACATATATGTTTTAAAGTAATGAATTTTCTTACCTGAGTAGTGAATAAGGCTGTGTTTGAAAGATCAATAAATCATTACAATGACCCTAGTCAACACAAAAAAGGAGTTATCAAGACTTTTGATAAAAATAAAATACATTAATAATTGGATATTTTTATTGTATAAATGTAAAAGAAATTATGTAAAGCAGCAAATAAATCTCTAACTATTCACACACACACACACACACACACACACACACACACAAATGTACACATACCTGCTAGCTACACAAACTTTAGATACGTGGTTACCATTTTTTCAGTGACCAAACGTCTACCTAACCACAGCCTATATAAATGAAAATTTTAAAATCAGAAACATGTTTTCCCTTTAAGACAGTGGTTTCAAAATGAGAACAGTAGTGGTTTTCAAGTTTTTTGGTTTTTAAGCAGAACTTTTTTCTTCCAAATGACTCATTTTAAAATCTCTTTATTCTGTCCCCCTTTTCCAGGTGAAAGATTCTCTGGGAATTCCTAATTTGAAAATCACAGATCCAGAAGATTTTTTGAATAATGACTCCTTCATCTAAAAGTTAATGTGGAGGAGTCAGCAGAAAATTTTTCTAATACTTTCAAATAGGTCTTTAGAATTTCATAATTTATGATCTTGATTTTAATCAGAATTCATATTTTAATGATAAACTTTATATCCTAAATAAAGATTTCTAGTGCCAAGAAAAAGAAGACAAACCACAAAAGTTGCTTTTTAAGTAAAGTTGTGGTTTTAATCTTTTATTGAAGCACTGAATTCTCGGCCAAAGAAAGTTCTAAAACTTTCACTACACATAACATTTAAGTTGGAGGCCTCAGAACCTCAAAATAAACCAAATTCCCTGGAGAAAAGCCACCTTATCTCAGGGTTCACCACTCCATAGGAACAACTCTGGAGATAACTACGCCTGAAGAGGTGAAAGGGCACTGGGGCCCTCTGGTGGGCTCTGTCTCATTGCAGCCCATCCCTGACGGCTCAGCGCCTGCCATTCCCAAGTGTCCTATGCAAACCAGAGCGATCAATCCTGAGCTCCTGGCCCATCATGTACAGAATGTAAGTGTGGCCATCTCTCTGAATTTCCCAAGGTGCAAGGAGTGGAAGAAAAATACTTCCCAAATGCTACTCGTTTATTCCTTTCACTTTAGTTTTATCAGATTTTAAAATGAGAATGCTTTAAACTCAAATGTAAAACAGGGGTGAAGCAGTGGCAAAAGGCACATAAAATAAAAAAAAAATACACTTTAAACATGCTATAGTAGTTTCCTCTTGAAGGGAGAAGCTAGCCTTGATAATGTTCTAGTTATAAAGTTAGGTAGCAAATTTCACAAGTACTTATTATTATACTTATTAGTTTACATATACTTTATATATATTCTTTATATGCACCAAATATTGTGTACAAATACTTTAATTCAATAAAATTATCAACACTCGGGACTACGGGGAGGGTCAAAGAGAAATGAAGATTCATCCTTTAGAAGCTCTTGTTAATAATTTGACTAATGAAGTTAATAGACCTATTTTGATTTGTAAACCCCAAATATCCTGCAATGCTTCACAAAAGCCACTCATTCTGAAGATTAATCGTACAACAGTGTAACATTTCATGCCCTTCCATATTTTTCAATGTGGGAGTATCAACAATCTTTTTGAACAGCCATTTAGTTTGAATAACACAATTACTCAGAGGAAATATTTAGAATTGAAATTTTCTTACTGTATCCAAGGAAAGTAAATCATCTTTGCTCCCACCAAATACCATTATTTCATTTTCTTTTCCCAAACAGGCTGTGTGCCATAACCTATGATTGAAAATTATAAACAGTGAAATACTATCAAGGAAGAAACTGTACATGACATATAAACCAATTTTAAATTGCACACTCTAAAATTTAATCTATTTCAAAAGGGGTATGACTGAACTTGAGCCTTTGTCATAACCTCAAAGGGGTTAGATTTTAAAGATTTCTCTAGAATTATTAGAGAATTAGATTCTAGGGTTCATTAAATCACATTGTTTCAATGAAAGAGAGGCTTCCCTATAACTCTTTCTTATTATATCCTCCGACCTTTTTCTAAACTCTTTATCTCACAGATATTATCATGATATAAAACAATTTTAAAAAGAACTGATCAGCCTATTGCAGAAACAGTTTTCTTATTGCTATCTGCCACGATGCTGTTCTCATCATTTTGACTTCCTTCCCTGTTCTCTGGTCCCCACCACCGGACAAATCCAATTGGTCATTCTCTTTACATTAATATTGTCGCACTACTTATCACCCTGGGTACAGAATACCACACACATTCCTTATTTCTCTGTCTCTAATCTCTTCCAGCTACTTATAGCTGATAAATAATATTTTTCAAATATTTATTGTTTTTAACCATGGACATTTCCTGATCAGGAAGCATCTCTGCCACTTTTCTCAGCCAAAAATTTATGATCAATAGCTATTTTTTTCCCACAAATTTTAATTCTTGCCTTTCCCCAAATGAACCCTCTATTTCAGCCAAGTCCATTTATTCCCTAAGAGAAAAGCTTGTACCACTTTCTAGGCTTTTGTTAGTTCACCCTGCTTCTTGGGCTTAAAATGAGAAGTCTTTCTCTCAGAGCCTTAAAAACAGGCTCAAAAAAAAAAAAAAAAAACAGGCTCAAAATCTCCAGGAAGTGTTCCAAATACCACCCAGATTGGTTCTGTTACCCTCTCTGTTCAGCACCTTTCAACATTTATATGCTTATTTTATAATCTCCTAACTCACATTTGAAGACAAATTGCTCTATATACTACTTTAATTGTTTGATGTAATTTGTCTCCTAACTCCCTACCGAGACTATATATAAGGTCCTTAAGGTCAAAAATGGCCCCAGTGGTGTAAAGCCGACTGTGCCTATCAACTCCATGTTCAGTGATATCACATTGGCCATGGTGCAAATCAGCAAATGCTACAAACTAGGGCTTTTCTTTTTTTTGGTTTTGTTTTTCCTGGAGAGCGGTTGTTAACTGTTTACCAGCACACCACTGGAATTTGGGTAATCTAATTTTATATTCTTAAAAATGCTTAATAGGGTGTTCTGCATCCAGCAGGTGCTCAAAAACTTCTGATTAACAAAAGCAAACACAAAATACTAGCATAATTTACTCAGTGATTAAATAAACAAATTATTTCATAAAGAAGCAGAGCATCTAATGCTGTTTTGGAAATGGTCTGATAGCTCATATCCATCTCTAATTTCACATTATTTACCAAAAATAATGTTACAGTTTTATAAAATTTAATGTTTCTGTGGGTCTAACTGAGAAAAAAGTACACATAAATTTCTCAATTTTAGAAAATAAATGATAAGTTTTACAGAATCATTGCTTTGCCTCTGAGAGTACTTGATTACTTTTTTTTTTTTTGGCCGCACTGTGCAGCATGTGGGATCTTAGTTCCCCAAATCCGTGCCCCCTGCATTGGGAGTGTGGAGTCTTAACCATTGGACCACCAGGGAAGTCCCACTTTTCTTTCTTTCTTTTTTTTTTTTTTGGTACGCGGGCCTCTCACTGTTGTGGCCTCTCCCGTTGCGGAGCACAGGCTCCGGACGCTCAGGCCCAGCGGCCATGGCTCACGGGCCCAGCCGCTCCGCGGCATGTGGGATCTTCCCGGACCAGGGCACGAACCCGTGTCCCCAGCATCGGCAGGTGGACTCTCAACCACTGGGCCACCAGGGAAGCCCCCACTTTTCTTAATAGACCAAATTGCTGAAGCATCGGATGCCCCAAACAATTACATATTATCATGTCTTTTATTACCACATAACTTATTTTTAGTACATTTATCCTTTTAATTTCCACAAATGCAAACAATTGGCTTATGCACAATTTGTTTAAATAGTTTTCTCAAACAATCATGACACATTCAAGGACAAATGCACTTGGGACCCAGAATAGGACCGAGTCATTAGAAATTTTGTTTGTGAAATACTCTGCCCAATTCTCCAACTTGTATGTTAGAACATAAATTCACACAGATCTTCAGCAACACTCAGATTATGCTGTGGGGTTGGGGATGGGGATTGGAGGAGGGACTGAGGGAAGGAGATCGAGTATAACAAATTCCCTCATAGGAAGGAATAGCTTAATTTCCAGGACAGAAAGCCATGTGTAACCTTGGAAATACTCATGAATCCAACAATGCCTAAGGCTCTATATATCAACACCTATGGGACATCTTTTACAGACACACAAAAAAGGGACCTTGCTGATACCCACCTATATAAGCGATCAGATATGGCTACATAGATGGCTATTCACCCAAGCACAGTTTTATCTAAGATGACACTTGGAGAAGAGGGTGTTACACTGTAGGACGGTGGTTCTCAACCAGGGATGATTTTGCCCCCAGGGGGACATTTGACAATATCTGGAGATATTTCTGATTGTCACAATTCCAGGTGTGTGTTGGGGGAGGGTGGGGGGAGTGGGCGCAGTACTACAGGCATCTACTGGGTAAAGGCCAGAGATGCTTCTACACATGCACAGGATACCCCTAACAGCAAAGAATAATTTGGTCCAAAATGTCAATAGTACCAAAGTTAAGAAACTTTCCACAGAATTACAAGAGGAGAATTGGGCAGCTTACATTTCAAATTATAACTTGGAAAAGTTTTCACAATATACATTTAAATGTTAAGTAAATTCTTACTTTCATAAAAAATTAGTATATATACACATATATATGTTCTCCTTACACTAAACTGTATCTCACCTGTTCTCCTCCTCACCTCATACCTGAAGATAGATCTGCCTCTGTCTTACCTGCCTTAGGAAAACTCTGGCCTGGACTTCCATCATCGAGGAACACTGGAAAGCCTTTCCTGCCTTGATTTTGGTGACATCTAGCTTGCAACCTGATGTTCTTTTTTACAGACAGCTTATGTCCTCTCACAGCTGCTCTAAACTTATTACCTAAACATTCTAATAAAGCATATGATTTACATGACACATTAGCGGAATTCAAAGAAATCGCTTTACATAACTCAGTTCTAACTATATATTACTGATAATATTTCTATGGCTCTGATTACTCATTAAGGATTGAAATATAAAATAGGAGCAATTGAAAATTAAACATATTCTTACCACCACTTTGGTCTATAATTAATTCATTCACACAATCAAACAACTGGAAGAGAACTAAGAGCTCATCTAGTCCAACTCCCTCATTTCATAATGAAGAAATTGATGCTCAGTTTCTTTAAGTGACTTTCCCAAAGCCAAAAAGCTAAGTGGTAGCTGAGCAAGGACTAGAACACTGGGCTCCTGAATTTAATATAAAACTCTTTAAACAATATATTTCAAAAGATCCAGAATTGCTAAAATAATACATTCCACTGAATTTTTATACATGAAAATATAAGAATGTAGTTATGATACACATGTAGTTATGATAAACTCTAAATGTATTGTGCATATTAATATAGATATACACAATGATATATGTATATATATTTACATATAAATATTTTCAGGCCTTTTTCTCAAGTAAGTTACTTGTTATTAAATGTCTAAAATGCATATCGCCTTATGCATTAATATATCATTGACTAACTTCACATTAATATAAATAATCTATAGTAAAAAATATTCTGAAATACATGGCATGAAAAAAATAAAATTACTAACCATAATGATTATAAGGTACTGAATTTGAATCTCCTATGAATATATATCATACTATTCAATCAAATAAGAAAAAAATACAGTACGAATGTGATTTTCTTTGCAGTCTAATAATAGTATATTTTTCTACAGTTTTTTACTCTATAATATACCACAAACAACTGTTTCCTTTTTTAATAAATTTACATTAATGAATACATCATACAGTTAATAAAGAAAAATAATAATCTGTCATCTACTTGATCAACATGAAAGAAATTTCCTCATTAAATTGCTCTAAATCTCTTCCAAACCCAAATAACTACTACTAAAGCCAACCCCATTCTTGTCTACTTATTAAAAATATTAACATTATATCATACTTTCAATTTCTTAGCCTTTTCACATTTATCAGGCAAGATTATACATTTACCTAAAAGAATAAAATTTTCAAATATACAAATACGGATAGAAACTGAATAGTTCCTTTCTACAATCAGATATAATTAGAATTATAGTTAAATTATTTGGGTAACATCACGCTTATTTGAAAGATATCCTTCCTGATGGTTTCTGGTTTTAACGGCAAACACTATAAATTCAGTGCTACATTTAATACTTTAAAATTTTTAACTATTTTACTTATTTGTCAACTTCTAGACTTACCTGGGTTTTGTTTTAGGTAAATGTGTAAGCTGTTTCCAACAATTTGTTAAGACATTATGAATCCAACCATCACCTGCAATATTATGACAGTTCAGAAATTAAGATTAGGTGTTTGGGATAAAATTTTAATTTTTTCCCCAAATTTATCATGCTACATTTATATGACTATTTTTTGTGCATGTGCATATTTTATCATAAAAATTCTCAAACATGTACGAAAGTCAAGTGAACATGACAACGAACCTTCACATAACCCAGATTCAACAACTACTAAGATTTTACCATATGTGCTCCATTTATCTCTTTTTGTTATTCTTGTTGCTGAATTCTTCTAAAACAAATCCTAGCTCTTATCATTTTCTCCAAACATATTTCAGTGAGCAACACTAAAAAAAATTGGACATTTTTTACACAGCCACCATGTTATTATCACTTAACCACAATGCCACCATCACAGTCAACAAAACTATAAGTAATTTCTCGGTATCATCTGATACCCATATGACCATTTCTTCAGCTGAATCTTTGAGGGAGGAAACTGACTAGACTAGGAGTTAGGACATTTAATTCTCCATAGTTCAATGATGAAAAAAAGCAAATAGGAATTTGAAACAGTAGAGCTCATGAAGATACGATATTAAACAACTGTTAGTGAAATGGATAGATTTTAGGATTTTTTTTCTTCCAGTTTTATTGAGATATAATTGACATACAATACTGTATATATTTAAGATGTATAGATGTTAGTTTTTTTTTTTTTTTTCTTGCGGCACGCGGGCCTCTCACTGCTGTGGCCTCTCCCGTTGCGGAGCACAGGCTCCGGACGCTCAGGATCAGCGGCCATGGCTCACGGGCCCAGCTGCTCCACGGCATGTGGGATCTTCCTGGACCGGGGCACGAACCCGTGTCCCCCGCATCGGTAGGCGGACTCTCAACCACTGCACCACCATGGAAGCCCGATGTTAGTTTTTAAATTAGATTCCAAATCCTTTTTAATTAAATACCCCACAAATTAGAGAAGTATAATAATCTACAGTAACTAACATCCCCTAGAGGAACTGCTGTTCCTCCAGCCAGCATCTGGCATTTCTTGGCCAGAAGACTGCCAGATACACAGTTGATGCTCAATAAATTTTTGTTGAAAAACAAATAGTTGTTTTTCGATCCTATATAAAATTATATAAATGGTTTTAATGGTATATAAAGTTTCTTAAGAAAAATGTCTCTAGCCATAGAAAACTTCTGCGTTAAATTACAAGACACTTGTCAAACTAAGTGGATATTCTTGGTCACTTGTCTTTCTTGGTGCCACAATTATACTAGTGAAAGAAAAACTGTATTACAAAAATCACAGCCATTGGGATGAGCAGTAACAGGAGTTTAAAAACTCTAGCTAAGCACTTTCCTTTATAGTTCTGGAACAAAAAGAGAAGCAACTGGCCTTCCCACCTTGTATTTCTAGAGCTTCCTGGGAAACGTTCCTCTTCTAATCCCCATTCTAGCCTATAGTATAAGCATCTGGATCAAAAATTAGGAAGACACAAAATCAGAAATACTACAGTTGAAAGGGTCTTTAATTCCTCTAGGTTCAACCACTTTTCCTTTCCCTACACTAGGAAACAGGAGAACTTAGACAAGCAAGGGTACGGAAGGAAAGGGGCCTTCTACTTCTCATTCATGATGCAACCACATAGTTGGGGATAAAGGTAAACCAGAAAATCAGAAAAGTAAAAATACCTTAAGTATCAAATACAATCAGGTTAAAAAAAAGAATAAAATTTTAACTGTAGGTTAAACTTTAATCAACTTACTTAATGGAATATTGTCTGCACTTAGTCCACCAAATAGGAAAAGCGTATCATCAGCTATTGGTGTTAAAGTATGCCATGACCGATGTTTGGGGTTTTCTCCATTAATTGGAATCCTGTGGTGAGGGAAAAAAATAGAAGAATCTAAGTACTGTGTTAGTCAAAACAAAATTTTTCTGATCATCTCAGATCTCAAAAGAAAAAACTGCCCTCCCTAGTATAAAAAATTTTGATTCTACTAATCCTACCTACAAGAATATTTTTAAAACATTCTTAAATTCTTGAAGAATTTACACAATTTCTTTCCATTTAATGTCTATCCCACTTGGCCAGAACACAGACTGAAAATTAAAAAGTCAATTCCTAGTTATTCACAACGCATACTGAGCATCATTCCTACTGAAACCAAGCTGGACCCGGTGGGGCTCCTGGGCACAAGAGCCTTTCCGTGTCCCCTTCCCTGAGTTCCAAAGGGTAGGTTCAAACAGCTGCTAATCAGGGAAGGGAGAGGATGCAGACACAAGGGAGGAGCAGTCAAGAAACAATAGTGCAGCCTTTGGGCAGGGTCCTGGTTCTGCCTCAAGGGACACACATAATATCTTTGAGCTCTTCTGCTGAACTGAAACCTCCACCAAATGCAAGATGTTAACTACATGATGAAGCATGTTTCATTCCAGAGAAGGTCACAGTTTGCCCATCACCACCTGACGCCAGATGACCTCTGGATTGAAGGAATGTGGGCCCTGCACGTACCCTGATCCTTATCAGCAACCCCGCCCCTGGACTATAAGACTCCTCACAGGCTCCCCCTGGTTGGGACACACAGTTCTGAGGGCATTAGCTTGCTGTGGCTCCCTTTGCCTAGCAAAGCAATAAAGCTATTCTTTATTACTTCACCCAAAACTCTGTCTCCGAGATTTAATTTTGTGTCAGTGTTCAGAGGCTGGATTTGGCTTCACTGTTAGTTAATCAGTAAGACTTCCTCAGGTTTTTAACAGAAATGTTTTCATGTCTGTCATTTTTTACTGTTGTTTCACATTTAATTTTGTATTTTCAGCTGACTTCCTTAAGGATATTATGGAATTTTGTTGTTGCTGTTGCTGTTTACTTTGGTCTATTTATTGTAGAATTTCCCGAAAATGCTACTCTAACTTCACAATAAAAGTATGCAAGCCACTCCAGATCCGGGATAAACCTCTAAAGATTTCAAACAAATACTGTCATATTCTTAAAATGAAAACAGAAATAAAAACATAAGCACAGGGACTTCTCTGGCCATCTAGTGGTTAAGACTCCATGCTTCCACTGCAGTGGGCATGGGTTTGATCCCTGGTCGGGGAACTAAGATCCCACATGCCACATGGTGCAGCCAAACAAAACGAAACAAAACCATAAGCACAAAACTTTAACTAATTTAGGAGGTGAGGTCACACCATTCTCCAACATTCTGGAATGATCCAGAATAACATGGGCCGTTGGTAGAAGATGTAATTTATTTTTTCCAAAATGGAAATATTTTTACTGTTTTTGTTAACTATAAAAAACATTTGGGTTACAACACATTCAACAACCACAAAAATAGTTTTTAAAAGGGACAGTTCTCCTATAATCCTGTCCTCCAGCAATAAGAAACATTAATAATTTGGTATATATCTCTCCTAACTTTAATGCACATATAAAGACATTTATTAAAAATATACAAATAGGATCATATACTCTGTTCAATTTTTTTCATTCAACTAATATATTTCAGAATATTTCCATGAAGCATATTGTCCTTTGGTAATGGAAGTACAGCAGCTCATTGGGCAAATGCACCATGATTTAAACAACCCCCACTTACGGACATGAGGGTTGATGTCATGTTTTTGCTTTTATAAATAATGTTGCAATAAACATCTTTGTTGTGTGTGCACACACACATACATATATGCACACACATATAAACACTTGTCCAATTTTTGTCTTAGGAGAAATTCTGGATCAAAGTAGAAATTCCATTTTATATTTTAAACATATTACCAGACTACCTTCCAGAAAATTATACCAATTTAAACTCCCACTAATTGTGTTACAACCTAGCACAAACTGATCATTTGTAATTATTTTTATCCGGTAAGTGAAACTATTATTTTTATTTCAATTTCTTTAATAATTTATGAAGTTGGACATCTTTTAAAAATAATTTCTGCATATTTGTATTTCTTCTATGAGTTGCTCATTTCATGTTCTTTGTTCACTTTTATTGGCCTGTTTGTCTTTTTCTTACTGATTTTCTGAGTTCTTATGAATCTTAGCCCTTTTGGTTAGAAATACTGTAAATATTACTTCTAGTTTGTTTTTTGTTTGCATTTTCCAATTTGCTTTTTAACTTTTTGTGGTATATATTTCTACACAGAAATATTTAATTCTTAAATGGTCTTATCAATCAGTCTTTTAATTTATGAATTTTGGGTTTATATCATCTTTATAAAAGCTTTTTCCATGCCAAGATTTTAAAGATAATCTGCTATATTTTCTTCTAGCACGTTTGAGGTTTTATTTCTAATAGTATTTATACTTTGGCATAATATATAGGTCTGATTCCAAATCATTACATGAACAGCTGAATTGATAGCTAAATATATTTATTCTATTGCTAAATATATATTATGAGCAGTAAAATCAGAATTTGACTCACTCGGTTATCTGTTGACCTGTGATGATCCCATTAAAACTTCATTTGTTCTACTGACCAGTCCTCAAGAATATGTAGTATAAAACCAGTACTTTTACATAATCAATTTTCAACTGCTAGTGTTCTCATGTTTTATATAGTCTAGTTAAAGAACGAACTCTATATTGAAATCTATATATTCCTTGCTTAAGCAAAAAATCTGAAGGGGAAGAAAATATCAGTTCAGTTTTACAGATACAAGTTTGGGTTATACCATGCATGTGTGCACACGTCTGTGCAGGCAGATACACACACACACACACACCCCACACACAAAAATGCCTACAGATTAAAACATACTTAAATTTCGAACTTACCTTCCAGACCAGGTCCAGGTATCTAAGTTTAGATAGTGCAAATCATTCATCCTAGTTTGCTAAAATAAAAGTGTATGAAATTGGTCAGTGTTTTACATATTTCATGGGCTAAAATTTTGGTTTTAAAATAAATTCAGATTAAAAATGGATTAACTCTATTTTACTTAACATCAGAAGTTTATATATTGGGAAACAATGCTAAGCATTAATAAAATTAGCATAGAGCTACCAAATTAATGTGTAAAGGGGGAAGGGAAAAAATGAGTTTAAACTAACAAGATTTAGATAATAAGAAATTAAACTTTTCTGATAAATCACTGGAGTGAAGGATTCTCCCCCATTAAAATATGATTTATAATCACCTGTGATTACTCATGTATGGTCCGTTTAGGGAATAGAAGATTTTAAAAAGTTATTATTGAATGACATTTTAATCTCTAGACTATTTGAATGTTCAGCTATTCCACAAAATCAAAGGATCAATTTTTGTAAGAAGCATCAAAGATTAAAGACCATTTTCATAAAAAACACTAACCAAAACTCGTCCGCCAAAGATATAGCCCTTATTTCCGAGAACTGCACACGTATGCGCGGCTCGTGGCTGCGGTGGAACACCACCCTGCAAGCAGAGATCAGAAAATGGAGAGCAGAGGCTTGAAACATCTATAATGAAGTCACATTCCTATGCTCAGTATGAGAAATACTTGACTGCTAAGTTACCATTACCTATGTAACTTAATTCAAAACCTTAATGCAAAAGTTCGTTCTCAATAGTAATAATTATAGACAAATACTACTCTTAAGGAATTACATTTATTCACCCTGATTTTTACTTTTTTTTACAATATTGACTGATTTATTTTTTTTTAATTAATTTTTTTTTTTTTTTTGGCTGTGTTGGGTCTTATTTGCAGCATGTAGTATCTTTTATTGTGGCACACGGGCTCTCTAGTTGAGGCATGCGGGCTCAGTAGTTGTGGTGTGAGGGCTTAGCTGCCCCACAGCAAACCAGGGATTGAACCCACGTGCCCTTCATTAGAAGGCAGATTCTTAATCACTGGACCACCAGGGAAGTCCCTGATCTTTACTTTTTAAAGTGTTTTTCTTAAATGCCTAACACTATTTGGCAAAATAAGATTTCACATAGGGACTTCCCTGGTGGTACAGTGGTTGGGAATCCGCCTGCCAGTGCAGGGGATATGGGTTCAAGCCCTGGTCCGGGAAAATCCCACATGCCATGGTGCAACTAAGCCCATGCGCCACAACTACTGACCCCGGGCGCCTAGAGCCCGTGCTCCGCAACAAGAGAAGCCACCGCAGTGAGAAGACCACAGTGAGGAGCCCGTGCACTGCAATGAAGAGTAGCCCCCGCTCGCCCCAACTAGAGAAAACCCGCACACAGCAAGGAAGACCCAACGCAGCCAAAATAAATAAATAAATGTATAAAAAAAAAATTTCACATAAATTTTAGCTTAAAATATAAATATTTAGGGCTTCCCTGGTGGCGCAGTGGTTGAGAGTCCGCCTGCCGATGCAGGGGACACAGGTTCGTGCCTCGGTCTGGGAAGATCCCACATGCCGCGGATCGGCTGGGCCCGTGAGCCATGGCCGCTGAGCCTGCGCTTCCGGAGCCTGTGCTCCGCAATGGGAGAGGCCACAGCAGTGAAAGGCCCGCGTACCGGAAAAAAAAAAAAAAAAAAAAAAATATAAATATATATATATATATATATATATATTTTTTAAAACATTTTCTTTCTCTCCCTTGCCCATCCCACCCCCTCTTTTCCTCCCTTTTCCTCTCTCTTTTCTCTCCCCCTCTCTCTCACTCATACACACACAGAGACACACACAGACAGAGTTAATATTAATATGAGTGAGCAGTACACTGTGTGATGATCTCAGAGACTTAAAAAAAATCAATCTGCCCCCCAAAACTCTTGATGCTTCAAATTCCACAATAAGAACTTCATTCTTGGCTTAAGCCAGTGTTTAGCTCTTACTAAAACTCTTCACATTAACTGATAATACTTCTTTATACTTTACTTTGAATAAATATAGCAGAACTTTTCTTCAGAGAAGTTTGGGGTTGGTGGGAAAAGAGAGGGTATAATGGGTAGATTAATGAATAAGGTTTGAAGGAAGAATTTTCTGCATAATTTCCATGTGTTCATGGTGGGTACTTCTGTGTATGTATTTAATTCCAAGTTCTGAAAGAACCCAACATTTTCAGCTCATTGGCTACCAAATGGGGGCACAGGAAATTTAAGCACTACATCCAATATCATAACCTCCTAGAATTTTTTACTTGAATAATTATGAGGTCAAAATGGTAAGAAATAATTCAGATATTACCTATATAACACTTAAATAAATGAGAGAGAACCATAAATGAGAAAGAACCATTTGTGTTGCAGTTCCCAATACTTCCAACAAAACAAAAGTTTTATTGCCCCATCCCTGATCTGAAATTCTGGAAAAATTCTTCTACTATATACACATTCATTATGAAATAAATATTGACTTTCTCCTTTTTTATTTATGAAATACATTTAATATCCAACCAAAGCTTCTGAATAAACTGAGTTCATACCGGTCCAAACAAAAACAAAGTAATGGCATTTGCATTAGCCTGTGTGGCTAACTGCATAAATAATGCACAGTGCTTATGAGGTCATTTGAAATACTGAAAATAACCCAAAGACCACTATTATATTCTACTGTTCTCATAGGGTTATAAGTCCCATGTAGGAAAACACTGTCAACTTTCCATTTAACAGATGACATTATATGGCTTATCTAAAAGTACACAGTTCTTTTCAACCAGTTTCTTCAACTTCAACAGCAATAACTCTAACACTCTACCATGTTACCTTTCCTTTTGCTGCAGATATTTAGGAACAATTAATTAATTTAAGAATGTCTCTAAAAAATAAAGGGAACAAATTCTAGCTGCAACCACATCAGAAAAACCTTCAGATATAATATAAACAATGTAAGAACTTATTTGAAGAAATAATCAGAGAAATCACAGTGAAAATACTGTTAAACACTAACTGAAAGAGTGTCAGTGCCCGTTAGGCTGTTGGTGCAGAAGGGGGGAAGGGGTACGGATTAAGGTAAGGAGAGAGAGAAGGAATCACAACAGGAAGACCTGAAGTCCAAAGAACTAATTATAAGCTACCTCAGTTCACTTATCCCAAGGAGTACATTCTAAAAATATGCCTGCAGTAGCTCCAGACTCTTGCTTATTCTCTAAGGGAGCAGAGCGTTAAGAGGCCTGAAAGAGATCCAGGATGAGTTTCAGTAGATCCAGTCTCAATAATATTTCTCTCCACCTGCTTGCTGATACGAAATTATTTTAGCAGAGATAAGATGCTTTTATTTCATTAATACATAAATCTTAACATTAAAATGCTGACTGCAGGAAAATTCAATCAACAAATATGACCGACTGATAGTTGATCAGTTCCAAAATTAGAAGAGAACAGAAGAGCACTGAAAACCTGAAAAGCACTGCTTGGAAAAAGAGGATGCTGAGAAGGGTCAAACCTTGTAACACCTGCTATTTTGCACAGAACCTCCCTCACTACCATCTACAGAAGCTGAACTGCAAGGAAATTTAGTCATATGTGCATGTTAGTGGACAGAAATTTGGTTTTGCCTGTTCAGCATTCTATTCTGCACAGTTCCGTTGAGCTGACCAATCACAATACCTTGCTCCCCTAGGGACAGACCTGAGACTCAGACCTGGCCAGTCATCCCCTTGGCAGCAGGGACTCATATAGAGTAGGAACATGCCTAAGTAGAGCCAGAGTCCTTTTCTAGGACAAAGATATAGACATTGACAGAATACAGCACCAATAGAAAGATCTGCTGGTGTAGCCAGGGCCATATTCCCTTCTAAATGAGCTGGACAGTCTGCAGTAGACAGAATAAAGCTAGCACACAGAGAAGCAGGGAGAAGCCAACAGAGAGATGCAAATATTGTGATGGTGTTGGATAACTGGCTCCAGTTCCTAAGGTCCTGGTCCCTGTAGCTCTTCCACTGTGTGAGCCACTTCAAAATATACTTCCCAGCTATGTGAGAATTTTTTAATGGCGTAAACTAATGTGAATTTGTGTTTGCTCACTAGCAGATGAAAGAGTATTAAGATTTCGAGGGTTTATGAAACATGGGCTTTTTAAAATCATGGACTTTGTTACACAAGGACTTTTTAAGAGACTTCATTAAATCAGGGCATTACACGTGTGGGTAAAGAATGATGACGGCGCCTCTTTAGATTTTTCTAGAAAACCTTAGTTTAGCCTGGAGAAAAATATGTGATTAAAAAAAGTACTGATACAGATGAGGAAGATGGCGGAAGAGTAAGACTCGGAGATCACCTTCCTCCCCACAGATACACCAGAAATACATCTACGCGTGGAACAACTCCTACGGAGCACCTACTGAACGCTGGCAGAAGACCTCAGACCTCCCAAAAGGCAAGGAACCCCCCACGTACCTGGTTAGGGCAAAAGAAAAAAATAAACAGAGACAAAAGGCTAGGGACGGGTCCTGCACCAGCGGGAGGGAGCTGTGAAGGAGGAAGTGTCCACACACTAGAAAGCCCCTTCGCGGGCGGAGACTGCGGGTGGCGGAGTGGGGGAGCTTCGGAGCCGCGGAGGAGAGCACAGCAACAGGGGTGCGGAAGGCAAAGCAGAGAGATTCCAGCACAGAGGATCGGGCCGACCAGCACTCACCAGCCGAGAGGCTTGTCTGCTCGCCCGATGGGGCGGGTGGGGCTGGGAGCTGAGGCTCCGGCTTCTGTCGGAGCACCGGGAGAGGACTGAGGTTGGCTGCGTGAACACAGCCTGCAGGGTGTTAGTGCACCTCGGCTAGCCGGGAGGGAGTCGGGGAAAAGTCTGGACCTGCCGAAGAGGCAAGAGACTTTTTCTTCCCTCTTTGTTTCCTGGTGCACGAGGAGAGGGGATTAAGAACGCTGCTTAAGAGAGCTCCAGAGACGGGCGCGAGACGCGGCTAAAAGTACGGAGCCCAGAGACGGGCATGAGACGCTAAGGCCGCTGCCGCCGCCACCAAGAAGCCTGTGTGCAAACACAGGTCACTATCCACACCCCCTTCCGGGGAGCCTGTGCAGCCCGCCACTGCCAGGGTCCCGGGATCCAGGGACAACTCCCCCAGGAGAACGCACGGCACGCCTCAGGCTAGCCCAGGCCTCTGCCGCCGCAGGCCCGCCCCGCACTCCGTGACCCTCCCTACCCCCGGCCTGAGTGAGCCAGAACCTCTGAATCAGCGGCTCCTTTAACCCCGTCCTGTCTGAGCAAAGAACAGACGCCCTCCGGCAACCTACACGCACAGGCGGGGCCAAATCCAAAGCTGAGCTCCTGGGAGCTGTGAGAACAAAGAAGAGAAAGGGAAATCTCTCCCAGCAGCCGCAGAAGCAGCGGATTAAAGCTCCACAATCAACTTGATGTACCCTGCATCTGTGGAATACATGAATAGACAATGAATCATCCCAAATTAAGGAGCGGTGTGGATGAAAGGCTCTTGGTGCTGCAGCCAGGAGTTAGTGCTGTGCCTCTGAGGTGGGAGAGCCAACTTCAGGACACTGGTCCACAAGAGGCCTCCCAGCTGCACATAATATCAAACGGCGAAAATCTCCCAGAGATCTCCATCTCAACGCCAGCACCCAGCTTCACTCAACGACCAGCAAGCTCCAGTGCTGGACATCCTATGCCAAACAACTAGCAAGACAGGAACACAACCCCATCCATTAGCAGAGAGGCTGCCCAAAATCATAATAAGTCTACAGACACCCCAAAACACACCACCAGACGTGGACCCGCCCACCAGAAAGACAAGATCCAGCCTCATCCACCAGAACACAGGCACTAGTACCCTCCACCAGGAAGCCTACACAACCCACTGAACCAACCTTAGCCACTGGGGACAGACACAAAAAACAACAGGAACTACGAACCTTCAGCCTGCAAAAAGGAGACCCCAAACACAGTAAGATAAGCAAAATGAAAAGACAGAAAAACACACAGCAGATGAAGGAGCAAGATAAAAACCCACCAGACCTAACAAATGAAGAGGAAATAGGCAGTCTACCTGAAAAAGAATTCAGAATAATGATAGTAAAGATGATCCAAAATCTTGGAAATAGAATAGACAAAATGCAAGAATCAGTTAACAAGGACCTAGAAGAACTAAAGATGAAACAAACAATGATGAACAACACAATAAATGAAATGAAAAATACTCTAGATGGGATCAATAGCAGAATAACTGAGGCAGAAGAACGGATAAGTGACCTGGAAGATAAAATAGTGGAAATAACTACTGCAGAGCAGAATAAAGAAAAAAGAATGAAAAGAACTGAGGACAGTCTCAGAGACCTCTGGGACAACATTAAACGCACCAACATTCGAATTATAGGGGTTCCAGAAGAAGAAGAGAAAAAGAAAGGGACTGAGAAAATATTTGAAGAGATTATAGTTGAAAACTTCCCTAATATGGGAAAGGAAATAGTTAATCAAGTCCAGGAAGCACAGAGAGTCCCGTACAGGATAAATCCAAGGAGAAATACGCCAAGACACATATTAATCAAACTGTCAAAAATTAAATACAAAGAAAACATATTAAAAGCAGCAAGGGAAAAACAACAAATAACACATAGGGAATCCCCGTAAGGTTAACAGCTGATCTTTCAGCAGAAACTCTGCAAGCCAGAAGGGAGTGGCAGGACATATTGAAAGTGATGAAGGAGAAAAACCTGCAACCAAGATTACTCTACCCAGCAAGGATCTCATTCAGATTTGATGGAGAAATTAAAACCTTTACAGACAAGCAAAAGCTGAGAGAGTTCAGCACCACCAAACCACAACTACAACAACTGCTAAAGGAACTTCTCTAGGCAAAAAACACAAAAGAAGGAAAAGACCTACAATAACAAACCCAAAACAATTAAGAAAATGGGAGTGGGAACACACATATCGATAATTACCTTAAATGTAAATGGACTAAATGCTCCCACCAAAAGACACAGATTGGCCGAATGGATGCAAAAACAAGACGCATATATTTGCTGTCTACAAGAGACCCACTTCAGACCTAGAGACACATACAGACTGAAAGTAAGGGGATGGAAAAAGGTATTTCATGCAAATGGAAACCAAAAGAAAGCTGGAGTAGCAATTCTCATATCAGACAAAATAGACTTTAAAACAAAGACTATTAGAAGAGACAACGAAGGACACTACATAATGATCAAGGGATAGATCCAAGAAGAAGATATAACAATTGTAAATATTTATGCACCCAACATAGGAGCACCTCAATACATAAGGCAAATACTGACAGCCATAAAAGGGGAAATCGACAGTAACACATTCATAGTAGGGGACTTTAACACCCCACTTTCACCAATGGACAGATCATCCAAAATGAAAATAAATAAGGAAACACAAGCTTTAAATGATACATTAAACGAGATGGACTTAATTGATATTTATAGGACATTCCATCCAAAAACAACAGAATACACATTTTTCTCAAGTGCTCATGGAACATTCTCTAGGATAGATCATATCTTGGGTCACAAATCAAGCCTTGGTAAATTTAATAAAATTGAAATTGTATCAAGTATCTTTTCCGACCACAACGCTATGAGACTAGATATCAATTACAGGAAAAGATCTGTAAAAAATACAAACACATGGAGGCTAAACAATACACTACTTAATAACGAAGTGATCACTGAAGAAATCAAAGAGGAAATCAAAAAAAACCTAGAAACAAATGACAATGGAGACACGACGACCCAAAATCTATGGGATGCAGCAAAAGCATATCTAAGAGGGAAGTTTATAGCAATACAATCCTACCTTAAGAAGCAGGAAACATCTCGAATAAACAACCTAACCTTGCAACTAAAGCAATTAGAGAAAGAAGAACAAAAAAAACCCCAAAGTTAGCAGAAGGAAAGAAATCATAAAAATCAGATCTGAAATAAATGAAAAAGAAATGAAGGAAACGATAGCAAAGATCAATAAAACTAAAAGCTGGTTCTTTGAAAGGATAAACAAAATTGATAAACCATTAGCCAGACTCATCAAGAAAAAAAGGGAGAAGACTCAAATCAATAGAATTAGAAATGAAAAAGGAGAAGTAACAACTGACACTGCAGAAATACAAAAGATCATGAGAGATTACTACAAGCAACTCTATGCCAATAAAATGGACAACCTGGAAGAAATGGACAAATTCTTAGAAAGGCACAACCTGCCAAGACTGAATCAGGAAGAAATAGAAAATATGAACAGACCAGTCACAAGTAATGAAATTGAAACTGTGATTAAAAATCTTCCAACAAACAAAAGCCCAGGACCAGATGGCTTCACAGGCGAATTCTATCAAACATTTAGAGAAGAGCTATCACCTATTCTTCTCAAACTCTTCCAAAATATAGCAGAGGGAGGAACACTCCCAAACTCATTCTATGAGGCCACCATCACCCTGATACCAAAACCAGACAAGGATGTCACAAAGAAAGAAAACTACAGGCCAATATCACTGATGAACATAGATGCAAAAATCCTCAACAAAATACTAGCAAACAGAATCCAACAGCACATTAAACGGATCATACACCATGATCAAGTGGGGTTTATTCCAGGAATGCAAGGATTCTTCAATATACGCAAATCAATCAACGTGATACACCATATTAACAAATTGAAGGAGAAAAACCATATGATCATCTCAATAGATGCAGAGAAAGCTTTTGACAAAATTCAACACCCATTTATGATAAAAACCCTGCAGAAAGTAGGCATAGAGGGAACTTTCCTCAACATAATAAAGGCCATATATGACAAACCCACAGCCAACATCGTCCTCAATGGTGAAAAACTGAAAGCATTTCCACTAAGATCAGGAACAAGACAAGGCTGCCCACTCTCACCACTCTTATTCAACATAGTTTTGGAAGTTTTAGCCACAGCAATCAGAGAAGAAAAGGAAATAAAAGGAATCCAAATCAGAAAAGAAGAAGTAAAGCTGTCACTCTTTGCAGATGACATGATCCTATACATAGAGAATCCTAAAGATGCTACCAGAAAACTACTAGAGCTAATCAATGAATTTGGTAAAGTAGCAGGATACAAAATTAATGCACAGAAATCTCTGGCATTCCTATACACTAAGGATGAAAAATCTGAAAGTGAAATCAAGAAAACACTCCCATTTACCATTGCAACAAAAAGAATAAAATATCTAGGAATAAACCTACCTAAGGAGACAAAAGACCTGTATGCAGAAAATTATAAGACACTGATGAAAGAAATTAAAGATGATACAAATAGATGGATAGATATACCATGTTCTTGGATTGGAAGAATCAACATTGTGAAAATGACTCTACTACCCGAAGCAATCTACAGATTCAATGCAATCCCTATCAAACTACCACTGGCATTTTTCACAGAACTAGAACAAAAAATTTCACAATTTGTATGGAAACACAAAAGACCCTGAATAGCCAAAGCAATCTTGAGAACGAAAAACAGAGCTGGAGGAATCAGGCTTCCTGATTTCAGACTATACTACAAAGCTACAGTTATCAAGACAGTATGGTACTGGCACAAAAACAGAAATATAGATCAATGGAACAGGATAGAAAGTCCAGAGATAAACCCACGCACATATGGTCACCTTATCTTTGACAAAGGAGGCAGGAATGTACAGTGGAGAAAGGACAGCCTCTTCAATAAGTGGTGCTGGGAAAACTGGACAGCTACATGTAAAAGTATGAGATTAGATCACTCCCTAACACCATACACAAAAATAAGCTCAAATTGGATTAAAGACCTAAATGTAAGGCCAGAAACTATCAAACTCTTAGAGGAAAACATAGGCAGAACACTCTATGAAATAAATCACAGCAAGGTCCTTTTTGACCCACCTCCTAGAGAAATGGAAATAAAAACAAAAGTAAACAAATGGGACCTAATGAAACTTAAAAGCTTTTGCGCAGCAAAGGAAACCATAAAGAAGACCAAAAGACAACCCTCAGAATGGGAGAAAATATTTGCAAATGAAGCAACTGACAAAGGATTAATCTCCGAAATTTATAAGCAGCTCATGCAGCTTAATAACAAAAAAACAAACAACCCAATCCAAAAATGGGCAGAAGACCTAAATAGACATTTCTCCAAAGATATACAGAGTGCCAACAAACACATGAAAGGATGCTCAACATCACTAATCATTAGAGAAATGCAAATCAAAACTACAATGAGATATCATCTCACACCAGTCAGAATGGCCATCATCGAAAAATCTAGAAACAATAAATGCTGGAGAGGGTGTGGAGAAAAGGGAACCCTCTTACACTGTTGGTGGGAATGTAAATTGATACAGCCACTGTGGAGAACAGTATGGAGGTTCCTTAAGAAACTACAAATAGAACTACCATATGACCCTGCAATCCCTCTACTGGGCATATACCCTGAGAAAACCATAATTCAAAAAGAGTCATGTACCAAAATGTTCATTGCAGCTCTATTTACAATAGCCCAGAGATGGAAACAACCTAAGTGTCCATCATCGGATGAATGGATAAAGAAGATGTGGCACAGATATACGATGAAATATTAGTCAGCCATAAAAAGAAACGAAATTGAGCTATTTGTAATGAGGTGGATAGACCTAGAGTCTGTCATACAGAGTGAAGTAAGTCAGAAAGAGAGAGACAAATACCGTATGCTAACACATATATATGGAATTTAAGAAAATAATGTCATGAAAAACCTAGGGGTGAAACAGGAATAAAGACACAGACTTACTAGAGAATGGACTTGAGGCTATGGGGAGGGGGAAGGGTAAACGGTGACAAAGCGAGAGAGAGGCATGGACATATATACACTACCAAACGTAAGGTAGATAGCTAGTGGGAAGCAGCTGCATAGCACAGGGAGATCAGCTCGGTGCTTTGTGACCGCCTGGAGGGCTGGGATAGGGAGGGTGGGAGGGAGGGAGATGCAAGCGGGAAGAGATATGGGAACATATGTATATATATAAAACTGATTCATTTTGTTGTGAAGCTGAAACTAACATACCATTGTAAAGCAATTATACTCCAATAAAGATGTTAAAATGAAAAAAAAAGTACTAATAACAGTTCTCATAAGAGAACCCCTTTGTATATGATAACAAACTCAATTACTGAAATCCAATAACTCAGTAAAAGAAATAGATTTTAAAAGTATTAATGAGTATACAAACATAAAGGTGACTTTTTACAATACTTACTTTAATTTCTGGTTGAAGCCAACTCTGTGTCTTTGTGTCAAATATGTGAACATCATTATGCCATCCCCAGAATATCTGCTCTTCCTAAAAAAGAGATTTTAAAAATATTTTTAAAAGCTTTTATAATTTTTAGATTAGTATTATAGTTTCACTGCATATTTACTGGTGAAATAATAGGCACTTTTACAGAAATAGAGTTAAGTGTGACCATAGTCATAAAGCTAACGCATACACCAGTGTAACCACAGTCGTAAAGCTAACGCATATACCAGTGGCTCACAAAGTGTGGTCCCTAAGCCATAGCAGCATCACCTGGCAACTTTCCTTCTCGTAGTATTGCTTGCATGAGTCATAACTTTGCTTGTTGACAATTTTCCACTTCTCTCAAAGGAATATCTCTTTTAAAATTTCAGAGAACAGAATGATATTTACATTTGGAAATCTCTTTTCCTAAAGTACAGGTTCAGAATTCCTAATCATTGCTGTTAGAAACTTTAGGGAACAATGATTCCTTTTTCCAAAAAATTCCAATCAATTCTAGTTAACCAAGCACCTTGTTCTTATGCATCAAACTTATGCTCACTCTCTTGCCTTCTAGGAAGACGAAACTATTGGCAAGGCAAAGATTTAGCAGTTAGACTGTATTTAGCATCTTCTGCATTGCTGAAATCCTCTACCACTATTCTAGCTTACCTCTGTACCAGTTTTATGTTATATGTCAGGAATATATCATTCATTTTTGTCAGGACTTGTCAAACAAGCCAAATAAACTACATAATTTACTTAGTTTAGAATCTAAATGAAAAAATCTACCTGTACACCATAAACTTTAGGACATGATCATAGCCTAACTGTACTAGAGGAGAAAAAAATGAGAGATTTCACTGATGAGTAGACATAATTAATGGGAAGTTATATTACTAAAAATTATCAGTAATACTGTAAGTAGCAAAACTTTAAAGATATTTCATTTTAAAAACTCAAAAACCATGTAAACCATTTTTAACACTTAAAAACCATTCAGTTTTATTAATTAGCATGTATTAATTTCACACATAGTCTAAATAAAGACTATGGAGAATTTTTAAATACCTATATACAAAGAGATATACATGAACTGTATATATACCTTTACATTAATAATGTATAATAATAATACATTCTACTAGAAGGTAAAACTGTGTATCTTGGTGGTGAGATCAATGGTTTTTAAAGTTATCTTTTAAAAGATTTCATTTTTATAAGTCATGAGTTCTTTCCTTAATAATAATTTATTCTCTAACCAGTAAGAATAAATAGAAAAAGTAATATGACTACCAACTTACTCACTCTCATACAGAAGCCAGACTGAGCTATGAATAGTTCTGGTGGACGTACCTAAAAGGAGGTGTATGTCAGCAACAGCCACTGCGGTTACCTAAGAACAAAGTTTTTCCAAGTTGTGCTAAAGCCACTAGTTTTCTAACAGAAGCAGCTATAAGTGATTAATGGCATCAGAAAAGACATTACTCTGCCAGTAGCCATGAAGGCTGATATAATTAGGTAAGAGAACTTCCTGCAACTGAATCCAAATTCAAAAGAGAGAAAATACAATTTTTTTCATAATATCAATTACAGCAAATTAAAATGAGAAAAACTGCATTCTTTATTTCTGAAGACTGTAACGTGACAGTAACTTAGAGGAAAATGTAAACAGGGATTACTCTCTTACCCAAGACGCATCATGAACATCAAAACAATCTTGGAGTTCATTGTGTCTCCTACACCCATAGCCACCAAAATATATTAATCTGAAAAACAAAACAAAGCACACACTTTAGGAGTTCTACTTTCAGTCTGTTCACAGAAAGTTGGAAGACATCATTTCTGTCACAACCTAAACAAGCCATATAAACTACAAAACCATTGTTTAAAAAAAAAAAATCAAAGAGCTATGGGAGCAAAGAGACCTAAATGAACTAATTCCAGAAAGTGATAAGCTCGCAGTAGGAGAGAAGAGGCCCATGGCTGCTTTCATACCTGATGTAACAGCAGGAGGAGAAAGAATCCAGCACAGATTGGGTTTGTAAAAGGAGCCACCCAAAATTTTAACAGTCACATGTAGGCTGGCATAGCAAATTAGAATCTTAAGAAACTCAGCCACAGAGGGAGCTTGAACCTACTGAACAACTTTTTCACATAGGCTTTAGGGAGGGCTCAGGGTCAGTCACCAACAGCTGGAAGCAGAGAAGAGCTGAGCAACTCTCCTTGAGGCAATCTGAGCTATCAACTCTAAAGTTTGGGATCTGGGCAGGAGATATGACAGAAACACCTCAGAGGCATGCCAAGCCGTTATAGCATACAGGGTGGCTGCCCTCAAAAGGCCAGGGGGGGAGGGGCAGTGCTGAAAGAGATCTCTCAAGGTACAGAAAGTATAAAGTGGGATTGGAGAGCAAAGAGAACTCCCTAGCAACACAAGTAGGCTATGAAACAAGGAGAGATCTCCCACAGTTCTGAGAAGTAGGTACTCAGCTGTGAAGCACTGTTCAAAATCTCTAGACACTCTCTAGTGCTCAAACATGGGACTGTAGCAAAGGAAAGTCTTGGTCCTGCATGAGAACATTTGAAGACAGTGGTTAAACTGAATCAAACTAAAGCTGCAACAAAGCCCAGACACAGATCAACTATAGATTAGACTAACTTAAATCCCACTCTAGCAACCTGAAAAAGGAAAAAAAGGGCATGTCCTTTTCTGGAAAGAAATATTGTTTATTCCCAACTTTACTGTTCTTTCATACAGAATGTCTGTCAAATGATGAAGAAATTACAAGGTATAAGAAAAGGCAAAAAAAGTGACCCATGATCAAGAGAGGAAAGAGTCAATATAAGCTGACTCCAAGGTGGCCCAGATATTAGAATTATTAGACACAGCCTTTAAAATAACTATGGTAGAAATAGTAACAAACCAGTCTGTAAAAGGTGGACAATGTGCAGGAAGAACTAGGTAATTTTGGCAGAGACATGGAACCATGAAAAAGAGTGAAATGAAAATGCAAAAAATTGGAAAATAAGATGTCAGAAATAAAGAAATTCATTACATAGTCATAACAGGAAACTGGACATAGCAATGGAAAAGATCAGTGAACTTGAAGATAAGTCAACTGGTAAAAAAAAGTATCCAAATTAAAACAAAGAGAATGAAAGAGTCGGGGGCGGGGTAGGGAGCCCAAGCTCTGTATAACAATATCATATGATCTAATGTGCATATAATAAGAGTCCCAGAAGGAAAAGAGACAAATAAATGGGTAGAAGAAATATTTGTTAATTAATAAGAACTTCATAAAACTGATGAAAGATATATATCCACCAACCCCAGAAGCTCAGCACACTCCAAGCTGCATAAATACAAATAAGTGAATTTCTCACCAGAAAAATGGAGGCCAAAAGGCAATGTAATAAAGTCATTAAAGTGCTGAAAGAAAGAAAAAAATCTGTCAACCCAGTGAGTGAAAAACATCACAAGGGAAATTAGAAATTACCTTGAAATGACTGAAAATGCAAACAGAATAAAACAAAACTTATGGAATACTGTGAAGGTGGTGCTCAGAGGGAATCTTATAGCTATAAATGCCCACAAATTTAAAAAGAAAGATCTCATATCAATAATATAACCATACACATCAAGGAACTAGAAAGAGAAGCAAACTAAACCCAGAGATAACAGAAGGAAATAATAAAAATTAAAGGGGAAATAAGCAAAATGGTGAATAGAAAAACAATAGAGAGAAACAACAAAACCAAAAGTTGGGTCTTTGAAAATATCAACAAAATTGACAAACCTTTAGCTAGGTTGACTAAAACAAAAGTAGAGAAAACTCAAATTACTAAAATTAGGAGTGACAGAGGGGACATTGAAACTAGAGACTAGTTTCAACTAGAGAAAGCCTGCACGCAGCAACGAAGACCCAACACAGCCAAAAATAACAGACAGAAATAAAAAGTATCATAAGAGAATACCAAAAAACTGCATACCAACAGACTGTATAAACTAGATGAAATAGAAAAATTCCTGGAAAGACACACACTTCCAAAAGGGGCTCATGAAGAAATAAAAAATCTGAATAAACATATAATAAGTAAAGAGACTGAATCAGTAATCCTAAAACCTCCCAACAAGGAAAAGCCCAGGACCAGATGGCTTCAGTGGTGAATTCTATCAAATATTTCAAGAAGAATTAATACCAACCCTTCTCAAACATTTAAAAATACTGAGAAGGAGGGAACACTTCCTAACTCATTCAATGAGACCAGCATTATCCTGAAACTGAAGCCAGACAAAAACACAACAAGAAAACTGCATATATCTGATAAGGGTTTACTATCCAGAATATGTAAAGAATTCCTACAACTCAATAACAAAAAGATAAAACAATCCAATTTTTAAAAAATGGGCAAAGGACTAGAATAGATATTTCTCCAAAGAAGACATACAAATGGCCAACAAGCCCAGGAAAAGATGGTCAACATCATTAGTCATTGGGGAAACACAAATCAAAACCACAATGGTGGCAGGGGCTGGGGGCGTCCCTCCTCCCACCTGAGGCTTCAGGCTGACGCTGGGGGTGGGGCCTCTACAGCACAACAGTGTACGTAGCGTAGAAACGCTGACAGATGTAGGGTGGCTGGGCCTCTGCAGCCGGGGGCTCCTGCCCTGGCCGTGTGCAGACGGGGGTGGGGTGGGGGGCGGCAGCAGGCTCCCTCCTGCTGGAGGCGGGGCTCGGACTCGGCTCCCCCAAGTTCCCCTTCTCTGTGAAAGTGAAGAATTGGTCTCGCTGTGTTTTTTAAAACCACACCTCTCCCATGTCCACCCTGGGGCCACGCCAGGTGGGGGAGGAGCCGCCGCACTGCAGGTGCAGGGCCGAGCTGTGTCCCCTGTCCGCCCGTCTCTATTAAAGGACTCCCTCGTGGTGGGAAAAAAAAAAAACCCACAATGGATATCACTTCACACCCATTACAATGGCAATTATAAAACAAACAAAAAACAAAAGAAAATAGCAAGAGTTGGTGAGAATGTAGAAAATTGGAACCTTTATAGTGGGAATATAACATGGCATTGTTACTGTGGAAAACAGTTTGGTTCTCCTCAAAATGTTGAACGTAGGGGCTTCCCTGGTGGTGCAGTGGTTAAGAATCCACCTGCCAATGCAGGGGACACAGGCTCAAGCCCTGGTCCAGGAAGATCCCACATGCGTCAGAGCAACTAAGCCCGTGCGCCACAACTACTGAGCCTGCGCTTTAGAGCCCATGAGCCACAACTACTGAAGCCCACGCGCCTAGAGCCTGTGCTCCACAACAAGAGAAGCCACCACAACAAGAACCCCATGCACCACAACGAAGAGTAGCCCCCGCTCGCCACAACTAGAGAAAGCCCGCACACAGCAACGAAGACCCAACACAGCCAAAAATAAATAAATAAAAAATAAATTAAATTAACTTAAAAAAAATGTTGACCATAGAATTATCATATGATCCACCTAAAAGAATTAGAAAAAGAAGAACAAACAAGGCCCAAAGTCAGCAGAAGGAAAGAAATAACAAAGATCAGAGAAGAAATAAATAAAATAGAGATTTAAAAAACTAATAGAAAAGATCAATGAAAATAAGAGCTGGTTCTTTGTAAAGATACACAAAATTGAAAAATTTTTAGTCAGACTCATCAATAAAGAAAGAGAGAAGACCCAAATAAATAAAATCAGAAATAAAAGAGAAGTTACAACCAATACCACAGAAATACAAATCATAAGAGATTACTATGAACAATTATAAGCCAAAAAAATGAACAACCTAGAACTGGATAAACTCCTACAAACATACAATCTCCCAAGACTGAATGAGGAAGAAATAGAAAATCTGAACAGACTGACTACTAGCAATAAAATTGATCAGTAATCAAAAATACTCCCAAAAAACAAAAGTCCAGGACCAGATGGCTTCACAAATGAATTCTATCATACCTTCAAAGAAGATTTAACTCCTATCCTTCTCAAACTATTCCAAAAAATTGAAGAGGAGAGAAAGTTTCCAAACCCATTCTACAAGGCCAGCATTACCTTGATACCAAAGTCAGAAAAAGACACTACAAAAAAAGAAACTTACAGGCTAATATCCCTGGTGAACATAGATACACAAATCTTCAACAAAACACTAGCAAACTGAATTCAACAATACGTTAAAAGGATCATACACAGTGATCAAGTGGGATTTATCCCAGGAATGCAAGAATGGTTCAGTATCCACAAATCAATCAACATGACACACCACACTAACAAAATGAAGGATAAAAATCATGCAATCAACTCAAGAGCTACAGAAAAAGCATTTGACAAAATCCAACATCGATTCATGACAAAAACTCTCAACAAAGTGGGTAGAGAAGGAACACACATCAACAATAAAGGCCATTTTTGACAAACACACAGCAAACATCATAGTCAATGGTGAAAAGCTGAAAGCATTTCCTCTAAGATCAGGAACAATACAAGGATGCCCCCTTTTTTACTTAACATAATATTGGAAATCCTAGCCACAGCAATCAGAGAAGAAAAAGAAATAAAAAGCATCCAAATTGGAAGGGAAGGAATAAAACTGTCACTATTTGCAGATGACATGATTGTATATATAGAATACTCTAAAGAGTCCACCAAAAAACTATAAAAACTAATAAATGAATTCAATAAAGTTACAGGACACAAAATTAATAGACATAAATCGGTTGCATTTCTATACACTAATAATGAACTATCAGAGACAGAAATCAAGAAAATAATTCCATTTACAATTGCATCAAAACGAATAAAATACCTAGGAATAAATTTAACCAAAAAGGTGAAAGACCTGTACTCTGAAAACTATAAGGCACTGATGAAAGATATTGACAATGACATGAATAAGTGGAAAGATATTTCATGTTCATGGATTGGAAGAATTAATATTGTTAAAATGTTCATACTACCCAAAGCAATCTACAGATTCAATGCAATCCTTATCAAAATACTGATGGCATTTTTTTCACAGAGCTAGAATAATCCTAAAATTTTTATGGAACCACAAAAGACTCCAAATAGCCAAAATAATCTTGAGAAAGAAGAACAAAGCTAAATGTATCATGGTCCCTGGTTTCAAACTATACTACAAAGCTACAGTTATAAAAACAGTAAGGTACTGGTACAAAAATAGACACATAGATCAATGAAACAGAAGAGACAGCCCAGAAGTAAACCCATGCACGTATGCTCAGTTAATCTACAACATAAGAATATACAACAGAGAAAAGACAGTCTCTTCAATAAGTGATGTTGGGAAAACTTACAGCTACTTATAAAAGAATGAAAGTAGACCATTTTCTCATACTATATACAAAAATAAACTCAAAATGCATTAAAGACTTAAGCATAAGACTTGATACTATAAAACCCTTAGAAGAAAACTTAGGCAGTACACTCTTTGAAATCAGCCTTAGCAATATTTTTTTGGATCTGTCTCCTCTGGCAAGGGCAACAAAAGCAAAAATAAGCAAATGGGACCACAACAAACTAAAAAGCTTTTGCACAGCAAAAGAAACCATCAATAAAACAAAAAGGCAACCTACTTAATGGAAGAAGATATTTGCAAATGATATGTCCACTAGGGGCTAATATATAAAATATATAAAGAACTCAAACAACTCAGCATCAGTTAAAAAAAAACAACCCAGTTAAAAAATGGGGAAAAGACCTAAATAGCCATTTTTCCAAAGAACACATACAGATGTCCAACAGGCACATGAAAAGATGCTCAGTATCACTAATTGTCAGGGAAATGCAAACCCAAACCACAATGAGATGTCACCTTATACCTGTCAGAATGGCTATTATCAAAAGGACAAGAAATAACATGTGTTGGCACAGATGTGGAGAAAAGGAAACCTTCATGCATTGTTGGTGGGAATGTAAATTGATACAACCACTATAGAAAACAGTATGAAGGTTCCTCAAAAAATTAAAAATAGAACTACCAGACTATCCAGCAATGCCACTCCTATTTAACCAAATAAAATGAAAACACTTATTCAAAAAGATACATACACCCAATGTTCATTGCAGCATTATTTACAATAGCCAAGATATGGAAGCAACCTGTGTCCATCAACAGATGAATGAATAAAGAAGATGTGGTGTGTATGTATGTACACACACACACACACACACACACACACAAACAAAGAAATATTACTCAGCCATAAAAAGGAATGAAATTTTGCCATTTGTGATAACATGCATGGACTCAGAGGATATTATGCTAAGTGAAATAAATCAGAGAAAAACAAATACTGCATGTTTTCACTTATGTGTAGAATGTAAAAATCAAAACAAAGAACAAATATGAAAAAACAGATACAGAGAACGAACTAGTGGTTGCTAGAGGGGAAGGGTGGGGGATGGGTGAAATAGTGAAGGGATGAAGAGGTACAAACCACCATTTATAAAATTTAAAAACTAAATAATAAAAGATAAACTTGGATTCATATCTCATACCATTCACAGGTTTTTACTGGTTCTTTTTTTTTTTTGGCTGTGCCACACGGTTTGCAGGATCTTAGTTCCCCAACCAGGGATCAAACCCATGCCCTCAGCAGTGACAGTGTGGAGTCCTAACCACTGGACCTCCAGGGAATCCCTCCCATGTTTTTAAAAATAACAAAAGTACTAGAGGAAAATATGTGAGAATTAGTTTATAATCTTAGAGTGGAAAAAACCTTTGCATTGACTCAAAGTCAAGAAGCCAGAAAAGAAATTATTGATAAATTTACCTAAATAACAGCTTTAAGAAGCTGTTTAATACATGCAAAACACACTTTATGCAAAGTCAAAAGATAAATGACAACCTGGAAAAAATATTTTCATATGTCACAGTCAAACACTAATCTCTTTATAAATAAATAACTCCTAGAAGTCAAGATTATAAATGCCAACAATCAAATAAAAAATAATTAGCAAAGGATTTATTTTTCAGTTCAGAGAAAAAGAAATAAAAATTGCCCTTAAATATATGAAAATTAAAATAAGACTGAGGCATCACATCTCACCTATCAATTTGGCCCAAAACATCTAAGTTTGCCTGCAAATTCTTGGCAAGGCTGTGGACAAAGAGGCACTCCATTACTGACAACACAAAACAGCACAACTTTATTGGAGAAAAAGCTGGCAAAATCCAATGTTATGGATTGAATTGTGTCCCCCACAAAATTCATATATAGAAGTCCTAATCCCCTGTATTTAGAATGTGACATTATTGGCTACTCAAAGCAGAGTACTAATGGTTATCAATTTGTAGGATCAGAGAAATCAACAACAGCATAATCATAGTTGGTTTCTATTTAAATCTGATTAATCCACAATTCAAAGGTTTAAGATTTTCCTTTCCAAATTCTCATATTCTAGAGAGTATTTTGATCTATGTACCTTTTCATGACCAAGATAATCTTATTTCTTACCCTGTGGAATTCTGATATGCTTTTTGAGAATTATAAAATATTTTGTCAAATTTTAATGTCTGCCTTTTGTATTCAAAATATAAATGTGTATTATTTAAACTGATTGTCTTTTAAAACTTAACACCCTCCATCTTAATTATTATAAGTGCCCCCTGCAGTTTAAAGAGATTTTTAAAAATAAACTGAATATTGAATAAAGCAGAGTAGGAATTACTGCAATTAAGAAGGCAAAACAATTATATTTTCTAGAAATAAAAACATAAGAATAATAAAAAAAGAATGTGACCTTATTTAGAGACAAGGTCCTTATAGAGGCAATCAAGTTAAAATGAAGTCATGAGGGTAGGTCCTAATCCAATATGACTGGTATTCTTACAAAAAGGGAAAATTTGGAGACAGACAAGCACACAGAGAGAATGCTATGTGACTATGAAGGCAGAGATCAGAGTGTTGCTTCAACACACCAAAGGTTGCCAACAAATCACCAGAAGCTGGGGACAGGCATAAAACAGATTCTTTCTCAAAACCAAGAGAATGAACCAACCCTGCTGACACCTTGATCTCAGACTTCTAGCCTCCAGAACTATGAGACAATACATTTCTGTTGTTTAAATTATTCAGTTTATAGAACTCTGTTACAGCAACCCTATCAAAATAAACATTTATCACAATTACGAATGTATTACCCTTTGACCAGAAATCAAATTCTGGAATTTTATCCAACAAATAGATCTGCAATCATATGTATATATACACAAAGATATTCATTTAATCTAAGTGTTGTGCCATCTATATGGGAAAGGTTAAATAAACTTGGTATATCCACACAGGAGAATACTATGCAGCTGTAAAAACAAAAACAAAATCAAGCTTTCTAACTAGAGATACAGAAAGATGAAAGTTCCCCATGGTATACTGTTGACCAAAAAGAAGTCCAGTGGTTAAGACACCGCACTTCCAATGCAGGGCGTGTGGGTTAGATCCCTGGTCGGGGAACTACAATTCCCATATGCCGTGTGGCATGGCCCCCTCAAAAAAAAAAAAAGGAAGCAGCAGGGTGCAGAATAGTGTACGGAGTACACTGATATTTGTGTAAGGAGGAGGAAGAGAAGAACACGTACCTATGCATTTGCTTCTACCTGCATAAAGTCACAGGGATCGCAGTTGTTCCCAAACTTGCCTGCACTTGGAATCACCTGAGGAGCTTAAAAAAATCATACCCCCAGTGATTGTAATTTGATTAGTTCTGGGGTATCACCTGGGCTTCAGAGCTTTTAAAAGATCCCCAGATTATTTCTATGGCAGACAAGTTTGAGAACCACTGCTATAAAAATACAAAAGATATTAATAAAAGTAGCTAATTGTGTATGTGGAGGGTGGGAACAGGATGGATGGGGACAGGAGTGGGAGCCAGACTTTTCATTGTATCCTTTTTAATATGGTTTTGATTTTTGAACGATGTAACTGTATTAACGATTCAGAAAATTTTAAAGTAACAAATTTTTAAAAACCAAATAGCTGCTTCCACCATGTTTACTCTTATGACCTGGCTCTTATCCAGGGTTCAAAACTGCCTTTAACATCAGTGTCAAAACAAGTTTGTAACTATCTTGAAAAAAATTTCAGACTTTCAAGTTTTCTCTATTTTGGTCACAAGCTGTAATCCTTACTTGAGTGCAGTTAATGAGATGGCCTTGCTGCATTACCTGTCTTTATATACCCAGCAGGAAAGTTTATCACGTGGTGTGGGTGGTTGACCTTCAAAGTTGGTGATTTTTTCCCAAACATAGGTTCCATCTCTTGTTCGCAAATTAACAAAATAAAGCTTTTAAAAGAGGAGAACACCATTAGCAGACAAGACATTGGAAAATTAAATATATGTCACAGGGATATGTGATCCAAAATTAATAATATTACTTTCTGATTTTTAAAAGGTAAAAATTTGAATTGTAGAGTTAATGAAAATGGGACTATGTTTTAGAAGCAAAAATGATAATATGAAAAATACTGAAATGGATCTTTTCCCATCATGCTCTTGCCCTATGAATATCAACTAAGTACGTAGTTAATTCTGAAGTAGAAAGACATGGCAGAAGAGAGGAGCACGATGCTGCATTTTCACCCTATCTTTAAAACCTTATCATCATAAGCTCAAGCTTTTCTACATATGTCTTCTTTGTAAAATACATTCGTAAACTTGTGAGATGAAGTGACACATTAAACATTACATTTTTCTGCGCTCCTGAATTGAAAAAAGAAATTACTCGATTGCTGTATCCTTTGTCATCATATCCTCCAAAAACGTATAGCTTTCCATTAAGGCAAGCACCGCAACTTCCTGACATGGAGGTAGGGAGTTCTCCTTCCATGAGGTGCATCGTCCTGCAGCAAGAATAACGTGGAATTCCATAACTTTCCAGAAAAGCAAATTAAAATTCCCTTTGAATTCCATGAGTACTTTTTCAATGAAAACTGTCACTGACAATTACAATTAAGATGTAATGGTAGCCAATACTGTAAAACCTGTAAGAAGATCCATGGTAAAGATTTTTCAACCTACTGGGGAAAAAAAAGTTACAAAATCTTCACATGTCACCAGAATTGGGAATTAGTTAGTAGAACAAAGCAAAGTCTTCAGAAACAGCCTTAGTCTTGAGAGGAATAGTAGAGGACAAAGAATGGAGAGAGAGGAAGCAAGTTGGGGAAAGAAACAGCCAGAGAGAATAAAGCATTGAAAGAAAAGGAAAGGGAGACAATATAATGTTGCAGCACGTTCTAAGTATAGTCTCAGACTCCCTGTGGGCTATGACAGCAGTTATAACAGATATTAAGACTGGACATTCTGCAATTTAAAGTTACTTACCACAACCCACTATCAATCTCATAGGTCCAAATCTCATCATTAGGCAAATATACTTCATTGTCTTCAATAGACTAAAAACACAGAATACATAAAATTATGTTTATTAATTACAAAGTAACAGCTAAATAGTTCCTCAGGATGGGAAAACTGCAATGGAAATAGTACAAAACACAAAACCATAACAGCCTCAAAGATGACTTTTTCAACAGAAATAAAGATAGATCAAAAGAGAAGGGGAGGGGCTTCCCTGGTGGCGCAGTGGTTGAGAGTCCGCCTGCCGATGCAGGGGACACGGGTTCGTGCCCCGGTCCGGGAAGATCCCACATGCCGCGGAGCGGCTGGGCTCGTGAGCCGTGGCCGCTGAGCCTGCGCGTCCAGAGCCTGTGCTCCGCAACGGGAGAGGCCACAACAGTGAGAGGCCCGCGTACCGCAAAAAAAAAAAAAAAAAAAAAAAAAGAGAGAGAGAAGGGGAAGGGAGACATTTTCTAAGAGAAAGTGGGCAAACAATAAGGGTTAGAATACAAAATAGCAAGTACGTGAGTCTCAAGAAAAGACTCAGGGTAGTTAAACCTTACAAGGAATTTCAAGTAAGAGAAAATAGCAAAACAATAACATTACAGCAGAATACTGAAGAATGTGAAGCCAGGAAGAAAAGGAGTATCAAAAAAGGGCAATATACTTCGGGTGAAGGGAAGGAGTTAAGAAAGGAAACTTAAAGTATAATTTAGAGCACTGTATCACATACCTTGATTCACTAAACATATTTTTTGAGTGCCTACTATGTGCAAGCATAGTGTTAGATATTCATTAAATATAGAATCTAAGGATCAAGATAAATTTAGCTAGTCAAAATGACAACTCAGAATCTGAATAATCTCTAAAGAAGCTGATAACATAAACAGAATAGTACATTCTGATATTTATGATGAAAAGAAAAATTAGAATAATAATTTTCTTTATGTTAAGTTTTAAAACTTAGGGTTTAAAACAAATCCTTACATAAATCTATCATGATTACTTAGAATCTATAAAGTAACTCAAAAATAGCTAGTTGTAAAAGATGTCAGTTTAAGAATTTCTAAGACCATATGATGCATAAATTATTAACATGCTAAACAGAGTTAGCTAATTTCCTCATTGCTATGTTAGTTAAATTTTTAAAATACTATCTTGGCTACCAGGTCTGTCTACGCCTCTGTCTCTCTCTCTCTCTCTCAAACACACTCTCTGTCTCACATGCACACTCTCTCTCTCTCTCACACACACAGCAGAAAACCATCATATTAATTCCAAGGAAATTTCCACTCATGTCTGACTGAGGAAACCATATTACATGGCTAAGTAAATAACTGTTAAGAAAGGGAGATTATAATTGCTTGATTCTAAAGTTTAATGGCATCAGGCTCTAGAAGGCTCACGCATACACCATTACAACAGAAATAGTATGAAAATGGATCCTGTTACTATTCTGCTTAAGTCCCTTCCATGCTTCCCTGTTGCTCTCAGGATAGTCTAAAATCCTTATGATTCTGTGCTATATGGTACCTGCTATCCCTCCAAAGTTCTTCTTGCCTTTAGTCATTGTGCTCCAGTCTTCTTTCAGTTTCCTTCTTACTTTCTCAGCAATTTCACTCCTAAATTATCCCTTCTCTTCTACATCATCAAGTTTCCTTCTCTACCAGATCACTCCTGTCAATATCTAAACATGCCTTAGTATAACTCATCTTTAAAAAAAAAAACAAAAAACCCAACTCTCCCATAACTCTTTCTCTTATTTCTCTGCTCCCTTCACAACAAAATTTCCATGCTGAGTTAACTATAGTAGAAGTCTTCATTGCTTCACCTCTCATTATTTCATCAGTCCAGACTAATCAATCCAGACTCATTCCACTAAAACTGCTTTTGTCAAGGTCACCCTAAAGAAAGAGAACTAGTGAACTGATTCATCCAGAAACATAGCCCAGAGAGATGGAATATATAAAAAAGAAGAGACATGGAGGAAGAGAGAGAAGAACTAAGTCTAATCAGAATTACATTAGGATCTAATAGAGAGAATGAGGAAGAGGCAGTATTTGAAGAGACAAAGCCTGAGAGTTTTGCAAAATTGTTGAAAGTCATCAATCCTGAGATCTAGGAAGTCCTAACAAGTTCCAAGCAGGGTAAATAAACAGAAATCCATACCTAGATACATCATAGTAAAACTGTATATCAAAGAAAAAGATACACTCTTAAAAGCTGCCAGAGAAAAGAAGATCATCTCCAAATGAATGGCAACTAATGACTGACTTCTCATTAGCCAACAACTCAAGAATAAATCATATTAGCCAATGTGCTTAATGAAAGTAACGGTCCACCTAGAATTCTATACTCAGTAAAAATATCTTTTAAGAACCGAGGTAAAATAAAGACATTTTCAAACAAAAACTGAGACAGCTGGCCAATAACAGACCCTCACTTTAAGAAATTCTAATAGATGTTTTACTTCTGGCAAAAGACAAATGATCAAAATTAAACATCTGAAATGCAACAAGCAATAGTGTGACAAGATACTGGTAAAGTGTGTGGGTAGAGTTAAACATAAAAAAGGCTAAGCTTTTCCTGATGCCTAATTTAAGGCGGGGGCTGCGGGGAACAGGATAGGACTAACTAGAGAAGAGGGTGCTCAGATTTGAAAGCTTGTGAAGTATTTGAACCCTGTGGAAAGAAGTAAAATTATTAACTTGGAACTTTGTGAAGCATTCGTGCTGAAATAGAGTATCTACTAGATGACTAGAAATAAATCACCTAATTTCTTTACAAGCAAAGAGAAAAAAATGGAAAGATAACAAAAAACCCAAAAAATTTTCAAAATGACAAAGTTAAAGAAGGAGGAGGAGGAGAAATGAAGGGTGGCAAATATAAAACACATCTGATGAAAAAAGTGTATCAGAATTACTTTCAGTAGAAATAGGCTAAACTCTCTAGATATGTCAGACTAGATAAAAATAAAATCCAGCTATTTTCAGGTTATAAGACATATCTAAAATATAAAGATACACCAAGTTTCCATCAGAAGATATGCCGTGCAAATACTAACCAAAAGAAAACTAGCGTAGCCATATTAACACCAGCAAAATAGATTTTAAGACAAATAACATTACTACAGATAGAGGAGCATTACCAAATTATAAAATGTTCTATTAACCAGAAAGCTATAACAATTCTGAATTCATATACACCCAAAAAGGTAGCCTAAAGATATATATATAAAGTAAAATCTGACAGGATCATAAGGGGAAACTAACAAATCTACAGTTAGAGTGGGAGTTTTTTAATTTTAATACCTGTTACAGTAATTGATAGAACAGGAAGTAAAATAATAAAAAAAGGATACAGGAGATTTGAACACAACTAGCAAGATTAATAAAATGCACACATATAAAACACTCCCGTGAAGTGTTTGTGTATATATATACATATACATGCATGTATATGCACATATATAATTAGAATATATATTCTTAATGAGAACAAAGAGTATATTTATGAAAACTGATTACATGCTAGTCCTTAAAGCAAGCCTCAACATATTCCAAAGGACTGGTATTAGATAAGTAGAGACCACACTCTCTGAATATTAACACAATTAAGTTAGACATTAATAACAGAAAGGTAACTATAAAAATAGCATATTGTTAGAAATTTAAATTATTTTCCTAAACAACTTATGGGTCAAATAATAAATAATGATGGAAAGTATAAAATATTAGAACTAAAATGACAAAATACTGCTTATCAAAACTTGAGGAATACAGCTAAAGAGGTACTTAGAAGAAAATGTATAGCTTTATATACTGACATTAAAGAATTAAAAAGGCTCAAAAAGAGTAAGTTGAGCATCCAATGTCAGAAATTCAAGAAATAACAGCATAATAAACCCATAGAAAGTAGGAAGAAATAAGAAGGAGCAGATATTAATGAAAAATTTAAAAACACAACAGAGAGGATCAAGTAGACCAAAACTTGGTGTTTCTGAAGGCTGATAAACATGTGGCAAGACTATTCAAGGTGGATGGCGGGGAGGAAAGGAAGGCACCACTTGACAATTCTAGGAATGAAAAACGGGCCATATCTATAGCTACTACAAAGAATAAATAGTATTATGAACAACTTGAGTTTATGCCAATAAATTTTAAAACCTAAATGAAATGGATAGACTCCTGGGGCTGGAGGTGGGAGTGAGGAAACTTGACTCAAGAAAAAATGGAAAATGTGAATAATCCCACAGCTTTAAATAGATTGAATCAGAGATTTAAAACCTCCTCCACAAAGTACCAAACCCAGATGGCTTTAAAGATGAGTTCTTACAAACACTCAAAGAACAAGTAATTCAATCTTCCAAAAAATCTATTCCAGAATATAAAAGAAGGAACACTACCCAATCCACTTTTGAACATAGATGTAAAATTGCTAAAAAAGTAATTAGTAACTAGGATCCAGTGATGTATAAAAAGGGTAATATATTACACTAATTTGTACTTAATCCAAGGAATGGAACATTGGTTTAATATTACAAATATTACTTATTTTTTGTATAAGTCATCATATCAAGAGATCAAAGAAGAAAAAACAATTATCTCAGTATGATGCAAAAAAATCACTCTTGAAAACTCAACATTCATAAATTGAAAATCGGGTAAAAGGGCATGTCATTAATTTGAAAAAGGCCATCTACAAACAAACAAACAAGCAAAACCCTAAAGCAATCATCAAACTTAATGGTTAATAGTTGAAAACAATCACTCTGAGATTAGGACCAAGAAAAATTGGCTTCTATTTAACACTGTACTTCAGGTCCACCAGTGTAGTAAAGAAAAGGAAATAAAAAGGAATAAAGATTGGGATGCAAGAAACAAAACTGTCATCATCTGTAGATGACATAACTCTATATAGAAAATAAAAATATAATTAACAGATGAATTTTGAAAATTAATATAAGAAAGCTTGCCAGAATCAAAAATATTCAAGTCAACTGCATTTCAAAACACCAGCAACAATCAAGAAATTTAATTTTTGTAAAGAAATTTAGTTTTTAAAAAACAATAAAAAATACAAAGAAGCCAAGAATAAACCCAACAAAAGATATACAAGATCCCTATGAAGATACTATAAAACGCTATTGAAAGACATCAAAAAGTCTGGCATAGAGAGACATACTATACACCTGGATTTGAAGTCTCAATTTCATAACATGTTTATCGTCCTCAAATGATCTAAGATTGAGTACAGTAACATAAAATCTCAATATGGTACTTTATTTGACAATCTGATTCTAAAGTTTATACAAATGAGGAAGCACTGTGGAAAACAATTTAGCAGTTCTAAAAGTTGAATGTAGAATAACCATTTGACCCAGGAATTCCACTCCTAGGTACCCAAAAGAATAAAAAATAGGGGCTCAGATACTTGTATGCCAATATTCATATCAGGACTATTCACAATACACAAAAGGTGGCAACAACCCAAGTGTCCCAACAACAGATGAACGGATAAACAAAATGTGGTATATGCATACAGTGTAATCGTATTCACCATAAAAACGAAGGAAGTTCTGATACATACTGCAACACAGCGAACCTTGAAAATATTATGCTAAATAAAATAAGCCAGACTCAAAAAGACAAATATTGTATGATTCCACTTATATGAAATATCTAGGAAAATGCAAATACATAAAGACAGAATGATTAGAAGTTAGCAGGGACTGGGGTAAGGAAGGAGGGAGAGTTTCTGTTTGGAGTAATGAAGAGTTTTGGAACTAGATAGTGGTAACACTGCACAACATTGTGAATGTAATTAATGCCACCGAACTGTACAGTCACCTGGTTAAAATGGCAAATTAAATGTTTTATATATTTTACTATTATTGAAAAATAGTAAAGAAAATTCATACAAAAGAACAAAAGGCCCTAAATAACCAAACTATTCCTGAAGAACAAGAACAAGATAGGGTGGGGATGGGGCTTTTACCACCCAACATTTAGACTTCTAGTAAAGCCATTGTAATTTAGATACTGAGGTTCTGCCACAAGAATAAATAAACAGACAAACTGCACAGAATAAAGAACTTAGAAACAGACCACACATACATGGAAACTTGATGTGTAACAGACTGAGTTTGCATGTTAGTAGGGAAAGAGGGGACTATTTAATATATGACACAAGAACAACTGGTTATCCACACTGAAAATATAATGAAATTGGATCCCTACCTTAAACCAACCAAATAAAAAATTCAGATTTAAGAAAAAAAGATTTAAACATGGAAGGCAAAACCAAAAATCATTTAGAAGACAATACAGGAGACTTTATGATCTCCATAATGGGAAAGATTTCTTAAGATGCAGAAAGCACAAAGCGTTAAGGAAAAGACTGAAATTATATTAAAATTAAAACCTTCTGTTAAACAAAGGATAATCATCAAGAAAGTGCAAAGATAAGCTACAAACTAAGAAGGCATATTCAACTCATACAACTATATAATTAAAGTATTCCTATAAATCAGTAAAAGACAACTCAATAGACAAAAGAGCAAAAGACAGGAACCAGCATTTTTACAGAAGAGAAAACACAAATAGTTCATAAGGCTATGAAAATACATTCCACTGTAATCATGGAAAGTAAACAAAAACCACAATGAAATATCATGTCACACTCACTGGATTGGCAAAAACTTTAAGGCCAGATGGCATCAAATGTTGTCAAGGATGTGGAGCAAGGAGGGGGCTGGTGGTAGTGTAGATTGATACAAATATTTTGGCAACACTGACATTCCCAGGTAAATGTGGAGATGTGTGCACCAGGCAACCCAGCATTCCATTCCTTGGTATATGCCCTAGGGAGTGTACATGTTCTGCTGCGTGTATAACAGGAGATATGTTACCAAGAATGCTCAATGTAGCATTGCTTACAACCCAAAAAAACCCTGAAGCATTCAAGTATTCATCCATAGTGGAATAGATAAGGAAATTGCCGTAAATTCACACAATAGAATATTATACAGGACACACATCAGATGAATGCATCCAGGGATGATTTTCAAAATATTTAATAACTGGGCAGCACAGAAACTAACCAAGCAGAATAAACACCAAGTAAACACAGGTACAGCCATGCAAGTGCACACCAGCTGAATACAAGTAATGTGTGAATCTAAAAAACATAATGTTAACTAGAAGAATTAAGTCATGAAAGAAAACACATGCTCTGATTCAAAAGCCAAATAATATATTGTTGAGAGACAGATACATGTGTGATAAAACTATAAAGAAAATAGTAATTAATAAGAAATCAAGATAGTGGTACCCTGTGAGGGTGGGAGGAAAAATATAATCAGTGAAGGATAAACAGGAGGTTTCTAAGGTACTGATTCTAGCTGATTTTTTAATCTGGAAGTTAAACACGACAGTTATTTTACATACTCTTTTGTACATACGTTTCAAATTTTTAAATTAAAGAATAAAACTTTAAGAAATTAATATTAGGTAGCTCACGGAATCATCAGGGAAGCTGGAGAACCAGCCTCTGATCTATGTAGAGAGGAGCAAGGCCTGAAACCCTTCCAGAGAACCAGTCTGATGCACGAACTGCCCCAGCCACGGTGAGCATCACACTGCAGCTTGTCGCACTGCCTTTTGCCAGGGACCTTATCTTCCTACAACTTCTACTGCTCGCTAAGAATCCTCTTCAGGTCCTGACTTTTACAGGTTTATTCCTGAGCCCAAATCTAGCACACATACATCTAACAAACAGCATCCAAGTTACTTGCTCACAACCTAGCTGCAAGGGAAGCTGAAAAATACCTGGCACTCAGGTTCTTTTATATTGGGCACCTACCATGAGCTATGCCCAATTCTGGACACTGGAGACACAATAGGGAACAAAACCCCCTTCTTTATAGAATATACATTCTATGAAGGTAGGTAGGAGGTACTCAGACAACTAAAATAAATACTCCAACAAGACTCGCTTAGTGGGGGACACTACAAGAGGAAGGGGGTTCAAATGCTGGGCATCTAAAAAGAATAAATGTCTTCCACGTAATATGGATGGTCTGTGTCACCATCTATGAATATATAAAACGAACTATTAAGTTAAAGAAATACACACTTAAGGATTTTCATACACATTGCTAAATTTCTCTTCAGAAAAGGTTACCAGTGCATGAGTAATTCATTTCCCCATGCTCTTCTCAAAAATTCTTTTTAATATTTGCAAATTGGAAAAGAAAAAATTCACTATTTTCAGCTGGGTTTCTTTGATTCATATTCTATTTTGATTTCTCCTTTTGTAAACTGCTGTGCATATCCATTGCTCATTTTTCAAGGGAAATATTCATTTTTAATTTTACAGGACCTTTGTCTATCATAAATGTTGCAAACACCTCCCCCAGTTTGTCATTTGCCTTCTTACTTTATGGTGTTTAAAAAGCACAGATCTTAATTTTTTAAAACTTTGATCTTGACTGCTCTAAGATGATTAAACAATTTTCACTTACATTAAAAAAATTTTTGGTCTACCAATCCTTTTCCCTTATAGTTTTTTCCCAATTCAGTTTTTCTTTTCCCAACTCAAGATTTTACAAGAGTCACATATTTTCTTTGGTATCATATAGCTTAACTTCTCTACATTTGTCAATCCTAAAACTCCACTATCATTTTCCTCCAGCTGCCCCAGGACCATTTATTGAATAAGCAATTGTTTTTCCAGAATTGAAATGCTACCTTTTATATACAAAATACTCTTATATGCTTGGCTGTTTATGTTATTTCTTCTCCATTCCATCATGCTTTCTCAGCGTGCATCAGGACCACTGATTTAAAAGTATCATAATATGTTTTAATATCTGGTAGTATAAACCTTCATTCTTTTCAGACATTTTCTAAATTGATTCTTCTTCCCTTTAAGTCCTATTCAAAACAGAAATATATAGTTAAACAGATTCAGCTGCTAGCTTCTATAAGGAAAAGTTTAGGGCAAAATGTATTAATATCAATTGTGTTAGGGAAATAAAACTGTTCATACGATTAAACAGTAAGAAGAAAGCATATCATCTGTAAGGATGCTAAAACCCTGTGCTTCTCCTCCAAAATTTGGAAAAAACTACTCACAACTTTTAAATGCTCCTAGTTGCAATACTAAAGTTTGTATGAATTTCAGTAATGTGGAAAGGATATGGAAGAACCAGGAGCAAGAGAATATTCTGGCACCAATTATAATTTACTACTTACTTTTTTCAGCTTTGCTGCTCTTACCTCTAGAGGTAGGGCTGTTTTCAGATACAAAGTCCTTTAGAAAATGCTCAACGATAGAGTAATAAGTAATTTAGACAGATATATATTGGCCATTCAAGTTTTAGGATATACATTTGTCAATTTTAACACACATTGTGTTAATGAGGAGGAAAATTGTGCTTGGAACATACAATGTGGAATCATCTGACCATTATTCTTAACTGCTGACTACTGGATTACCTCCAGATTCCAGGGTCTTTTCGCTGTTCAGAAGGATCTGAATAAAACAATTGTGGGAAGGATTCTATTTTTTCTCACGATATGCCACGTCTTCTTTTCTGCCTCCTACTCTCCCTTTCCTTCCGCTTATGCCTTAGACATATTTTAAGCGCTGACAATCCCTGGAATTTAAAAAGTAGTAGACTTGATCTCAATCTGTGTGGTGCTTTCCAGGGTGGCTCATACAGCATTTACTCATTGGATCAATCAGTAGTAGGAAGTATTTGTATTCACTGCCACCTGAAGACCTGAAATCTTATCAATTACACAATTTTCAAGATTAAAATGAGATATAAAAAATTCAGACATTTCAGTTATGGGCTTAACAGAAATCTATACTGTCACAAGATATAAGATATTACAGATTACTATTTTAAGTGAGTTTTTTTTTTCATTTAACTTTTACAATATTAAGAACCAATATAGCAGATGAAGTTTGACACCTGTACATCTTCAAGTGGCAGAGCTCAAAAACAATCAAAATATTTCTTCTGCAAAAACCATCATTATGTATAGACTACTTTTTCATCAAGAACAAATGGTGGAAATATTAGACCTTAAGAGAGCATAGTCACCTAATTTATGTTTATCATAGAAAAAATAGCCTTTGGAAATCCAATATACCTATGTTGGAATCTGCTGCCCTTGAGGTCAAACGGTCATTCAAATTATTTACTCTTACTGATTCATCTTCCTTATTTTTAAAATGGGGACATTACTTACCTTACAAGATACGGTAAGGATTATACAAGATTAGGGATATGAGATTTCCTAGCACATGCCACGTATAGTAGGCACTCAAATGTGAGTTCTGATTTTCTCATCCTGATACTGAATCAAATTAAAAATAAACACACAAACAAAACAACAACAAAAACCAACTTGGATCTGAGAATCATTTAACATATACAGTATGTTCTTTATTTCAGTGAGCGATTCAGTCATGTTACATCTGTCACATAATAGCATCGAGTCAGTCAGAAAAATGTAGGTTCTACATCCAGTAGAACTCCAGATGGCTCGCTTTTCTTTTTTTTTAATCTGTAAACTAAAGGGGTTGTTTTCCATCTCTAGAATCCTTGATTCTATTATCCTACGATTATAGAGACAAAACAAATACACATATACAAACCTCCACTGTAGTGAGAATTTTAAAGCATAATACTCTTAAGTATATTGTTGCTAATACAAGTCTGTTTTGAGACTCGAAAAAATTTCGTAATTACCCCTTGGTAAAGGAATGCCACTAAAAATTACTTAGAAACACTTAAATGCTTCAGTGATTTCGATATTTCGGATCGCGCCGCGGGCATAAGTAAATATTTACAAAATAATATAGCACGGCATCCTTGGTGGGCTTTTTTGAGTCTGCGCAAGCAGTTAAAAATGATCATCAATCGCGCAGTAACCGACTGAGTGCTGGGTAAGCCGGGTTATCGGCCAGCTGCGAGGACCGGGGGAACTGGAGAGTGGGAAGAGCCCCGGACTGGGGTTTGAAGGCTAGTTTCCTAGTGGAAGCAACGGCGGCGCGGCGTCAAGCCCTGGCGCGGCGGGAGAGCGGCCGATGGCGGAGGGCCGGGCGGGGCGCGGGGGGCACCGGGCGCGCCGGCCTGGTCCGCGGACCGGCCCCCGCGTAGGGGCCGGGTGTGGGCGGGTGCTCGGCGGCCACTCTGGCCGAGAAGCCGGGCGGGCTCCCGGCGCGAGTCCGCCCCGTCCCGCCTCTTCCCCTTACCACGTAGCCCCCCCACACGTAGAGGAAGTTTCCGTCCACCACTGCGCAGTGGCCGCTGCGCTCCTCGGCCACGCAGAACAGCTGGGAGTCCGCCATCCGCGCCGTCGCTCGGTCCAGCCGCTCTGCGCGATGCAGCCCCCTGCCCACGGAGCGGCCTTTCCTCCCGCCCGGCTCCTCCACGCACGAACGGAACGCGTCGAGGGTCGAGATTGGTGGGAAGGCGGCACCAGTGCGGCTGCGCCGTGCCGAAGCCCGCCCGGGAAGCCGAGCCTGGGGCGGCGTCGCCAGTTAGGGATGCTTGAGGTCTGAGTGGGCAGGGAGGTGCCTTGGCTTCTCCGCAACCCTGCCACCCGCTGATTTCGTGTCACTTGCGATTGTGTTGTGTGGGCGGAACAACCTGTGTACCTTATGCAGTGGCTCAGTGGACTTCTGGTCCATGGGCTTGATGCTGCTGTGACTTAAATCAATATGTTAATACATTAATGCTTTGTGAGGGTTTGCCTTTTCCATTCAACCTCTAGCAGAGATAGTTATCCAGAGAGAGAGAGAGAGAGAGAGAGAGGACTTTAAATATATATGTATATATACATGTATATACATGTAGAGAAATAACTGAGGACATGGAAGGAGACGTGACCCATGAGTCCCCACGGCAAGCTGGGTGCGTGCGAGAAAGCCAGAACTGCAAGCAGTCCTGAGTGCTTTGGGCACTGATCCATGAAATGTCCTCAGTATAATCAGAATAATGGGAACACAAGGAAATGTCCTTGTGCTGCTTTTGCGGTTCAAGGACGAAGCACGGCATGTTCTTAAGAAAACCCATTGTTTATTGTATAATCAGTAAAAGCATATCTGGCTGCTTTGGTATTTCTGGAATGTTAAGAAAACAAGTCTTAAGATGTAAACTTAGATAATGCTTAAATAAAAGTCACCACAGCAGGACGAGACGGCACTGTTATTGGCTGAGAGAGCAGCAGCCCTCTACTGTTGTGTTTCTGCACAATTCATCTCGTGTGATGAGCTTACTTTCAGCCCTGACATAAGAAACTACAACATTTGGCACCCGAACAGGGACCTGAAGGTAAGCATCGAGGTCACGCGGGACCGAAGGGGATTTTTGTACGCTAAAAGAGAAAAGCGAAACCTCCGGGAAGAGTAGAGTCATGGGGAATTCTCCCTCAGTGGAATGTCAATACATTAGACTCCTAAAACAGTTACTACGGAGTTCTGGAGTGAAAGTGAAACAAGAATCTTTTGATGAATTGTTTGCGGGGATTCGTAAACATTGTTACTGGTTTCAACCTACTGGTCATAACCAGTTGAATTTAAAAGTTTGGAAACAGGTTATGCGAGCATTAAGAAGAGCTCATCAGTATGGAGACCCTATATCTGTTAGTATCTGGTCTCTCTGTATTCTAATTTCCCTTGCCCTGGAATCATTACAATCTGAGACTGAAAGTGAAAATGGGGCGCGCCCTCAGCGTTTGAATTCTGCTCCCGATCACTCTGCTGCTTTTCGTACTCTATTCCGTGAGTCTCCTATAGAGGACCTTCCTCCGCTTCCTCCTCTTATGTCTGAGACAGGAGAGGATTCCTCGGGTTCCAGTGATGAAGGGGCTTTTTCTGATGATGATAAAGATCGGGAGCAAGCTAGCAAACAAAATGAGATGCCACTTTCTCAACAGAATGAGATTTCTGATATACTTTCAAATTTGAAAGATTTGATGACTAAATTGGAAGAAAATAAAAACAATGCTACCACCCCTTCATATCAGGAGACATGTCCTACTATTCCTTCAGCTCCTCCTTTAGAATTAGCAGCTTATCCTGTTGGAGCCTCTTGTCAGTTTCGATTTCCTCTAAAACCTGAATTTAATAAACTTTTATTGGAAGAAGCGATGAATAAGGAAGAAAAGCAATATTCTGAACCATTTTTTGCTTTCCCTATTGTTAGACAAGCTATGCCGGCTAACAATCAATTTCCGAATGGATATATGAACGTTGAGTATAACCCTCATGATTTAAAATTTTTAAAAATGCTAAAAGAAGCCGTTAATGCATATGGGATGCATTCTAATTATGTTCAAGGTCTTTTGTCTGGGTGTGCTTCCGAAAACATATTAATTCCTCAGGATTGGGAGGCGCTTGCCAAGACTGTTCTTGAACCTGGACAATATATGCAGTTTAAGACTTGGTGGAAAAAAGAAGCTGAAAACATGGCAAGGACTAATGCGGCCCGTAATCCTCCAGGGCCACTTTTAGATGAATTAATAGGAGCAGGCGCATTTAGTAATCTACAAGCTCAAGCTCAATTTGACGATTTACGAATCATTCAAATACGTATGTGTTGTTTGCGAGCATGGCTACGAGTGGAACCCCCTGGAAAAACAGCACAATCTTTTACTAAGTTAATGCAAGGGCCTGGTGAGCCTTACACTGATTTCTTGTCTAGATTGCGTGCAGCCATTCAAAGAGATGTAGCACAAATAGATGTACAAGATTTATTATTACGATCCTTGGCCTTTGAGAATGCAAATCCTGAATGCCAGAAGGCATTGCGGCCTTTACGAGCTGTAAACTCTCCACTTTGAACCATATATAAAAGCTTGCCATGATATTGGATCTCCTACTTATCATGCCAATTTACTTGCAGCTGCCATAACTGGAGGATTGAAAGATAATCGTACTAAATGTTACAATTGTGGAAAGTACGGACATATGAGGCGAGATTGTCGAAAAGGGCAAGGCCAAATATCAAAACAGGTTAAGAATGAGCAGGCACCTGGTATGTGTCGCCGGTGTGGTAAAGGACGACACTGGACTAATGAATGCCGTTCCAAAAAGGATAAGTTCGGAAATCTTTTGCCTCCACGAGATAATGTCTCGGGAAACGGGAAGTTAGGCCCAACCCAGGGCCGCAACAACAATACGGGAAAAGCGACAGTAAATTCTCAACAGTATCCAGTAAGCAATGGCAGCTTTCATCAGACACTACAGGACAATCTCAACATCGGCTCTTAGTTACTGATCTCATGCATGCTACCAGCGGCAGTGCTGCCGTTGACTTAATTGCTCCTCGAGAGTGTATCCTTACGCCAGCAGGAGGAGTTCATAAATTAGCTACAGGAGTTTATGGGCCTATACCTGCAGGAACCGTGGGACTATTATTAGGACGAAGTAGTTTGACTCTGCAGGGTATAACAGTTCATACTGGAGTTATTGATGAGGTTTATAATGGAGAAATTTCTATTATGGTTTCTGTTACAAAACCTATAGAATTTAATAAGGGACAAAGAATTGCTCAATTGTTACTGTTACCATATATAAAACAAGCAGCCGCCCCGGTAAAGCGTGCTGGGGGGTTCGGCAGCACGGGAAAAAATGTTTTTTGGCAATCCTTTATCAACGATCAACGTCCCCAATTAACGATTACCTTCAATAATAATGTGAAATTTACGGGCCTTTTTGATACGGGAGCTAATGTGTCTATAATAAAACAGTCTGAATGGCCTTCATATTGGCCTTTAGAAAAGGTGGAAGCGTCATTGATTGGAACCCTTTTGGCTCTGCCCGAGGAAAAAGGGGTCTGAAGAATTTACACTGGCATAGAGAGAATAACACTATTAATAGCAATACTATTAATGATACCATAGTATGGCATGCTGGAGGGTTTTCTCCTCCTGGTCCTCATTTAAATGGATTTCCTATCCAAAAGGATTTGTAGAAGCTTATGGCAGATTTGGAAAAGATTAATGCTTGGGTAGGACGTATGGCTAACAAATCTGGACATTATAGTTTGACTTTTCATAAAAATGTTACTCGGTATACTCGTGGTTGTGTGAAATTACCTTATATATTGTTAAAAGGACCAGCTGAATGGAATAAGACTCTAGGTATTATAATATGTAAAAATTGCTCTCTGTATACCTGCATTAACTCTAGTATATCTTTTAACATATCTACTGAAAGTTTGTATATTTTACGAGCTCGGACAGGTCTTTGGCTTCCTGTCAATCTTGGAAGGGAATGGCAAGAATCTCTCCCTATGGCTGATTTGCAATATTTAGCTGGTGCATTAAAAAGAAGTAAAAGATTCGTAGGAATGTTGATTGCAGCTGTCATAGGTATTATAGCCATAACAGCTACTGCTGCAGTAGCTGGAGTTGCTTTAGAACAATCTATTCAGACCGTTGATTATATAACTGATTGGCATAAAAATTCTGAAATGCTTTGGTCCTCTCAACGACAAATTGATTCGGAAATACAGTCAGAAATAGCAGACTTACAACAAGCTGTGGTTATGTTGGGAGACCAACTTGTGAATTTACAAAGACAAATGAAGCTACGTTGTGACTGGAATCAAAGTGCCTTTTGTGTCACTTCGGTTCGGTATAATCAGTCTGCATTCCCCTGGGAAAAAATAAAAAAACATCTATTACATCACAAAAATTTGACAGAAGAAATTGTGAACTTACAAGGGGAAATTCAACAAACTTTTCAGAAGAGATTACAACGACTTAATTTGCAAAAAGTATGGACTGGAATTATTCAAGGACTTAATAATTTAAATCCTATGTCTAAATTACATGCTTTATTTGGTTCTACCGCAGGATTGTTAATGATTATTATAATAATAATCATATGTTTAATTGTAGTCCGACGACGATTGCAAGCCACCCGCCATGTAACATCGCAACAAGCTGCCGTGTTCTCCTTGATGCTGCACAAGCTGCAAAACAAAAAGGGGGAAATGTAGAGAAATAACTGAGGATGTGGAAGGAGACGTGACCCATGAGTCCCCCCGGCAAGCTGGGTGCGTGCGAGAAAGCCAGAACTGCAAGCAGTCCTGAGTGCTTTGGGCACTGATCCATGAAATGTCCTCAGTATAATCAGAATAATGGGAACACAAGGAAATGTCCTTGTGCTGCTTTTGCGGTTCAAGGACGAAGCACGGCATGTTCTTAAGAAAGCCCATTGTTTATTCTATAATCAGTAAAAGCATATCTGGCTGCTTTGGTATTCCTGGAATGTTAAGAAAACAAGTCTTAAGATGTAAACTTAGATAATGCTTAAATAAAAGTCACCACAGCAGGACGAGACGGCACTGTTATTGGCTGAGAGAGCAGCAGCCCTCTACTGTTGTGTTTCTGCACAATTCATCTCATGTGATGAGCTTACTTTCAGCCCTGACATAAGAAACTACAACATATATATATATATATATATATATATATATATATATATATATATATACAATTAAGAATTTTCTAAAACATATGCCAGCAAACTACGGCCCTGCAGGCCAAATCTTTCTGCTGCCTGCTTTTGTAGCACCCACAAGCTAAGAACAGTTCAACATTTTTGAATGGTTGAAAAAAATTCAAAGAAGAATGATATTACTCATGAACATGATAGAAATCCAAATTTCAGCATCTGTACATAAAGTTTTATTGCCACACAACCACCCTCATTCGTTTAAGTATTGTCTATGGCCGCTGAGGTAAGCCACAGAGTTGAGTAGACAGAGCTGAGTAGATGCAACAAAGACCAGAAATCTCCCACTGCCAAAAATATTTACTGTCTGGCCCCTTCCAGAAAAAGCTGGTTAACCCTTGCTATAAAATGATGTACTGAAGTAAAACTAGGGCCAGGAAGGAAGAAAATAATTATACCAACGTCTAAAAATGCACTTGTCCAGAGTTACCCTTTGAAAAGAACGTGGCTGCCCACCACTCAGAACAAGTTCATTTATTCGGTATATATTTATTAAGTGCCTGCTTGCTGTAGATAGTTGGTATTGAGGCCCTGTTAAACACAAACGCTGAAGGAATCAAGTATGATTGATTCCTCAGAGCCTTGTAGTAGTAGACACCAAAGAAATACTAAATATGTAGATAATAAATATCTGTTGACTGAATGAATAAACAAAATGAATTTTAAGATGAATAAGACGTAGTTCTACCACAGGGACTTCAAAGTCCAGTTAGAGGGAAAGAGATGTAAAGAAATGCATGCAGTGTGGGATGAAAAGTGGCATAGTAGAAACGTGAACAAAATACAGCAGAAAAGCAGAAAGGAAATACACGATCATTGGACGGCGGGGGCGCACAAAAGGAGACACAAGGTTTTCATACAAGTTGTATAAATAGTTCCCTGTGAGTGTAGAATGCTTGCAGGGAGCAGCCAAGGATAAAGCTGGAATAGTCCATCTTGCAGCCTTGTCAGGTTAAAGAGTCTGAACTTTAACTGTAAGGCCAAAGGGTCTTAAGCAGGGGAGTAAATAATGTAACTTGATTATTAGAACTTTTACTTTGGATTGGCGGTGGGGGCGTGGAGGCGATCAGGACTGAAGGCATAAAGGCAGATGGCCCATAGGACAGCTCTGGTGTAACGTGGGTGCTCATAAATGGTAGTAGCAGTAGTAATAACCCCTCCTGAGCACTGGCCTTGACCTCCATTTCCAGGGGTGAGGTGGGGTCCGTCTCCAGATGGCACCCTGTGTCCCTAGCAATGACACGTTAGCTCTGGGGGTGCTGAGACCAGCTCTCATTGTTGTTATTAATGAATGGAACCTGGTGGTCCTTTGTCCCAGAAACTCCCTTTCCACCTGCAGTGGAATGCCAAAGCCCTCTCCAAGACTTCTGTGAATTCTTAGGGCTATAATCTCATAGTCACCTCTGGCTTTAAACTCCTACTGCTACTGGAATAATTCCATTTACAGGTTTATGGATCTTCTCCCCATGAAGCATGTTATTTCACATCACCCCAGACATGAAAAACATAGAAGCACATTGTATTTTCTTTCAAAACCCACTCTTTTTGTGTGTGTGTGTGTGGTACGCGGGCCTCTCACTGTTGTGGCCTCTCCCGTTGCGGAGCACAGGCTCCGGACGCACAGGCTCAGCGGCTATGGCTCACGGGCCTAGCTGCTCCGCGGCATGTGGGATCCTCCTGGACCGGGGCACGAACCCGTGTCCCCTGTATTGGCAGGCAGACTCTCAACCACTGCGCCACCAGGGAAGCCCCAAAACCCACTCTTAAAGGTCATTTGTATTTCTACTAAATTTCACTGAAGTAAAAGGTAAAAGTAAAAAGATGACAGAGAAGGGGTTTATATCACAGAAAGAAAATAGTTTCAAACAGAACATGATTACCCTCATTCTTAAAACCTCATCAGCCATGCCACCATTTTGGCCTTGTCAGAGACAAACCAGGTCGGACACTAGTTAAAAAAGCAAGGATAGATTTTGTTCAGTAACAAACTATTGTCAAGGGGAAGAGGATGCACTGTGAACTGAACTGAACTTTGTGGAAATTGAAGGCAGGAGACTTTTTAAAGCTTTCAGTGTACCGAGGGAAGGCACTGAGGGGCGCTGAAGAGGGTTGATCCCTGTGGCTAGGCCATCTGGGCTTGTTAATTGGAGCATATCCAGAGAAGAAACAAACTTCTATCTTTATGACTAGAGGCAGTGATGCAAGTTAAGGCAAGGCACCCACTAAAATTAGGCCTTTATCTTCCCACAGGGCTGGGGAGCAAGAGTAAGAATTATCTCCCTATATGTTTGCATTTCAAAGAGCTCTCAGATGCTTGGAGAAACAGTTTTGTTTGGTAAATTTACACCTCAAAGGCAGAGAAAGGATGTATAATTGCAAGCTTTCTAAAGTAACTGCCGGGCTTCCCTGGTGGCGCGGTGGTTGAGAGTCCGCCTGCCGATGCAGGGGACGCGGGTTCGTGCCCAGGTCCGGGAAGATCCCACATGCCGCGGAGCGGCTGGGCCCGTGAGCCATGGCCGCTGAGTCTGCGCATCGGGAGCCTTTGCTCCGCAACGGGAGAGGCCACAGCAGTGAGAAGCCCGCTTACCGCAAAAACAAAAACAAAATAAAGTAACTGCTATAAGGGGGCGTGGGAGGGAGGGTTCAGGGGCCTATCTGCCTATCACCAGGTTTGGGGCCGGAACAAACAGTAAATTCTCTTGGCAGCCTTGAGCTTTTTCAGGCAGGCAGGCACTCTAAGGGGCACTGGAGTCATTCTAGGGGTGTGGCCTTGAGCTGTTAGAAACTATGCTGGTGCTTGTTCAAGTCTCTTAGTATGGCAGGGGCGCGGGGTCTGGACGAAATCATTTGTGCCAAGAGTCAGATTTTACAAGCTAAGGTTGAGGCTTAGTTGAGAATAGGGCTCAGAGGAGCTTGACTAGAGTTTGGTCAAGAAGAGAGTCTTGATCACCTTTCCGCTGGCCTTCTCTCCTTAGGTCCTAGCCTCAGGACATTCTGCTGACGCCTCTCTACATTCTCCCCTCCAAGACTGTCCCCCAGGAGTAGCATTCCTTTTAACATATGCAAAAATAAGCTCAAAATGCATTAAAGACTTAAACATAAGACCTGAAGCCCTAAAACTCCTAGAAGAAAACAGGGGGAAAGCTCCTTGACATTGGTCTTGGCAGTGATTTTTTTTGGAGATGACACCAAAAGCATAGGCCACAGAAGCAAAAATAAGCACATGGGACTACCTCAAACTAAAAAGCTTCTGCACAGCAAAGGAAACAATCAACAAAATGAAAAGGCAACCTACAGAATGGTAGAAAATATTTCCCAATAATATATCCAGTGAAGGTTAATATCTTAAATATATAAGGAATTCATAAAACTCAGTAGAGAAAAGAAAAGATTAAAAAATGAGCAAAGGACCTGAACAGACATTTTCCCTAAAAAGACATACGAATGGCCAACAGGTACATGATGTATAATACCGACATGTACATCACTAATCATCAGGGAAATGCAAATCAAACCCACAATGAGACATTTTGTCACACCTAGTAGGATGGCTGTTGTCAAAAAGTCAAATATAATAAGTGCTGGCAAGGATGTGGAGAAAAGGGAACCCTGTACACTGTTGGTGGGAATGTAAACTGGTGCAGCCACTATGGAAAACAATATAGATGTTCTTTAAAAAATTAAAAATCGAACTACCATATAATCTAGCAATCCCACTTCTGGGTATATATCCAAGGAAAGGAAAAAAATCACTCTCTCCAAGAGATATCTGTACTCCCATGTTCATTGCAGGATTATTCACAATAGTTAATACATGGAAACAAACTGTCAGTGGATGGATGGATAAAGAAAATGTGGTATACATATACAATGGAATATTATTCAGCCTTCAAAAAGAAGGAATTCCTGACACTTGTGTCAACATGAATGAACCTGAAGGACATTATGCTAATTGAAATAAGCCAGATAGAGAAAGGCACATGTTGCATGATCTCACTTATTTTATTTATTTATTGGACATGCTGCATGGCATGTAGGATCTTAGTTCCCCGACCAGGGATTGAACCCACACCCTCTGCAGTGGAAGTGTGGAGGTTTAACTGCTGGACAACCAGGGAAGTCCCTGCATGATCTGACTTAAATGTGGGATCTAAAAATGTCCAATTCATAGAAACAGAGAGTAGAATGGTGCTTATCAGTGGCTGAGGGTTGGGAGAAATGTGGAGATGTTGGTCAAGGGTACAAACTTTCAGTAATAGAATGAATAAATACTAGAGACGCAATGTATTACAAGTGACTATAGCTAATAATAATGTATTGTATACTTGAAATTTTCTAAGAGAATAGATCTGAAGTGTTTTCACCACACACACACAAAATGGTAACTATGTGAGGTGATGAATACGCTAATTAGCTTGATTGTGGTAATCATTTCACAATGTAAACATATATCAAAACATCACATGTGCACCTTAAATACTTACAATTTTTATTTGACAATCGTTCTTCATAATGTTGAAAAAAAAAGAAACCAGATGAGGGACTTCCCTGGTGGCACAGTGGTTAAGACTCCACACTCCCAATGCAGGGGGCCCGGGTTTGATCCCTGGTCAGGGAACTAGATCCCATATGCATGCCACAACTAAGAGTTCACATGCTACAACTAAGGAGTCCCCCTGCCACAACTAAGGAGCCCGCTCACCAAAACTAAGACCCAGCACAACCAAATAAATAAATATTAAAAGAAAAAGAAACTAGACACAAAAGAATACCTGCTATATAATTTCATTTATATGAAATTCAAGATATACAAAATTAATTTATGGTAATAGAAAGCAGAAGAGTAGTTGTTTGGGGTAGGGAGAGGGGATTTATGTAATTGAGTACAAGGAAATATTCTGGGTGATGGAAATTTTCTATATCATGATTAGGGTGGTAATTACATAGGTTTATACATTTATTGAAACTCATGTATTCTTTATGTATGTGCAATGTAAATTATGCCTCAATAAAAAAATACATATATTTAAAGTTATCACTGTATCATTTGCTTGTTACTAGTAACACTGGCACTGTATTTTTTAAACGACCTACTTGTCCTCCTGGACCTTAAAGTATGTTTGGGGCTATAGACCAGCAAACAGACAACTACCATGCTCTGCAGTAAGTGTAATGATAGCAAAAGTCCAGGGCACCTTGGGGCTTCATAAGAGGGCCCCTAACTCAGATCTGGGAGAGTCAGGGAAGGTTCCCAAGAGAAAGTAAAGTCTAAGCTAAGAAGTGAAGGATGAATGGAAGTTGTTTAGGCAAATGTAGGGGAAGAGGAAGGGGAGTGTTCCTGGCGGATGGAACAAGAGAGGAAGAAAGAGATGGCTTGTTCACTTTATCCTAATATGAGATTTGGAAACGGAGGGAGGTGACATAATAAGAATTATGTTTTAGAAAGCTTATTCCGATGGCAAGGTTGGAGACAAAGAGACCCGTTGGCAGGTCAGTCCCTGCTACTAGAGAGGCTGATAACCTAGTAAGGCCCCTAGCCATAGCGATAGAAATGGTCAGGTCATGGGCTTCCCTGGTGGCGCAGTGGTTGAGAGTCCGCCTGCCGATGCAGGGGACACGGGTTCGTGCCCCGGTCCGGGAAGATCCCACATGCCGTGGAGCGGCTGGGCCTGTGAGCCATGGCCACTGAGCCTGCGCGTCCGGAGCCTGTGCTAAATAAAAAAAAGAAAGAAAGAAAAAAAAGAAATGCTCGGGTCTGAGAGATACTTAAAAGGTAGAACCAAAGGGACTTGGCTGATTGGTTTATGGAGAATGAAGGAGAAGGAGGTGTCAACGATGCTGCCTAGTTTACTAGCATAGTCACTGGGTGGAAGGGGTAGAGTCCTTCACCAGGGTAGTGAACTTGGGAGGAGGAGCAGACTTTGGAGGGATGATGGTAAGTTCATTTGGGTACATATTGAGTTGAATTTGAAGCTTGAGAAAATATGGATTTTGGAGTCATCAGCATTTAGTTTTCATTGAAGTATTAGGACTTTACGGCCAGGTGAAGGAGTCATAGGGAAGAGAAATTGAAAATTTATGGGAGAAAAAGGAATCATTGTCAGATTGTGAGAGGAAGCTGGGAAATTGGGATAGATTCTTTTATCTTCAATTTCTTAACATGAAAAATATCAAACATAAAGAAAAGTTGAAAAAAATAGTTCAAGGAATACCTGTGTACTCTCCACTTAAGTTTAATAATTGTTACTATTTCCATAATAGCTTTATATTTGTTTATATGTGTGTGTCTACATTTTTCGTTTTGCTGAATTATTTGAAAGTTACACTTCAGCATTCATTTCCTAAAAATAGGGGCATTCATATATATAATCACAATATTATTATCACATTTAAGTAATTAAAAGTTATTACTTAATATAATTTAATATCCAATCCATATTCAAGATTCCCAAATTTCATTGGGAATAAATAAAAAACATGGGGCTGGGCTTCCCTGGTGGCGCAGTGGTTGAGAGTCCGCCTGCCGATATAGGGGACGCGGGTTCGTGCCCCGGTCCGGGAGGATCCTACATGCCGCGGAGCGGCTGGGCCCGTGAGCCATGGCCACTGAGCCTGCGCGTCCGGAGACTGTGCTCCGCAACGGGAGAGGCCACAGCAGTGAGAGGCCCGCGTACCGCAAAAAAAACAACAACATTTATCACCTCACACAGTTTTTGTAGGTTGGGAATTTAGGAACAGCCTCGCTGGGTGATTCAGCCTCGTCTCTCTGAGGTTGCAGTCAAGAAACTGGAGAGAGTTGTAGTCATCTGAAGGCTTCACTAGGGCTGGAAGATCTGCTTCTGAAATTGTTCACAGTTGCTGGCATGTGGATGGCAAGTTGGTGCTGGCTGTTGCAGGAGGCCTTGATTTCTTAATACATGGACCTTTCCAAGAGCTGCTTGAGGGCAGCTGGTTTCCTCCAAGAGAATCTTGGGTGATTTTGCTGTTTAAAATGGACTCCAAGCATAGTGATGAAGTGCTTTCTAGTGTTCCAAGGCATAAGAAGGCTGTCATTTGCCTTAGGAAGAAAACACATGTGTTAGATAAGCTTCCTTCAGGCATGAATTATAGTGCTGCTGCCTCTGAGTTCAATGTTAATGAATCAACAATATATATTAAAGATGTCTTTAAACAGAAACACACATAAAGCAAGGTTATGTGCTGATAAGTTGATGAAAATGCTGTGACCAGAGGCTCAGAGGAGCCTTACCCCTTACCCTAGGAGCAATGATTATTTGCTAATTCAGTGTTGGTGGTGACTGTCTAGAACGTAATCACCTTGAATAATGAGAATCAACTGTTTATTTATCCATATTTATTTCCTCTCCTTTCTTACATAAAAGTTCAAATTTTCATTGCAGTTTTTTGTCATTGGAATATATTTTGGGAGCAGGCGACAATCACTGCCTCTGCCCCCCCGCCCCCGCAGGAACCTGTGCCGGCTGCCATACCTGCACACCCCCTATCAAGGGGATAATGGCCAGCACACACTTAGGAAAGAGGTGGAAAGCATCCAAACTAAAAGCAGCCCTAGGGCCAAAAATATTAAACCAATACAAGCTATACAAGGATGCTCCTGCATATAAATAGCCTTCCAAGACTACAGAAGATAATTGTTTCTCCTAAATTCACAGAGTAAGAGAAATATAAGTAAAATGAAGAAGCAGAGGAACCACTCCCAGTTAAAAGATCCAGAGAATTCCCCTAAAGGAACAAACAATGAAACAGTCCTCTTCAGTCTAATAGACACCGAATTCAAAAAGGAAGTAAAGAAGATACTGAAGGAATTAAGAAAGCTTATCAGCAGAAATGCAGATTACTGTAAAAAGGAACTAGAAACTATAAGGAGGAGGCAAGAAAAATTAGGAAATTCATTTGCTGAGATGAAACCTGAACTAAAGACAATGAATAGCAGAATGAATAATGCAGAAGAATGAATAAGTGATCTGGAAGACAGAATAATGGAAATCACCCAATCAGAACAGCAGACAGCCAAATGAAAAAAAAAATTGAAAGCAATATAAGACACCTATGGGATAATATAAAGTGTGCCAATCTACACATAATAGGGATCCCAGGAGAAGAAAGAGAAAAGGGGATTGAAAATGTAATTGGAATGTATTTCACTGAAAATATACAGAGAGCTGTGTTCAAAAATCACTTTTTGGGGCTTCCCTGGTGGTGCAGTGGTTAAGAATCCGCCTGCCAATGAAGGGGACACGGGTTCAAGCCCTGGTCCGGGAAGATCCCACATGCCGTGGAGCAACTAAGCCCGTGCGCCACAACTACTGAGCCTGCACTCTAGAGCCCGCGAGTCACAACTACTGAAGCCCGCGCGCCTACAGCCTGTGCTCCGCAACAAGAGAAGCCACCGCAATGAGAAGCCCGCGCACCACAACAAAGAGTAGCCCCTGCTCGCCGCAACTAGAGAAAACCAGCGCACAGCAACAAAGACCCAATACAGCCAAAAATGAATAAATTAAATAAATTAAGAAAAAAAGAAGGGGACAGATCCCCCCCCTTTAATAAAAAAAATCACTTTTCTCTGTGATGTTACGTTACCAATTCAATATACAGGTATATTGGTTTTGGTCTGCTTTCAGTTTTGTTTACTTTTTTCTTTTCTGTTTTTGAATATGAAAAACATATACATTGATTGACAGAAGTCTCACTACAAAGAAAGGTCTCACTTCCATCTTTATCCCTTCCAGCCGTAAAGGTTAATCATTTTTTGGTGTGTCCAGTGTTACCTTTAAGAGGTTTTTTAAAATACAAATTCAAGTAAACAAATATGTATATATATTCTTATGTTCCCTCCTTTACCATATTTTGCTTTTTGTTGTTGTTGTTATCCGGATACCCTGGAGGTCACCGTGTATCAGTTCTTGGAAACCATCCTCACGTTTTATGAGACGGAGCGTTCACTTATAAGCACTCCACGGTTTTATTTAACTCACTGAAGCAACCGTTTTGAAGCTGGCACATTAACAGCTCACTTGCTGCAATCAGACCGAGTTCAAATCCTGGCTCCCTCACTTATTTACAGAACGTTTCATCTTGAGTGAGCCATCTACCATCTTTGTGTCTTACTCTCCTAATCTGTAAAATGAGGATGTTGAAAAAACAGCACACAACTCATTAGGCTTTAGGAGCAATACGTCAATTAATACGTTAAAACGCTTGTGATAGTACATGGTGCATAGGAAGCCCGCAACTTAAATAAAAAGCGGGGTGGGTGAGAATGATGGTGATGTGTAGCAGCTTCGAGTGAAGGTCGGGGAAAACCCTGTGGTGACACAAAGCATAAGGGCCCCGGGGTCCGGGAGAAGCCCGACCGGAGTCACGGAAGGTGGAGGGTAGCGATGGGAGTACTAAGTGGCTCAACGAAGCATTTGAGATAGGGAAGCACATTCCCAACCAGACACCAGGGAAAGACGCCCTCGCTCTTCAGTCTCCGAGCAACAGAGCAGTGCAGGGTCATCTTCTTCTGCAGCCTAGTGGGTGCGGAACTGCAGCTTTCCAGGCGTGCGACACCGAAATCTCCGCGCACTGAGGGAGGAGGAGCAGTGGCAGGGAGAACCGGCGCGTCTGGGGCGGGACCAGGACAGGGACGGGGCGGGGCCGCAGCCGTGGCGCCAAAAAGCGAACATGGCGCCGGAGCGGCTGCGGAGTAGGGCGCTCTCTGCCTTCAAGCTGCGCGGCTTGCTGCTCCGGGGGTGAGTCGGCTGGGCACCGAGCGGGACAGGAGGGGAGGGTCGGGCCGCCGGCCCTTGAAAGAGTTCTAAGAAGCAAGGGGGACCTGGCGATGCCTTCTTAAGTTCCTCGACATTCGCGTGGAGTCGAAAAGTTTCTCCCGGAAGGGATGAGGGTCTCCTCCTGCACGTACCAGACAGCCGCAGAGGCGGCTGTCGGTGTCGCAGCAGCGGTGTATTGGCACTGTGTTTGGGCGCCCCTCAGCCAGCTTAGTCTCTGCCTCCGCTAATTGGGAATCCTAACAGCGCTGCTCACGTGGTTACGTAGACAGCGAACGAGAGACCTGGGAAAGCCCATTGCATGTCGGTAGCTGTCAGGTTATGTTGTACAACCTGTGGGCCTTGCTAGCCTTCCCAATTTTGGATCACGTATTATTCCCGAGAGAGAATTCCTGGAGAGTTAAGAAGTGGGTAATTTAAAGCATGTTCTTAAGTCGTCTGGGTTTTTTTTGGTTTGTTTGTTTGTTTAGATTTCCTTTAGAACTTCTGTGCTTCTCTGGCCATATCCGTGTTTTCTGCGACTTGTAGAATGATCCTTTCCAAGATTTTTCTCATTAAATCTGCTTTTTTAATATATAAAGAATACAGTATTTACATATGTAAATACCTGCTGGACGGGATACACTTCTCTGTACCATGTTTTGATTGCTCTTGTGTGTGTAGAGGTTTTTTTGTTTGTTTTTGTAATAAGCTTCATGGGACTTTTTTCCTTACTTTTGGGTTAGTGGTGAACAAGTGCAAGCGTGAATAAGCTCTAGGAGAGAGTAATAAATTTTGTTCAGTTGATTCCCCACATTTTGAAAATACGACCAATTGATCAGTTCATTTTTCTTTATTTTCACTTAGAATTTGACCTAATTTTGAGCTGTCATTCATTAATTCAGTCAGAAATACACTGAAATCTGTTAGCTGCAAAGTACTGCTGGGGCAAGGGAGTAGAAGAGGGTAAGACAATGTGGAGGTTGGGGGACAGATAGTGTATTAATATTTATTGCTGCATAAAGAATTACCCCCAAGCTTAGAAGTTTAAAACAGCAGGCACTTATATTCTCACATTTTCTGTGGGTCAGGAATTCAGGTAGGCTTAGCTGGGTCCTTAGCTTCAGGGTGTCTCGCAAGGCTGCAGTCCGGATGGGGTCATCTCAGAGTCAGTTGGGCAGGATTTGCTTCCAAGTTCATTCAGTGATTGGCAGGATTCAGTTCATCCAAGATTGTTGGACTGAGGGCTTCAGTCCTTGCTGGCTGTTGGGCCTGCCCAGCATGGCAGCTTACTTCATCAAAGCTAGCAAGAGAGTCTGCTAGTAAATGGAAGTCACAGTCTTTTGTAACCTAAGCAAGAAAGTGACATCTTGCCACTTCAAAATTTTTATTTTTAAAACTACAATATAGTAAAATATTCCATCGCTTTTGCTATATTCTATTGTTAGAAGCAAGTCACTAGGTCCAACGCACACTCAAGGGGAGGCGATTGCACAAGGATGTGAATACCAGGAGGTGTGGATTATTAGGGGTCATCTTAGAAGTCTGTCTACCATGGATATTAAATAATTCACAATAATTTAATTTCAATTATGAAAAGGATCTGAGGAAGGAAGTGCTATGATAGCGTATAACCAGGTGTATAAACAGTTCTAGAGTCAAAGAAGGCTTCCTTAAAGAATGGTTGAAAAAAAAAAGAATGGTTTGAGTTGAATGTTAAAGGATAAGCAGGACTTGACTAGGTGAAGAGTGTGGGGGAAATGACCATATAAAGACCCTGAGACAGGAGAGCACCAGGAAAGCCAGAGACACTGGGTGAGGCTAGTGAGATTTGGTGGGAGCCAGATCCTGTATGACTTTGGTCTATGCTAAGAGCTCTCCCAAGATTCACCTAATATGTGTGTGATTTTAGGGACTCAGTCACCAAGTATTTGTGGACCACCTTCAGTGTGCTTAGCACTCTGCCAAAGGATGACACAGTTCCCCTTCTCAAGGAGCATCATCTATAATAAATTGGAGGAATGTGACACCCACACATGAAACAATAAGCAACCCAAGATATAGAAGAGTTAGTGCGATGACTATAACAATAATATTGATGCAAAGTGTAAAGCTGTGGTCTAAAAATAAAGAATGGCATGGAATTAGCAAATTGTTTAAGTAGACAGTGTTCATTCTGAGTATTATTGGTATTTAAATCAGGAATTCGTGTGATTTTTAAAAAAATTTTCAGCTTTATTGATTTTTGAGGGGTGAGAGGGATTCATGTGATTTTAGTGAGTGTTATTACTTCTATGACTATATTCGAATGTCAAAGTTTTTTCTAGCCTAATTTTTTTCTTATTTTACAGTTGAAAACTGATGAAGTTACTGGAACTTAAGCAAATGCATTATCAAATTAATAAATATGTATTTAAGTGTCTGTTATGTTCAGAACATTGAAGCAGACTGAGTTTATTAATGTCAGGTAATAAATAGTACAAGGCTAATGTGATACAGCAGATCTAAGGTATCTATAAGTGAGATTTTTTAAACAATTTCAGAAGGAAGGGGAGATTGCAGCAGGTAGAGCTGGTCTAGGAAGGCTTCCTAGAAGAAGGATGTGATTTGGGGCTTTAAGAACAATTACGTTGGCAGGGGATAGGAGGAAGAATTTGTTCAGAAAGCACAGGAAAGGAGAGTACTGCTTGCAGGGAGGAGTGAGTGGATCTTAATTTCAATGCTAGATTGATGAGTGTTTGCTAGATTTTGGCATAAAACTTTTAGCCTTAATTACCAATCTCTCTTATCAGTGAAGCTATTAAGTACCTCACAGAAGCTCTTCAGTCTATCAACGAAGTAGAGCTTGAAGATGCACTGGAAAAGATCATTGATGCAGTTGAAAAGCAGCCCTGTAAGTAACATTTTCTGACAGCTCTTAAATTGTTCATATAGTTCTACATCCTCAGTTAGATTTATAGATTTAATTTGAAGTTGAGGATTCAGTATTGAACGTCCCGGTGGTATGAGACATACCCTTGGTAGCACTTCTTGCCAAGGAGTAACCTCTAGTTCTGTTGGAACCTTGGGGCATTCCCAGAGACTCTTTTACAGTTCTTCCCCTTTGTGAATTCCCCTCTGATTCCTTTATGGTCACTTTTTTCTCTCTGCCTATTACTTTGTCTTACTTAAGTTAGGTACTCTTAAATGTTTGAGGGGGAAAAAAAAGTAAGCAAGAATAACTTTCCCTTCCTGCTTCAGCCTTTCTTAAGGGATCTTTTTGTTAAATACTTAGCCTTTTACCATAAGCATGGACCTACAAAAGAGAAGTGCTCTTCTAGAAAAAAATGTCCAGTTTCTAGAGCACTGAAGGAGAGAAGTGGGTGTGGCTTGCTCTGATACGTTGTTTCTAAAGGCAGAATTTTAAATATACCTTTGCTTTAAAAATTTCCTTACAGTCGGAAATTTAGAAAATGATTACATTTAGAAAATCAGTGTACATTAATTTAAGATGGTACGTGGTATTTTGCCTGAGAACATACCACAGTGGTTAAAGGCACCCAGTCTGGAATCAGGCTCGGGTTTGTCCTGCTCTCTACTCCTTCCAGTTATGTTGGTGATCTGGTTATTTGACCTCTTGGAGCTGCACTTTCCCCATCTGTAAGACATGGCTTATGAACAGCAGTCTTATAGGACATCTATCTAATAATGCTTGTGAACTACTGAGCATGGTGCCACACGTTTACTAAGGGCTTAATGAGTGGTGGCTGTTATTGTTATTACTGTTACTCTCATACCTACTGAAACATAGCAGTTGTGATGCAAAGTTATACTAATGTAACCATATTAAACCTAGGAGCTTACAGAAGCATTTGTATACCTGAATGTATATTATTTAACAATATTTAGAAAATTAAGGCATTTGACTGTGTATTAAGGTGTTGTAAGTGTATCTGAGTGTGGAATATTAAGGTATTTGAAATACGGCTTTTGTGCTAACACTTTTTCCCTCCTAAAATCTATGTAATGAGCATCTTGGGGTTAGTGTTTGCAGATTATTTTCAGGAAAAAAGCTGTGTGTGGAAAGAACTAATTTTTATGCCTGTTTTTAAAATTTAACTTTGAACTTCTCTTTTCAGTGTCATCAAACATGATTGAACGGTCCGTAGTGGAAGCAGCAGTCCAGGAGTGCAGTCAGTCAGTAGATGAAACTGTGTATGTGGAAAAATTCACCTTTTCCCCATGTTGGAAGTGTTGTTGAGTGGTTATTTTAAATTATTTTCTTGGGGAAATACTCAGTGGTCACCTTTCTACAGTGGTTATTTCTTAGTTTTTTTTTTTTTAAGTGATAGCTTACATTATAAACCTCAATATTAAATGACTCATCTTTACTATTTTTATCCTAGAATTTGAGATTTCGGTGTTGCTTGTACCATGACAAACTTTTGCCACTTACCCAACTGATTTGATTTACTATTCTATATGCTGCAGGTGGATTGAACTGATGATTCAGAGGTATAATTTACTTTTTTTCTTAGGAAAGTGCTAAGTCCTGAAAGTTCAGTGACTTAACTTGGGTCACATGGTGAATGGCAAAGGAGGGTAGAACCTCAGCTTTAGGACTTTTTACCCTGTCTCATGCTGTTAGAGCTTAGGAATTTATGTTGCAGTAATTTTTCTGGGTTTTATCTCCCTGAGATAAACCTCTTTCCTTTCCTCCTTTGAATATGATACTTCTTTCCAAATTCACAGGGTTTAACTGAAAGGAAAACATCTGGGAAAATGGATAGAGATAGTCTTAACTTTGACAGTTTTTTCCTATTTGGGGCAATGGAGATAATTGAAAGGAGTCATTACTCATCTTGGTTAGTAGTTTTAATCTTTTTCCGGTCAGAACTTATTAGAGCTGCTAAAAAATAGAGAAATTGAGGTATTTAAATTTTATCCTTGCCAACTCATTGTTTAAGATACTGGAGTACTTGCTCCTAAAGCCATCAATAGAAATTCAAAACGATTATTTCAAAGTGTAAGGATTATAATCCTAAAATAGGCATTAAAGTTACCTGTTGTTTCTGTCAAGCTATTCATATGCTACAGTCAGCCAATATAGAGGTTGAGTAGGGACTGAATGGTAATTGATCTTTGCAACTCCAATTGTCAGAAAGGCATTATATCATAGCACAAGGGAGAGGCTCTCATTTTTATAGATGAATAAGTAGCATGGTAAGTTAAATAACTTTCCAAGATTGACCCATTAGAAAATCATGGAGCTGTGTCTAGAAGCAGGCTTACTTCAAGTTCACTGGTTCTCTGCTACTCTGTACTAGGTGCTACCAACAGACTAGCATGACATTTTTTTGTCTGTTTTCATTTTGGGAAATAGATATAATTTTAGGGAAGATTCTTTAGGTTGTAATATTTATGCAATAGTGCTATGAATTTTTTTTAACCTCATTCAAACATGATTATGATATTAAAAGTATCTGAAGGTAAATTATTTTACGAATTATCCTTCTCTAACACTATAGGTGTCAAGGATATGGGCAGAATTTGGGGGGTTCTTCTTCTGTTTTACATCTTTTCCTGGGTCACTTTTGCATGATATTTTGGATTAAAAAATTGTTTAATACCTTTTAATAATTAATATTAAAAGGTATTAAACCTTCTAATGAATAATACCTTTTAATAATATTGTAGCTTATAAAAATAGTACATATTAGGAGAAATTTCTTTAAGATGTGACTATTTTATATGTAAATGTTCTTTTTCAACAGACAACATTCTTAATTAGAAGTTGATTAAATTTTTTGTTAGCTTGAGAGTAGTGGCAGTGCTTTCTCATCTCTGAGAGGAAAATGCACAGGCTAAAAACTTTACCCCCATATTATTTTTGACACTACAAGAAATTGTGTACATGATCTGTGAAAAGTATGTGTATATGACATAAGGTTATAATGCAAGTTTTCATGTTCACTTGGAATACTTATATTTTAGTAAATTAGGTCTGTTTTTGTGGGTTGTTTTTCAGAGAACATATTTTCAATATCATAGGAGCATTTGATATCCCACGCCTTGTGTACAATTCAGAAAGAAAAAAATTTCTTCCGTAAGTATGCCATCTATTGATGTTAAGCTAATTTCAAATGTACATTTTTTTTTGGAAGGTATATAGTCTCCTGTTTCATTTTTCATCTACCTTTGTGTATTATGATAGTCATAAATAGGCATTCCTTTTTTCCTAGTTTATTTATGACCAACCACCCTGCACCAAATTTATTTGGAACAGCAAGAGATAAAGCAGAGCTGTTTCGTGAACGATACACAATTTTGCACCAGGTAAGTCGGAGGGGGAAAAAGAGACTGTTTCAGCTTAGGTAAGACTCAGGGATAATTCAAGGATGGACTTCTGTACTTTAACAATCATGATGATGATAAAAATAGTAGCTAACATTTTTAAAATGCTTTTGATAGGCCAGGCATTGTTTATCACTTTACAGACATTACCTCATTTGATCATCATAACATCAATGTATGTATAAATGCTGTTATTCCCATTTTACAGATGGGGAAAACTGAGACCTGGAGAAGTTTAGTCACTAGCCCAGAGGTTACATCTAGTAAGTAGGGACAGGATTTGTATCCAGTCAGTCTGACTCTGGAGCCCAACCTTTGCCTCCTGTACTATACTACTTTCAAGCAACTTATAGTCTATGAAGTTAAAGACATCTGCATAAATAAAATATGAAGTAGAATTTTATACATGCTATGGAAGAAATGTAATACAAAGAGAATGCTTCCTATAGAAAAATCAGAGAAGGCTTCAAGGAAATGTTGGTATTTGACATGGGCCTTGATTGCTCTGATCTTGTGGAAATGGGGAGAAGGTGGTGAACAGTGTGAACAAAGAGCAAGAGGAAAAAGTGGACTCCATGCAGGAAATGATGAGCAATCAGCCTTCTTTGTGTGGAGAGGAAGGCTTGTGAAGAGGAGTAGCATAGGATAAGTTTGGAAAGTCAAGTGGCAACTAAGTCATGGGATTGCCTTGGATGCCACTCTTCGGAGTTGGACTCTGTTCTCTTGGTACAAGGAGCCTTAAAATACCAGAGCAACTCACTTACAGCAGTTCCCTGAGGACTTTCTCTCTCAGCTGATTTTGGGAAGAATTGGAGTATGAGAGAAGACTTACAGGAGTCTGTGGTATTAGTCCTAGAATAAATGATAGCCCGAATGAAGGAAGGTAAGGGGAGCAGAAAGAGGGGACAGTCCTGGCAGTGGAAGCCATAGCTCATGGTGACTGATTGGACATGAAAGAGAAGGGAGAGAGTGAAGACTGAAAGATGATTAGGGTTTTGAGCCTGAGAGAGTGGACGGGTAGAATAACGGTAATTAGGTAATATATAAACAAATAGGAAAAAGAGAATGGGGAAGACGATGGCAGGTTCTGTTTCAAACATTTGAATTAAGGTTGCCAGTAGGATATCAGGTGAGATGTACATCTGGAGCTAAAGAAAGAGATCTGGGTAGAGAGAGATTTAGGAGGCATCTGCCTAGAGTAATAGATGGGACTGCAGGGATGAGCCCCTGAGAGATGATGGAAAAGGGAATGATAGAGTTTGGGGGCTAGGCCAGGGTGGTGGTATATAGCAGAAGCACAGGGAGGTTTCAATGAGGACAGGGTGGTCAGCAGGAGTAAGCACTGAACAAAGCTTGAGGAGAATGAGCACTGAGGATGTCTTTTCTCTTCTGCCTCCATCGCCTACATAATGTTGCCAGGTTAATCTTCCAGAAGTTTAGCGCTGATCACGCCATGATTTTGCTCACAAGTCTTTCAAGGAAGTTTACCACTTACTGTATTAAATACAGATCTTCTGGGACTTCCCTGGTGGTCCAGTGGCTAAGACTCCACGCTCCAAATGCAGGGGCCCTGGGTTTGATCCCTGGTCAGGGAACTAGATCCCACATGCTGCAACTAAGAGTTTGCATGCCACAACTAAAAGATCATGGATGCCACAACTAAAGATCCTGCATGCCACAACTAAGACCCAGAGCAGCCAAATAAATAAATATTTTTTAAAAATACAAATCTTCCTGTCACACGTTTTTGGCCTAATCTACTTTTCCCTCTGAAAAGTAGAGGAGCCAAAACTGAAACATGGAAATATTGTGTCTGTTTCTTCCACTTCTTCTGTGACTTTGCTTATACTATTCACTCTCTTGATGCTCTTCCCTCTTATCTCTGCTCTTGAAACCCTCCTAATTCTGGAAGGGCCTTCTCAGATTCCTCCTCTTTTCTGAAGCCCTTCCTGATCTACAGTTGGATGCAGTCTCTTCCTGCTTTCTAAATTTTTTAAATTAATTAATTAAATTATTTATTTATTTATTTTGGTTGCATCGGGTCTTAGTTGCGGCACACGGGATCTTCATTGTGGCATGTGGACTTCTTAGTTGTGGCGTGCATATGGGATCTAGTTCCCCAACCAGTGATCGAACCCGGGCCCCCCTGCATTGGGAGCGTGGAGTTTTACCCACTGGACCACCAGGGAAGTCCTCTTCCTGCTTTCAACCCACTGACTACTCAGTGGGTCTCCTGCCACACTTACTAGGGTTGGCCCTGCCTTGCATTTGGGGTGTGTGTCCCTGTTGTCAGACTGCACACTCCTTGTTTATTTCCTCTGCCACCTTTGGCGTAGTGCTTTTCACAGAGAAGATGCTCAGTAAATACCACTTTCTTTTTAAAAATTAGGTGTTAAAGCCTATGATATTATTTGGGGGTATCACTAAACCCTCCCGAGCCTCATTAAAAGGGTTGAATTTTAGTCCATGCATATTTTTATTGCAATTATCTTCCTGAAAGCAAATCTGATTTTATCATCCTACTTCAAAATTGTTGTTTTCCATTGTCTATAAGACAGACTTCTTGGTTTGGCATACAAAGTCTGTATTGTTGGGACTCTTATTAGAGTTTACAAAAACTCAAACGGCTAAAACAGAAAAAGGAACTTCTTGGCTTGTGGAGAAGTCTGGAGGTCCAGCTGTGTCAAGCATGGCTGGATCAAGGTGCTTGCACAATGTCATGAGGCATCTACCTCTTTCCATCTCCCAGCAATTTTAAAAAATTGATCTTACTTTCAAACAAGTTCTCCCTATAAGGTGACCGAGATGGCCACCTACTCGTAGCCTTGGAAACTCTTAGAGAGTTCTTTTCCAATAGTTCTAGCAGCTGTCTCCTATTGGCCAGGCTTCAGGCACTTGCTCAACCCTGAAACAATCATTGGCCAAGGGGGTGGAGTGCTTAGATTTGCTAGGCCTTGGTGGTCTGTCTGGAGGGGGAAGGGCACCAACCCTACCTAAACTATGTGGACCACAGTGGGGGAGGGACATTTTCCCAAAGAGAGGCTCCAACCCATCTCTTGCATTGTCGCATGTGCTGCCTTGTGCACTACATGATCCACCTGACCTAAGCTTCACATCACTTCCTGAATACTCCTTTACTCTTTTTTTTTTTTAAATTATTTATTTATGGCTGTGTTGGGTCTTGGTTTCTGTGCAAGCGCTTTCTCTAGTTGTGGCAAGCGGGGGCCACTCTTCATCGCGGTGCGCGGGCCTCTCCCTATCGTGGCCTCTCTTGTTGCGGAGCACAGGCTCCAGACGCACAGGCTCAGTAATTGTGGCTCACGGGCCCAGTTGCTCCGCAGCACGTGGGATCTTCCCAGACCAGGGCTCGAACCCGTGTCCCCTGCATTGGCAGGCAGATTCTCAACCACTGCGCCACCAGGGAAGCCCCTCCTTTACTCTTAATAACTCTTTCTTGTGACACATCCCTTCCTCTGCCTGAAATGTCTTGTCTCAGCCTCCTTTTGTTTCTTACTAGCGAAGTCTTTTTTATCGTTTAGGATCTCGTTAAATGGCCCCTTCTGCTCAGGGTCCTTTGTTGTATTGTGACCTGTTGACACTTCCTTCTCACTGACCCCTGTGCTCTGAGGTTGACACCTTGGTTTGTTGTCTTCATATCCTCAGCCCAGAGTGCACTACTGCCAGGTACACAATAGACCTTTTTTTAAAAAAAAGTCTTAAAATGATTTTTTAAGCAAATTACATTTCTAGCTATTTGTACATTAAACTATGTAGATTTTCAAATTTGTTGAGAATAAATAATAGTAACGTTAGTTTAAGGACAGTGCTTTGTCAGGGCACTATTTTAATGAATCTTAGTTTTAAATGTTTGCCTCAGTAATTCATGTGAATCTTTCTTTTTTCTAGAGGACCCACAGACATGAATTATTTACTCCTCCAGTGATAGGTTCTCACCCTGATGAAAGCGGAAGCAAATTCCAGGTTAGAACGTTATCCTAGTTATTTAGGGGGTGTATGTATACAAGTTTAATATTTATTGCTTAATTCTAATTTATTGAAGTTTGCATGAAAATTAACCACTGATAACAGTTTAGCTAGCTAACTGACCTGTGCATGCCCACTGTTGGTAAAGTCCATGTCCTGTGTGCTGGGTCTCTGGCCACCAAGACAGAACCCTCGTCCTCCTGGTCCATTTGCTGGATGATACACTGGCTTTCAGACCAACCCTCAGCACTACCCTTCCTGCCCTCACTCATACTCTGAAATCCTGCTCCTTGCCCAGCCCAGCCCTCTAGTGACCCCCATACACTTGTTCAGCTCAGACATGCTATATCAGTTGGAGTGAAAATTTTACTGAAGGCACTAAGGAAACCACATTTATAGAATGCATGAGAGAGCACAGACAGGTCACAGGGTTGTCTGGGGAGAGGAAGAATGTTTTCTGCTGTGTGTGCTCTTTCCACTGTAATACTTAAGAAAGTGGTTACCAAACAGCACCATCACTTTTGTTCCAGCAACACACCTGGTCACCGTCAGTCCATCTGTGACTTTTTTCCCCCTCCAGCACACAGAGCCCTGCTGTGGTGTTCTAAATAGCTTCTGAAGAGGCCCAGCCTCTGCTAAGGTTCATTCAGTCCTCTACCATGTTAGACCAGAATTCATGGTGATGAGCAGTCTGATAGACACTAAAATGATAATACTAGATAATGCTTAAATTAATGTTTGATGGCAGCACCATAAGGAGAAAACATTTATAGAGTTTGATAGTTTCTGCTTTTAACTTTTGTTGGAGAAAAAAATTGTATTAAGTTTTGGAAATTGACATTATTTATATTTCTCTACAAATGACTGTCGATGTGTTTTCTTGAATATATTAGGTTTCCTATGGCAACTCAGATACCCACAACCCAGAGCATTATTTCACCTCTCCTCTTTGCCAAAGTAACTTTAGGGCTTAGCTAAATAATTTATTGTTCTTGTTATCTTGCCAAGCTGTTTAATTCTGTATCCCTGCTGGTATATTATCTATTTAATCCACCATCTATAGTCCCTATATGGCATTCTTCCTTTGCAAACTGCAAATATGGTGTCCTCATGAATACTTTGTTACAGCTTTTACTCCTGTGTTGCTTTAATTGATTGATTGCAAATTGCAATATTTTTCCCAGTCTGTAAGTTGTCTTTTTATTCTCTTAACAGTCTTTTTGAAGTACGTAAGTTCTTAATTTTGTTAAAGTCCAACTTATCAATTTTTCTTTTATGGCTCATATTTTTGGTATTGTTTCTAAGAAAGCTTTACCTAAGCCAGTTTTTAGAATACATGTCTTATATATCTTTTCTTCAGATTTATCCCTAAGTATTTCATTTTTTAAAACTGTTTAAAATGAACATTGTATTCCTGTGTTGCTTGAGGTTCATGTTTTTAAAGAGGAACTTCAATATCATATGTTAACAGTGATTATTATGGGATGATGTGATCATGTCCTTTAAGTTGTTTGGTAAATTGTTGTATATATACTATCGATATCTCTACCCATTAAAAAGAATGAAGTGTATCTATATATAGTTAAATGGAACAATGTTTAAGATATATTAAACTTAAAAAGTTAAGTTGAGGAATAATACAAATAATATGATTTCATCTTTGCAATAAAACAAACTGTATGGCTATGTGTTTATAAATTATATATGTGTGTATTAACATATACTTAGGATTATATGTATAGAAAAGGGTCAGAAAGGATTTTTTAAAAATAATGCCCCAATTATTACTACCTTTAACTTTCTGATAAAAAATAAGGATCAGATTGAGAAATGTAAATAATGACAGCCTTTCAAAATACTAAATAAAAATAGAATATAACTTTTTAAATAGCCCACTAATTTTCAGGTACTGAAGAGGTACTGACCAAATAAAATAAATAAAATTTATATTCTTTTTTTACATTTTAAAGATAAATATACTTATTATTATTCAAAATAATATGGTATGAAACTTCAGTCATTGGTTAGGGCCTGTGTTGATATGGTGTTTCTTTAGGCAGAATTCTTCCAAGCCATCATCAGTTAATATTTTAGCTTTTTGTAGGATAAAATTATATTTTCTAAATTTTATTTGATTTTCTACCGTAAAATAGTTGTAAAATACTAAAATGTGCACTCAAAATCTACTTACTTGTAAAAAGATTAGTTCCTTAAAAGAATATATTTTCAGTCCTTAAGAATTTATTTTGTTTTACTTTAGCTTAAGACAGTAGAAACCCTATTGGGCAGTACAACCAAGATCGGAGATGTGATTATTCTTGGAATGATAACCCAGTTAAAAGAGGTAAGTTGAACTTGATAAGCATCCAACTTTTATTTTCAGCCTTCAGATTAATGAAATGTCAATTACATACAGGATTTTTACAGAGGGCATGGGAGCGTGTTCTTCATTGAAAGTGGCTGCCTCAGTCACCAAATAACCTTTCCTTTTGCATTTGGTTTCCTGAGTAGACATCAGGAAGGAGTGTCTTATACGGGCCACCAGTTTGCATAGTCTGAAATTAGTCCCCCAGTGACCTCTGGTTGAACAGAGAGTACTGGGTTTCCAAACAATCAAAGCTGCAGACCATATCCTGCTCCCTGGGAGTTGTTGTTGGCTCTCTGAGGCCCCTCTTACGGCAGCCAGAGAGTATCCCTCCTGTCATCTCTTGGTTGGCAGTGGTCATTGTCTAGGTACCTATGAGGACTCCGAGTCTCAATTAATTGATTAGTTTGTGGTCACCAGACTAGTAAATGGAAAAGCCTAGACTAGGAGTTACTGATTTTTTAAAAATCTACTGTACTGTCTACTATATTCTGTTGTCAAAATTGTCAGTATTTTAATTCTTTTGTCATAGTATTCATCTTTACATAAATGTGGACATACTTCTTTTAATTTTTTTTAGGGAAAATTTTTTCTGGAAGATCCTACAGGAACAGTACAACTGGATCTTAGTAAAGCTATATCCTTCACTTTTATTTTTTTAAATCTGTGTTATGTGAGTTGGGGAAATTGATCATATATTATTCTCACATTTACCTATTTGGGTTCTTAGTGTAACTTCCATACGGTGGTGTAGGAATCTGGAGACATAATCCTAACCAGAGACAAAAAGCCTGTAATTCCCGCTTATTTGGAGAATCGAGACAAATCACTGAGGAAGTTTATAACGTGCTAAGAATGGTCTATACTGTCAGTATTAGATCTTAGAAGCAGATATGGGGCTATTTAAACCTAAAGTTTTTTAAGCTATGATCTATTCAGAGTTTTAAATGTGAAGTGTTTGAATTTATTATTTGGAAGTCCTGTTGAGCCCAAAATGTATGTTGACTTTATCACCACCTCAAGCATAGAAGTAGAATTATTTTCCTCAATTATTGTGTACCAGTTCCATAGCGGTTTATACACAGAGTCATGCTTTGTCTTAGCAGAGGGTAAGTCAGTATACTTTTTTCCCTCTCCCCCTCATCATTCTACCGTAAAACCCTTTCTACATTGGTTAAAATATGTTAGCATGATGTAACTCGGGACAACACTGATTATGAGAGCATACTTTTGACAACATTAAATAACTCTCAGACTCATGGGAGAGGGGTTTGTTTGTGGAGTGATGAAAATATTCTGAAATTAGTGGTGATGGCTGTACAACTTGTGAATATACTAAAAACCACTGAAGTATACACTCTTAAAGGGTTGTATGATATATGAATTATATCTCAATGAAGTTGAAAAAACAGATTGTACATAGAGTCATAAAATGAGACATTTTAAAATCTGTGTACCTTATGAGTCTGTACTCTAACATGTATTGTGAAATAAAAAAAGGGAAAAGTTTTATTTCTAAATCTGTTAGTATTTCATGAATTTTTTGTTTTATAGAACTGAGACTGTCTGGAACTCCCTGACGGTCCAGTGGTTAGGACTTCGCTTTTTCACTGCCATGGCCCCGGGTTCAGTCCTTGGTCAGGGAACTAATATCCAGCAAGCCGCATGGTGTGGCCAAAAAAAAAAAAAGAGACAGTCTCTGAACCTGACGCTGTTTTGTAGCGCAGTGGGATTGATAAATTCTGTTGTTAGTCGACAGGGGATGAGATGATGGCCTAGCGTTACTGCTTTGTGTTCCATAGTTTTGTCCTTTCAAACAAGAAGGAGAATTGGACAAATGAAAGTGATTTGTTACTTATCTTTTTTCAGGTTGGTTTGAAGATCAGGTGTTTCATGTCAATGCCTTTGGATTTCCACCCACTGAACCCTCTAGTACTACGAGGTATAAAAATGTTTGACTTTATAGGAATTTTATAATACTGGCAGTAATGAATGTAAGATAGTATATCATATCTCAGTTATTACAAGTCCTCAGGCTTTGTGTCAGAAGGCGATGAGCAATGGAAAATGAGAGTTAAAGACTGGGCTTTATATGAAACTGAAAACCTCAGGTTGACTCCAGATTGGTTGCAATAGCATCTCTGTACTTTGGCTTTAATGGAAAGACTTCCAGTCTATCGGTCTTATTTATCTATAGGATTGATGAGAAGTTCAACTGAGATAAGATATAGGAAAACACTTAGAAGAATATAATTCCCATGTTAATAGAAAGTTCTTATTTTTGTATTTTACTGAGTGAAAGTTACAAGAGGCAGATTATATAGTTCTTTAATATATGCAAAATCATTATAATATTAGAGTGGTTCCAAAAGGGCCTTCTCTGAGAGGAGTGAGTTCCCTGTCACTCAAGGTATTTGAGCAGAGGCTGAATAATGGTGTAGAAGTTGAAGCTGGTGGCCTGTGGGTTGAATGTAGTCTATAGAAATTTCTTTTTTCCCCTTTGAGGTGTTAAAACACATTTTGAATTAGTTTGCAATATTTAAAAATTAGGAGATTTCTCATAATGGTCTAGATTTCTGAGTTCTCTTGAACAATCAGATCTAGCCATACTTTGTACATGAATTCTCACCTGGAACATCTATACGGCAGTGATTGCCCACTTTGGGCAGGGTTATGTGTGTGCTCCCTCACTCACACCTAGTCAGCCTCAGCTGGCCGCTGCTTTGATATTTAGTATTACCTTCCTGGAGCCTGTAAGCATCTGGGGGAATTAAATCTTGAGATTCCATGATGATGGTGATGATTTCAAGAAGAAGTATGAGGATTAAGATTTTAGGCCCAGTATGCCTGTATAAATCAGGTGCCAAGGCCACATTTGCTGGCTGGGAGCCACTGGCAGGCAGCTTTTGCTGTGCATCTTCTCTTCCTGTTGAAGTACATAATCTGGGGGAAAGTGCTGCTCACGCCACAGAGACTACAAGCCCTCAAGCCATCTCACTTTTGTTTTGTTTTGTTCTGTTTTTTTGCGGTACGCGGGCGTCTCACTGTTGTGGCCTCTCCCGTTGCGGAGCACAGGCTCTGGACACGCAGGCTCAGCGGCCATGGCTCATGGACCCAGCTGCTCTGTGGCATGTGGGATCTTCCTGGACCGGGGCACGAACCCATGTCCCCTGCATCGGCAGGCGGACTCTCAACCACTGCGCCACCAGGGAAGCCCCAAATAATACATTTTCATGGTCCAATTTACATTGATGGGACAATTACCTCATTAGATAGACAGAAGCTAAATTTGTAGAATATCAGAAAAATATCTCCAACAGAATATAGGATAGAAGGTAATAATTGTGTTATAATTACCTAGGGCATACTATGGAAATATTAATTTTTTTGGAGGGCCTTCTAATACATCTGTGAAGACTTCTGCAAAACTAAAACAACTAGAGGATGAGAATAAAGATGCCATGTTTGTGTTTATATCTGATGTTTGGTTGGACCAAGTAGAAGTATTGGAAAAACTTCACACCATGTTTTCTGGTAGGTGTCATTTTTTCTATTCTTTTTTGAACTCTAATTATAATTCATGCCTTAAAACTAAATTCTTAGAAAATATATATATCTTTTTGAGTAGTCTAGTTTGTAAAAGACATTGATTCAGTGGTGAAATATTTTAAATGAATTCATCTTAAAGACTTACATTTTTACATTTGAAAAATAACTGTGTGTGTGTGTCTATCTGTGTATTCATGATAAATGAGAATTTGTCCTAAGAATAGTACAAGAGTGGAGGACAGCTTAGGCTTTGGAATTTGACAGAACTGGGTTTAAGCTGCAGCCTAATACCTTGGGCAAGTTACTTAATCTCTCTCTCAGTTTACAGGGATGTTGTGAGGATTAATCAAGCCATTGCAGGGCCTGGCACAAAATAATTGCTCAGTAAATGGGCACTATTATTACTATTTTTTATAATAATGTTATTAAGGTATTATTTTTAAAATAGTATGGTTTTATTATTTAAAAACTCATGGTTAAAAGATTTTAATATGATTTCTACACTCCATATGTTCATTTCTTCTTTCATTTTTAGGTTATTCACCAGCACCTCCAACCTGCTTTATTCTGTGTGGCAATTTTTCATCTGTACCCTATGGAAAAAATCAGGTTCAAGCTTTGAAAGGTATTGAGGATCTGTTTAATAAGTGTTTCTACATTTGTATAAACTAAATTGATAAGAAATAATCTATAATATTTTAATTTCATTCAAAATAGGTAGAGTTCTAGCTAATAAAATAAAATTTGATTTATGTATATCATATGCAAATTAAATTCAATATCCCTTTAAAATTTTAGATTCCCTAAAGACTTTGGCAGATATAATATGTGAATACCCAAATATTCACCAAAGGTAATGATTTCTATGTTTTTTATTTAAAGTGTTATTTAAGAAACACAAAAAATGAATCCTAAGTTAAGAAATGGATGGAAGAAAAAGTTGAGAAAATTAGTACAGTTAAGAGATAAAATTAACCTTCTATCATGATAATGTATGTTACACTCTAGTAGAGATTTATAATGAAAAGTATTAAAAGGATGAGTGATAATTTCCACCATATTCCAAATTTCTTGGTGACATTACTCTAAAGGTCTAGAGCTACACTCTTCAATATGATAGTCACTGGCTATGTGCATCTCTTTAAATTTAAACTATTTAAGGGAATTCTCTGGCAGTCCAGTGGTTAGGACTCAGTGCTTTCACTGCAGGCGAGTGGGGGTGGGGTGTAGTGACCGGGTTCCATCCCTGGTCGGGGAACTAAAACAATCCCATAAGCTGCAGGGCGTGGCCAAAAATAAAATAAATAAAAATAAAATTCAGTCACTCTGGCCACAGTTCAAGCACTCAATAATTGGCCAGTACAGGTCTAGAACATTTCTATCATTGCAAAAAGATCTATTGGACAGTATTGGTCTGGAGCCTTTTAGTAGTTCACTTATTAAAATGCATGAAATTTAATTTTTAAAACTTTGTAATTTAATTAAAGGCAATAATTTGGTTTTGGACTATGGGATAGTGGTGCAATATTTTTAGAATGAATTATGTTGAATTTTGCTACAGTAGTCGATTTGTGTTTGTACCTGGTCCAGCGGATCCTGGATTTGGTTCCATCTTACCAAGGTAAGTTTTATTCAGATATTTGCAACAGTAAAGAAAATTCTGTAAAATTTAAAAATGTATACTATATCACATAAATTGTTTTTGTAGGCCACCATTTGCTGAAAGCATCACTAATGAATTCAGACAAAGAGTACCATTTTCAGTTTTTACTACTAATCCTTGCAGGTAAATATTAGTATTTTTGTGTTGTGGTTTTTTCCTTTCATTTAACAATTAACCTATTTCTTGGGAATTCCCTGGTGGGCCAGTGGCTAGGACTCTGCGCTTCCACAGCAGGGGGCGTGGGTGCGATCCCTGGTTGGGGAACTAAGATCTCGCATGCCATAGGTGGCGTGGCCAAAAAAATACAAAAACAAAAAGTGGGAAAAAAATTAACCTGTTTCTTAAAATTTGTCTCTGAATTTTGATTGTTATGGCATAAAAATGAAAAAATGTCTTTCTATTTTAGGTTTCTCAAAACTTTAAAAATGTTTTAACTGTATTTAAATAATTCACTAACACTGAATTTAGAAGCTTAAATAATGGAGGGAGATTTAAAAATAGATATTCCAATTACACATCCTTTAAGAAAAGTTACAATGGAAAACTGAAAGGATTACACATTTACTGTATGTGCTACTCACTGTGACCATAGGCTCTTACTGAGGCAATGCCCTCAGTCATTGTTTCTCCTCTCTTTTCTACCTACATTCACTCCTTCAGTGACCTTTCCAGTCCAAGGGCTTTAATTACCCTCTGTGTATTGACAATTCCCACATTGATATCTCCAGCTCAAACCTTCTACCAGATTCCACACTTACGTATCTGGCTGCGTGCTCATCATCTCCCCTTGGATGTCTAATAGACAACTTCAGATTGAACTTCTGATCTTCTTCCCTCGTCAGTCCCCAACCCTGTTCCATAGCTTTCCTCATCGTAGTTCCTGACGCCTTTATCCTTCCAGTCGTTCAGACCAACCTTTGGGATTCTTCCTCACATGCAAGCTTTTAGGAAGTCCTTCAAAAATTTGAAGAAGGACTTCAAAATATATCCAGAATCTGGCCACCTCTCTATACCTCCCCCTCTACAACCCTCTACCATCTTCTTTAGCCTTGATCACTGTAACAGCCTCCTCATTGTTCTCTAGCTTCTACCCCTGCTCCTCTGTAGTCTGTCCTTAACAATGTCAGAGTGATCCTTTAAACTGTAAGGCATGTCACATCCACCCTACTGATTCAGAAACATGGGCCCCTCATGTTATTCCGTAACAGCCCATATCCTTTGCAATGGTAGTCATGGCCTGCATGATCTGGCCCCCAGTTTCCTCCGTGATTTCCTCTCCGACTTTCTTCTCCTCCTCATTTATTCCAGCCACTCCAGCTCCTTTTGTTCTTCAAATGTGCCAGGCATGTTTCATCTCAGGGCCTCTGCTCTGCCTGTTCCCTCTGCCTACAGTGTTCTTCCCCTGAATGTCTGCTTGACTCTCTCACCTCCTTCAAGTCTGTGCTCAGATCAAACTTCATTATGAGCCCTACCTGTTCCAATACTCCTATTTACTACTCCAGCCTTCTAGACTTTCCCTTCCCCTAAATGATTCCTGTTAGCCTTTTTTTTTTTGCCATACACTTAATCATCTTCCAACATACTGTGTAATTATTGTATCTGTTGTTTATTCTCATTCCTAGAATAGCGCCAGACACATATTAAGAGCTCAATAAATTACTGTCAAATGAATGGTTGAATAGATTCTGGTTGCATTTTTTCTGTGGTGAACAATGGGAAGTGGGAATGGCTTTGTACTATAAAACATCTTGCCTTTAAAGTTACCTCATATTTTGTTCTGAGGAAGTCACATTCAACTACTGTTTTTATTTCAGAATTCAGTATTGTACACAAGAAATTATTGTCTTTCGTGAAGACTTAGTGAATAAAATGTGCAGAAACTGTGTCCGTTTTCCCAGTAGCAATTTGGATATTCCTAATCATGTAAGTTGTGTCTTCTTTATTAAGGTGTCTTAATTACACGTGGATTTATATAAAATTTTGTTAAGCCACTTAATCACTTGCCCTTTTGTTGTTTTTATTTATAGTTCAAAATAATTTCAGCACACTTTTGTCAGTAAGGTAATTTTTGTTCCTAAATCAGTGTTTCTCAATTTTCTTACTGACGTATCCCCTAATGGGCAGAAGAAAGCCCCGAAGTAGCAGGAAATTTCTTTGGAGGTTCCTGTTTTGCCTTTAGAACTCATAAATCTTACATTGTACTTCAATATATATACATTTGTTTAAATAAAATGTTTATGTTTATCATGTTTATTAAGTATTTCCTATGATTTGCCCACATCAGGAGGATGTGTAGTGTTTATCTTGTAGCTTCAAGATTCCCAGTTGTCAATCACTGGTTACATGTACCCTCATTTGGAAGTATGGAAATAGATCATACAGAGCATTTTTAGTATGTATTTTATAACATTTAAAGTGTATGTAGGCTAAGTATATATTCTTGGCATTGCTCAAGCTGTGGAATTATTTTTAGATGAACAAAATTAGTAAATTAGTTTATTATACAGCTAAAAATACAATTGCTCCAAAATGACTATTTGGGGGAGTAGCTTTTATGGTGTTGAATGAAAACTCATAAATTTCTCCTAAAATACAGGGTAGTTGATTTCATTTTATATCAGTTTTCCCAAGGTTTTGTAATTCAGTTTTCCCAACTGTTTCTCAAATTTTCTAAGTCACTTTGGTAATTACTATTTAATTTGAAATTCTTTGTTGCTCTTTTAGCTTTTGCAAATGCACTGAAGTTTGTTTTGTGTCATTCTTTTGTAGTTTGTAAAGACTATCTTATCCCAAGGACACCTGACTCCTCTCCCTCTTTATGTCTGCCCGGTGTATTGGGCGTATGACTATGCTCTGAGAGTGTACCCTGTGCCTGACCTACTTGTCATCGCAGACAAATACGATCCTTTTACTTTGACCAATACCGAATGCGTCTGCATAAACCCTGTAAGAACGTAGTTAACGTTATGTAGTCATAATTTGTCAAGATTAGACTGTTACTTCTTTAAATTTAAAATATATGTTTAATCAATTACTGTTGGAGTAAAACTATACTATAAATGAAACAACTGAATTAATTTGGTATAAACAGAAAGTTCTTAAACTTTCAAAAGAGTATGTGACTATAAAGTAACGTGACTTTTTTCTTAAAAATGCACCAAAGCTTATAAATCCAGATGAGTATTTTCCCCTTCAAAGTAACTTGCCTTGAGATTCCTTGGAATTCCTTTCTGGAAATTACTTTCAGAGCATGTATTCCGTTCCCTTTAAACATGTTAATGGTACTTGTCCTTTGAGGAGGATTTTTTGTTGTTGTTGTTATTGTTGTTGTTGGAAATTGTCCAAGTCCCAAAAATCTAAGACTGATAAATGTGGAAATTCCTACTGGGACACAGTTTAATATTTCATTTTTATGCAGAACCTTGAAATTGCTTCAGAATCTTCAAGTTGCTTCTGAATTTCTATAAAAGTATGATTGACTTTTTGAACTTGGGGACTAAATGCTGCATAATGTTGCTTTTTATGTCAAATATCTTCACTAGTGATTTTTTTTTTTTTTTTTTTTTGCGGTACGTGGGCCTCTCACTGTTGTGGCCTCTCCCGTTGCGGAGTACAGGCTCCGGATGCGCAGGCTCAGCGGCCACGGCTCACGGGCCCAGCCCGTGGCATGTGGGATCTTCCTGGACTGGGGCATGAACCCGTGTCCCCTGCATCGGCAGGCGGACTCTCAACCACTGCGCCACCAGGGAAGCCCTTCACTAGTGATTTTTAATCTGTATGTTTCCTTGATTCTTGTGAATTTAAAACTTTAGTACTTTTTTATTTCATCTAGATCATTTCTAGAAACATCATCCCTTACTGCTTTTCTCACACACACATTTATTTTGTCTGGCTTCTGCAACCACAGAACTATTGACATTTTGGACCAGATAATTCTTTGTTTGGGGGCACCATCCTGTGCATTGCAGGGTGTTTAGCAGCATCCCTGACCTCCATCCACTAGATGCCTGTAGCAGCCCCCAGTTGTAACTATCAAAAATGTCCTTAGATACTTGCCAAATGTCTCCTAGGAGACAAAAATTGTCCCTGGTTGGGAACTACTGCTCTAAGGATGAGCACAGTCAGCTGATTTGGTTTCATTGTTTGAAATTTGTGGCCCTAATTTTTGTAGAATCTTTATTCACATTTCAATATTCTTGTCACAATGAGGCTATTTCCTTATTTAAATTGAACTCTGGGCATTCTCGTATAGTTAACGCTCTATTTGAAACCACTTTATTTCTGAATTTTTCCACTTTTTCATACTGTAAATGAGTAAACAACCAGTTCCTACACCATCATTATATCTTTTTAACCTTATTTATACCTTTTGGGCAAGCCTAAAACTTGGTTTTGACATTGCTTCATCCTTTCTTGATACTTATTCCCATTAATGAATGCCTGCAATGGGCCAGACATTGAACTAGTTCCAGGGACACAAAGACTGAAAAGACAGAGTCTGCTCAGTAACTTTAGAGTTTAGTAATGGACAGACAATTGTATGTGTGACTACTGCTCAGTTGTTTTGGGGGCACAATGGCAGGGCATCAAACCCAGATTTTTACTGGGGAGAGGGGCAGGAAAGGCTTCTCGAACATGATGTTCGAGTGTCTTATATGCTTATTTAGCATCACCCAGTACTGTTTATTCCTTATACTAAGTAGAACCCCTCCTAAGCATTTCTAGTCACATTTGTTAGCATAACTGTTCTAGTCAACTTGACTTTTTGCTTCAAGTGGAGATATTTTATAGTAATATTTTTTCTCTATAAAGAGCATACAAAAATTTGTCTCATTACTTCATAGTCACATCTTGTAACTTTATTTTTAAGTTAGGAGCAAGGAGTTTGATTTAAAAAATAGGGATTCTTTGTTAAAAGTTGAGTATTCACTTATGGGCATTTTTCTCTCCAAAGGGCTCTTTTCCAAGAAGTGGATTTTCATTCAAAGTTTTTTATCCTTCCAGTAAGATAGTAGAAGATAGGTAAGTGTGCCCTCAGAAACAGCAAGAAACAGCTGTCTCTTGGTGTAATACTGCTAAAATTCAGATGTTCTGTAGGTGTGCTGAAGTTTTTAAAAGTCTACAGTAGCTCACTGGAAATGTTCTAGGCTGAACTTACTGCGTTCATGCGGGGAGACACAGAATTGTATGTACTTGATGGCAGTTTGTGTGAAATAGACCAAGAACTGTTCTCTGAGGGAAATCTCAGGCTGGCTGTGGAGGTGGGCTAGCTTTTTTACAGGCAGCCTCCTGATGATGTTATTATTCCAAGAGGTAAGCCTTGCCGTCCACATGGTTGGTTCTCAAAACCTAGGTAATCTGCCTTAAATTGGCAGCAAAGAATTGCAGGGGAGCTGGGTTGAGTGTGGTGATGGTGAGAGGTTGGAGTTGGGGGGAGGTCTTGGGGGAAGAAGAAGAATCACCTGGTAGGTAGTGATTTTCAGAGGGTGTCCTGTAGACCACGTGCATCAGAATCCTCTGGGGTCCTTGTTAAAAATGTTAAGTTCCAGGATCCCACCCCAAACTTATCAAATGTCTCTCTCCAGTTGTAGGGCCCAGAAATCTGCATTTTTAACAGTTTCCCTTAGATTCAGGCATCCTAACGTGTGATTTCTTGGTTAATTATATTTTGTTTCCCACCTCCAGTTAAGAACAGTAACCAAATACCTCCAGGTTCTCAGAGAATATAATCTTGAACACCCAACCCAATTGTCTTCTTTTTACTTTTTGTAATTAACATCTTTATTTAAATAAAAACACAAGTACATGATAAAATTTTCAAATAATGCTTAAAAGTATAAAATTGAAAAGGAAAAAGTAGCTCCGTTTCCTAACCCTGAAACCATGATTAACAGCTTCTTATATATATTTCTTGAAAAAAAATTTCTGCATTATTTTTGCTGCTCAGTATTCATGGAGGATTAAAGTCCGTTCACTTTGGGATATTCTAAATTTTATTCTTGGATTCACGCATTTGACGTGTATTTGAATCTTACTGTATTCCAGGCACTGCTTAGTTTTTGGAATATAACCAGACAGATACCCTTATAAAAGTCACTGAGGCGCTTCCCTGGTGGCACAGTGGTTGAGAGTCCGCCTGCCAATGCAGGGGACGCGGGTTCGTGCCCCGGTCCGGGAAGATCCCACATGCCACGGAGCGGCTGGGCCCGTGAGCCATGGCCGCTGAGCCTGCGCGTCCAGAGCCTGTGCTCCGCAACGGGAGAAGCCACAACAGTGAGAGGCCCACGTACCGCAAAAAAAAAAAAAAAAGGTCACTGATATTCTAGCCTCTATTCCATAAGCTGAACATGTGTTTGACTTCACCTAGCCCACAATGAATCTTCAAACAAATTTGCTTTTGACTTGGAATGCCTTTAGGTAAAGGCAACGCTCTTACCAGTCTCAACCACTCGCTGTTGTTGACAGTGATTTTGTGACCCCAGGATTAGGTCACCTCTGGAGCATATTTGTCCACCTTTTTAAAATTTTTTTCTTGGCCACGTCATTCAGCTTGTAGGATCTTAGTTCCCCAACCAGGGATTGAACCCGGGCCCTCGGCAGTGAAAGCGCAGAGTCCTAACCACTGGACCACCAGGGAATTCCCTATTTTGTCCGTCTTTAGATTGACTTTTACTGAACTGAGATTTGGTATAAATTCACAGACATCTAAAACATTCTGCTATGAAAACCAATAGTGGGCACTTTCAACAGATCTCAGGACAAGAGAAATCTGTGTCTGTCCCAAGCAACTGTTTATTTTCATCTTGGGGAGACTGTAAATCTACTAATAGACTCCCTTTGTGTTAGCTGCCAGGAAGCACAGCCAAACATGCAGCCCACCTCTACAGCAGCAGAGGAATTACTAGCATAAATGTTGGCTGTGGCTCTGGCTTCCTCTTCTTTTCTGATCTGTATTTTTCTCTTACCTGAATTTCCTGATTTCCTTACTTTTATCTTTTTATTATATTTATCTTGGCAAACCAGTTAATATTCTTTTTTTAATGAGTTGGGAGATAAACAAATAAACCACAATAGGAAATAAACCGATTTATTATGATAGCACAAGACACTTGTTACATTTCTTGTACTGCTCCCTGATTGCCATGCAGAATTGTTAACCTAAGTACAGTGCTTCTGAGCACTGTATACAGACTTCTGTGACAGTTCTAACACACTGTTTTAGTCACTTATGTGCCTGTCCCTCTTAAAAGTTTCTAGAACAGTCCTTGACTTGCTGTTGACATTCACTGTTGAGTTGAAATAGTTGGTCCCTTTATCATCTGTGGAGTCAGATGCTGAAAACCCTTGACATAATTTCCAAACTATAATTTAGTAGTGATAATTTGAAGAAGTTTTTCATTGCTGGATCGAATAAGTTGATGTGTTTTTTTTGGTTTTTTCTTTTTTGAGAGAAAAAATTTTCATGATATAGTGAAATAGTTTGGTTTTACTGCTATTTAGTTTCTCCTAAAAAGAATTTTTTTCTTAGAATATTTGTGAAATCATATTGTAGAGTTAACCACAGAAATGTAGCCAAAGTAAATAAGGTTTAACCCTGTTTCAACATGTGCTCTCAAATACAGTTGTTTTATTTAAAAACACAATGTTGGTGATGTAGGGGAGAAACACCCATTCTCACACAGAGTTGGTCAGAAAAAAAAATGGTAAAAACTTTTTCTTAAGACCTCAACTGCATATATCAGCAATTCCATTTCTAGGAATTTATCCTACAGGTATACTTGGGTTTATGCATAAAATTGGGTACAGCTGTTTTTATTGTAGTTTTTATAAAATTGCAAAACAAATAGCTTAAATGTGTATCTATTTAAAAGTTATTTGGAACTTTTCTAATTTATATTAAATTTCAAAGCCATAGAGGAAGGGATTAGTTAAAAATTATAAATATGTGTTTATTACTAATTGAAAAAAAGGGGTAGAATATTGTTCATTGTATTCTACCACTTGTGTGTTTTTAAAGCATTTACCCCCACACACATGCTTGTATATGATTAGACAATCTTTATAAGGATATACTGTTGCTTTTGGAGAGCAGAAATAGAGTGTGAGACAGACTTATTTTTCACTGTGTCCCCTTTTGAATTTGGAACAATATGCATGTATTGACCTATTTTAAAATTAACTAAAACTAAATATTAAGAAATGTACAATAACTTAGGTTTCCAAAATGTTTAATTTTATGAATATTTTCTTCTTTCAGCAAACTCCAAGGGTTTTGAGATCCTTAAAGACCATCTGAAGAAACAGAATTCATCAATTTTCTGCTTAATTTTATGTAATTTTGATATTGTTACAATAAAATTATGGTAAACTTTAGGATGTTCTGCTTAAATTTCTATTTTATGAAATTTTTATATTAAAGTAAACACGATGGGGACTTCCCTGGTGGTCCAGTGGTGAAGACTCCGTGCTGCCAATGCAGGGGGCCCGGGTTCAATCCCTGGTCAGGGAACTAGATCCTGCACGCGGCAACTAAACGCACACCGCTGTGGAGATCCTGCACGCGGTAACGAAGATCCCACATGCTGCAACTAATACCCGGCACAGCCAAATAAATAAGTAAATATTTTTAAAAATAAAATAAACATGATAGTATACTTTATAGAGTTTTATAGGAAAAATATTTTCTGCATAATCTTTTAGGAAAAATATGAAAATGTGTAAAAATATATAATCCAAGTATACATTTGTGTTTAAAAATTTAAGTTTCATTATTTCTGTATGAGTTACACGCTAATGTTCACCATAAGTCTTAATAGTATATTCAAGAATTGCAAATTGTTTAAATTTCAAGTCACAGAATCTATTCTAATGATAGTGAAAATCTTTGTTTCAGGATATTACTATATCCTGACATAAGATGAAGCAGAGCAAGGTGACATAAGATGAAGCAGAGCAGTTAACTATGTACGAGCCGATAAGTTGCCAGAATCAGGCAATAATTATTAGAATAAGACAGGAACTAGAATCAGGTGGAGGTGGACATTGTCTGGAAATGAAAAGGAAGCAGAGGTCTGAAAAATGGGCTAACAGAGAAACAGCACTGCAAGGCTATCCAGGGCTAATACTCTGGGGAACAGAGAGGTGGTGTGCTCCCCGACCTGGTGTTTAATCAGCTGAAGCACGGCTGACCGCACCGCCGAAATCTGAGTATGAGGCACCGTCATGTGACATTATGCCTCAGGGGCCACGTAGATCACACAAGACGGGAGTAGGTTGAGATTTCTCTGCTATGAGAAAAGCCAACACTTGGTCTCAGTGTGGGGAAACCACAGGAAGTGCCAGTGCAGGTGATGAGGTAGGAGAGAAACTTGGATGGTGTCTCAACATTGAGGTAATGCCAACATTGTGTTAAATGTTGCTGAGAGTTTCAACAAAATGAGAACAGAAAAATGATCACTGGATTTAACAACTACCAATTAATAACTACCCCAATCAATAAATATTCTTCTATAATATCTATTTGAATGGCTGCATAGAATCCCATTGCATGGCTGTACCAAAATCTGCTCAACCAGTCCCACTGTTGAATTCTTAGCTTCTTCCCAAACTTTTAGAATCAATGTTTCTTGAGCATGCTCTCAAAGTTGGAATTGCTGGATCAAAAAAAGTATGCATGTTCTAAAGGCTTTTTATACAGCTACCAAACTACTCTCTAGAAAGGTTTTATTAATATAATTCTACCACTCCAAGGAAATACAGTAATTGTTTTTAAAAAAAGCCTTTTCCATTTTGATAGGTGATACGCAGTATCTTATATTTGCATTTTTATTATTAACGAAGTCATATGTTTACTGATCATTGGCTATGAATAGCCTGCCCATAATATCTCTTGCACCAAATGAGAGTTGTAAACAGGGCAAATTGGTGAAATATCTAGGAGACTGAAATGCTGGTTTAGCGAAGTGAATAAAGCATATAAAGTTGTTAGAATCACAGCTTGTGAATGTATTAGCTTTGTAACTTTCGTCAGGTAAGTTCTCAGGTCCTATCTTCTCATCTGTGAAATGGGGATTAGGTCTACCTTGAAGTGTTGTGAACAATGGATAACGTACATGATACTGTTAATTATGACAATTATTCAGATGGTTATTTTGCAGAGGTAACTGCACCATGGCACAGGAATCTAAAAAATGCATAATGTTGGTTTGAAGAAACTAAGGCTATTTCTGATATTTCCGTCACCCCTATTCCTGCCCCTCCTCCCGGCAGTTGGTGGTGTCACTATGGCAACGAGGACACGCTGCCCGAGGCTCAATTCTCTGGCGGTTACAGACCTCCGCCGCCTCACTCTCCGCAGACCAGCAACTCTACGACGCGTTCCTCCCACTCGGTCTCAGATTCATCTCCCTTGGCCCCTGGGCAAGGAGCCGAGGGGCAGCATGGCCAAGGCGGCAACCTCTTCGCCGCTGGAAGACTTGGATCTGAGCGGAGAGGAGGTCCAGCAGCTCACCTCCGCCTTCCAGGACCCGGAGTTCCGGCGAATGTTCTCCGAGTACGCCGAGGAGCTTACGGACCCCGAGAACCGGCGGCGCTACGAGGAGGAAATCACGGCCCTGGAGCGTGAGCGCGGGGTGGAGGTGCGGTTCGTGCACCCGGAACCGGGCCACGTGTTGCGCACCAGCCTGGATGGGACCCGGCGCTGCTTCGTGAACGTGTGCAGCAACGCGCTGGTGTGCGCGCCCAGCAGCCGGCCCGGCTCCAGGGCCGCGGCATCCGGCAGCCAGTGGTCTCTGCCCTACAGCCTGGCGCCGGGCCGCGAGTACGCTGGGGGCCGCGGAAGGCGCTACACCGTCTACGACGTCGTCTTCCACCCAGACGCTCTTGCGCTGGCCCGACGCCATGAGCGCTTCCGCCAGATGCTGGACGCCACGGCCCTGGAGGCCGTGGAGAAGCAGTTCGGCGTGAAGTTGGACCGCAGGAATGCCAAGACCCTGAAGGTCAAGTACAAGGGGACCCCGGAGGCCGCCGTGCTACGCACGCCCCTGCCCGGGGGCTCCCCGGCCCGGCCCGAGGGGGAGCCGGAGAGCCCTCTCCCCGATTTCCCCTACCCCTATCGGTACCCGGAGGCCGCCGGGAGCGCTGCGATCCCCAGGCCCCAGGCGCCCTCCCATCCGGAGGCCGTCCTGCAGCCCGCCCCCACTGAGCCTAGCTACAGCGTGGTGCAGCGCCACCACGTGGACCTCCAGGATTACCGCTGCTCTCGGGACTCGGCCCCCAGTACTGTGCCCCAGGAGCTCGTGGTCACCATCGAGCTGCCGCTGCTGCGCTCGGCCGAGCAGGCGGCGCTGGAGGTGACGGGAAAGCTGCTGTGCCTCGACTCGAGGAAACCCGACTACCGGCTGCGGCTCTCGCTCCCGTACCCGGTGGATGACAGCTGCGGCAAGGCGCAATTCAACAAGGCCCGGCGGCAGCTGGTGGTCACGCTACCTGTGGCGCTGACCGCCACGCACCCGGAGCCCGCCGCGACCCCGGAAGAGGCCGCCGACCGGCCCGGAACTGATTGCGCGCCCTGCGCTTCCGCTCACCAGGGGCAGGCGGGCCCGGCGGGGGTTGGTGGGGCGGACGAAGGCTCGGATCCCAACCGAGGCTGGACTGCAGACGCCGGGATCACCACCCCGGACGCCGCCGGGGAGGAGCACGTCTCAGCACCCGAAGAGCGGGATTTCAGCGGGCAAGAGAGATCAACAACAGGCATCCGGGAGGAGCCGGCTCCCGGAGCTGGGAACTCACCTGGGGACGGTGGCGGAGGCGCTCCTAGTACTTCATCCGGGGACCTTGACAGGGGGTCTTCTGCAGGAAAAGTGAGTGCGCGCCGAACTCTCGGCGTGGAGGCGCTGGAGGCCCGGGAAGGCACCCGCAGGGAGCCAGCTGATCGAGCCATGAGTGGTCCCGGCACCGACCGCGGGGAACCTCTGTGCCCGCCTTTGCAGTGTAATCAGGATGAAGAATCCCTGACTCTGCTCATTCAAGTGCCTTGGATCCAGCCTCAAAGTCTTCAAGGGGAAGTGACCCCCCTCTGGTACAAATTGTCCTTCTCCACCCAAGACTTAGTTTATTATTCCTTCGTTTTGCAATTTACTCCAGAGAATAAGTTGAATACCAAAGAACCAGTGGTTAGCATTTCTTCAAACAATGCAGTGATAGGACTGGCCAAATCTCCAGAGTGCCATGGACAGTGGAGAGAGTGGTATTATGGTTTAAACAACGATTCTTTGGAGGTAACAGTTCTTTCTAGAGTCCTAATATTTGAAATATTCTGTTCCACTTGCTATCACAGGCACACTCTCAGTTTATCCTAAACAAAGGATTTTCCATTATAACTTCTCTCCTGATGACTTGAAATTGATGCACTTGATGAAAGATGTTAAGTACACTTAAACGCATATTGAAAAAAACGAAAAAAACTTAACGCATCCTCTCTGGTGGATGGGTTTCAAATCTTCACAGTTGCCCTTGAGAAGGGCTGTAACTTTAGTCATATTCTCAAAGGGGTTGTGACACAAATAGGTTTAAGAGGCATTCTATTATGGCCATATTTTAAGTTGGTAAATAGCTTTTTCCAAACTTAGAAAGTAAATAGTTTACTTCCGGAGAGCAAAAGTAACTCAGCCTGTGCCACACAGTTCTTTTGTAGGAAAACCAACTCGCAGGTGTGAATCTAAATCCCTTGCCCTCTCGGCCATATGGTACTGCTTAATTTCAGTCGCTGACATTGGTGGGGTTGTTTTCTGGTGGGCGTTATATTACATTGAAGTTACCTCTTTTTGCATCTGTTTTAATCTGTTCCCTGCTAGTACTTGACACAATGGCTGGCATTTAACGAAGTGTGATATAAGCCTTTGTTGGTACCAACATCACATCAGCTACATCTCTTTTGGGCAAAAACTGGGGCTGTGCATTATCAGGTTTACCTAGGATATCATTTTGTAGTTGCTACTATACCTTTCAGATTACCGAGGATCTTGAGATTCAATATTCCAGTACTATTGGCAAATACTGGAAAAAAAAAGTTTGACGTTCTATAGAACTTTTTAAACTCATAAGTGAACAATTAATTGGTATTTTTGATTGAGGTTTGTATCAATGTTACATGTAAATTTTTTTTAGCTCTTTTAAGATATTCAAGGGTTAAATTCCCAAATTCACAACACTAGTTGCACAGATTATATATTAAAAATTAAGTTTGGGGCCTTGGGCTTTAACCTGCCAGGAAGTTTTACTTCTTCCTGTATTTTTCTAGAAATTTGCTAATAAGTTAAATTTTTATTTTATGAGGTGTATCTTCTGTGAGAAGTGGTTAATTTGAAAACCTCCAAAAATGGTAAAGTAAATAGCCAGGGCTAGGTAAAATACTTTGTGAGAATATAAAATATGAAATCGACTATCTGTTTATGTCATCAGAAGGGGAAATTTAGGAAAGGGCAGTCGTTTTCCTGTAATTGTTTTAATAAATGTGAAAATAACTCACAATGTGGGAGAAAAAACTATATGGACAAGCATTTGAGAGAATACTAAAGAATGTATTTTCTTACCTAGCCAAAAACTAAAAGGCAAACTGGTCACACAAAATTAAATAGATCCTGTCTGTGTATCTTTTGCTGACTCATTAGGAAGTGTTCTAAAATTAAATTGCATTTTCTAGCTTGGACTGCATTTATAACTCTAGAGGTGATGTTATTCTTACAAAATAGAGGGGGGAAAAAAGGAAGATAATTTGTAAGTAAGATTACTTGGAGGGAAAACATACCTCAGATTTAATAGAGACCTAGAAAAGGAACTAAGACTTGTCTTCTAGGGTCTTTTCCTATATATGTGTGTACTCTTGCTGTTCTTATTGCTCTGTACAATACTCAGTTTTCTTTTGCCAAAACAGCATAGGAATAACATTAAAATAAACATTTTAAAAGTGCAATTCTGAACTGTGTGAGAACTTTTATGAGCTGGTTTTAGATACAACTCTGTCAAGTATGACCAATAAGGTAGAATTTTTTTTTCTCTTTTTATTTTAGGAAAGGTTATTTGTCAGTGAAGAAAACGTTAATGAGTTTCTTGAAGAGGTCCTGAGCCCTCCATTCAAACAGACAATGCCCCTAACCCCACCATTAATTGAAGTTCTTCAGGTTACTGATAGTAAGATTGAAATACATGCAAAGGTAAGGATTTTGGTGGGCTCTATAGAGTCGTGATTTGGGACAAGGTTGAAGCCTAACAGATAACTTAATTCTTGATTTCTTCATATGATAACTTTAAACTAAGTGGACGTGATGGCTGGGAAGAGTGATGTTAAGAGGAATAAAGACTTTTTTATATGTATTTTACTATTAAACATCTGCAGTTCATTTTCACTTATCTTATCTCCTTTAATCCCAAAATAACTGTTCAGTGAGGAATGGAGAGAAACTAACATTTGGGAATTATGAGTATTAGTCCAGGGACAAACAGCTTTTTTTTGACTCTCAAACCATGGGAACTATGTCATCCAGTTTGTTCTTTCTAGTTGAACTTAAGTTTGGTTATTTTTATAGTCTTCAGTATTGGACACAAATGAGTAACTAGGACAATTGACTTGTAATGTGAATTCAGGGGAAAGAGGCTCTAAAGAATCACAGAAATACAAGAAAATTCAAGAAATTCAAGAATGCCCTTATAAGAATGACTGCTAATGGGTTTTATAGGCCATGTTAAAAGGTTTGTAGGCCAGGATTATTTTATCCTGAAAGAGATGAAGGGTCAATGAAAGTATTTAATCAGAGAATCAATGCCAGGTTTGTATGATTAAAATATGACTGGCAGCATTTGGAGAATGACTTTGAGGGGGAAGCCAGAGGGCCTATCTGTAAGTCTACTGGGTTATTCCTTCACAACTTAAAAAAGTTTCCAGCGGGTACAATTTACTTTTCTATTTGTTTCAAGGAATTATTAATTTGCTGTTTCTCCTGACATAGTTGCAAGAATGTAGTAACTCTGAGCAGCTTCATGAGAAGGAAGAAAGAGTCAATGAAGGAAGTCATCTAACTGAAAAAGAACGTCTACAGCATGCTACTACCTCAGCTGATTCCAATTCATCTGTAGCAGTCAAAGTACTAGAAACAGACAGTTGTGGTTCAGTTGCATGCTTGCAACAAGGGGCCCTTGATGTTTCTCAAAAAGACAAAAGTGCTGTTCACTCAAATGATGAAAAAGATAATTTAAAAGAACCAGTAATAACTGAAGAGAAAGAATTAGATGGAGATCACCCATCTTCATTACTGAACAAAACTGAAGTTCACAATACACCTGGTTTTGACAACATAAAGGAAACCAATATGCAAGATGGTCGTGTGCAGATTATTAAAGATCATGTGACTCATTGCTCATTCAGTTTTCAGAATTCTTTGCTTTATGACTTGGATTAATTCTGTATCATCTTAGAATTTAAAGGCTGAGTAAAAACTTATGGACTAAAAATAGACTCTGTTTACTATCTTAAAACCAAAGGTATTCAAGAAAGTATAAAATTTGCAATTTTTATTCTCATGGGGAAACTGAAGCTATTTATTTTTTTGCATGTAGAATTTATACAAAACTTCCTTAATTATGGAAATAAGTTTTGTGATTCCTCTGATGTATATTTTTTCTAATAGTTAAACATTTAGTTTTAATACAACCTATTTATATTTACTTCTGTGTTGTTTTTGGCTTTTGTTTGCCATTACTTTAATAAAATTTCAAAATAAATACTCATTAAAAGTTGTGTCTGTCACAAAGAGTATTTCTAAAGAATGCAATTAACTAGAAGCACACTAGAGTGCATGTGTTGGTGGGAGGAGAATCTCAAAACTATGCATTTATAAGTCTCACTAAATAGGATGTACTTATGCTTGTCATAGAGATTCTGAAAGAACTTTACTAACCAATATTAAATGATCCAAACAATACAAATACACTGAAATTTAGTATTTTTGCTTCAACTGTGTATTTTACTCTTCTCATATATGTCACCATGTATATATATATGTGTGTATACATATATATAAAAATAACAGGTTATTAATGACCTTGAAAATTCAAAATTTTAAAATAATTTTTTGGAAATTATTCAAACATCCCTTGGTTTTATAGAATTAATTTACAAATTTTAGAACAGGACAAATTGTCTAAGAATTTGCTCCAATAGGAAAATTGTCTTCATTATATTATTACATGAAAACAACAAGAGCTAGTGTTTTCTAATCAATTTCTTTTATAACACCTAAAAGAGGGCAGCAGATAATTTATCAACAGTGGCTAAGTTACGAATTTTGTGGAATAGTATTTTTATTTGAGGCCAGGAGAAAATCCCAACAGATTTTTTTTTCCTCACAAAAAATTTTAGGACAACATGAAAGACAATATAGAAAGGAAAATATTTGTTGATCTAATCGCTGACCCCAAGGCCTTGAGCTGATCTATTTCTGTTCCAAAAACAGCTACTAATTCAAACCTCTGGCCTTACCTTAGTCCCGGAAACTAATTTCTTTAGTCCTTTGAACTAGGGAGGTCAGGTCAGAGCACCAAAAACTGGTACGAAGCCTAGCAGTTCATTCTGATTTACATTTATAACCCCAGTAAAACCTGGAACCAGAGGGCTGAGGGCAGTATAAAGGTAGCTCATAAAGCAAGAGAACTATCTGCTCCATTGTAGATGACCATATACATTTTTCAACCATAATAGGAATCTTAATTTGATGGAATAGTAGTTTTGAGACTGTCCATTAGGTACACAGTTTTCTTAGATTGAAATGACTATTGCAGTACCTACACAGAAAGTAGTCTATATTTATGATTGAATACAATTATATACTGTTAAGGAAAACTTTCATGTTAAATATGGAGTAAATTTTAAGCCTGCTTCCTATTATTTACTGTCTGTCCTTTTAAAAAGTACGATTTCTGTTAAAATAAAGCTGGCACTAGAACATGTTTCACTTTGGCAGGACTGAACTTTGTATCATTTCTGGCTGTACTTCACTTACACAGCAGCTTTTTATTGCTCATTATCTATGCCTGGCTAATTTGAAAGCCAGTTTCTTCCAAAGGGATGCACTGTCAAGAGCTGGGTTTTCTTTATTTCAAACTCAGTTATACAATGTACAGATAATATGTAATGCTAACTTTAAACCTTGTAGAATGTCTTTACTGGATTTTGGTGTAAAAATTTATTCTGCAAAATGATCAGGAATCTTTTTATGCAAAAATGAGTATTTTATTTTGGCAGCACTAAAAGAAAAAAAAAACCCACTGTATTTCTACATTGAGGTGAAAACAGTGTTTAAACTTTCTTATCAATCAAATACATTCCAAAAGAAAGTGTGTTCTATGAAGGTTCCAAAGCACGGCAAATCTTAACACAATAATACAGGAATCTTTAATACTGAAAATGACTCTGTTCTGACAGGGTGTTTAACATAACTTTCCAGTTATAAAACCAGTGAAGCAATCCCTTCCTAGTAACTGTGTCAAGAGTGAAGCTGGGCTTGTTCCATTAATACTCTTAACAATTTCATTGTAATACTTTTTACTAATATGACAATTTTAAATAAATTCTGCTGTACTTAAAAGAAGTCTCGAACGTGGAAAAGTGTACAAAGTTCCGGATAAAAAGATTAATAGATGCAATTTAAATAAAATTTCTCCTCTTCTTTCTTATCAATTAACAATAATGATTACCTTTAGCAGATACACATTGAGCTTTAAAACCCAATTCTCAAAATGAAAACTCGTTTTACATCTTAATCAGACATAAAAGGAAAAGATTACTATATTGGGACACCTTTTACGAGAATTCTGTTGTTGTTGTACTAAAGCAGAAACCAGTTCCTAAACCCTTTTATTCAATTGTATATTCTGTTTGGACAAATATCAAAAATAGAAGACTGTCACTACTTTTGCTTTTGTAATTGTGATTTTTTTACTGCAGTCTTCTATAACTTTTACAGAGTTCATGGTCCCTAATATCTCCCCACCCTCCATTTTTCCTAGGTGGGGAAAGGGCTGCCATAAACTTCTCACTGATAGTTAGAGTTTCTGGAAACAGGTACTGTTTGTTATTATTTAAGAGTGACTCAATTTGGGCACTCTGGGTGGATGGTCTACAGGTTTTTTGGTGGTGCATACCACAGTCTCCAGCATGAAAAATCCTAGGAACTTGAGGAACCAGCACTTTCCAGAATTTTGGAAGGCAAGATACAGTCAAATACTGAAGGGTCCAGTCCCAGTTATAATCATCGTAAGTACAGAAAGTATCTGTGCACTCAATCAGCTTCTGATAGGCATCCCGGGTCAAGGCCAGACCCATATTGTGCTCTGTGGATTTCCACGTTTTCACATCTACCTTGTCAGCAACGCCATAGAAACTGCGAATGGCAGTATAGGTCCCCAGGGAGAGAACATCACACTCAGGACACTCTTGCTGCTTTAATTGCCACATCTTTTTGAAGACATGGTAAAAGTCAGGGGCTAAGTAGTGATCCTCTTCTAGGAAAAGTATGAGGCCAGCATAGTCTCGAAGGACTTTGATCCTCTCCCATACAAAATGCAGCTTCCACCACCAGTGGTGTTTGGTTTGGGAGAATTTGGCCTCTCTATAATGGCCGAAGGAGTCGGGATATTCAGCATTAATGCATCCCATCTGCAAAGCTGCATTCTTCTCCACGTCTCTGGGGCAATCTCTGGGGTCAGTGCCCGGAAACTCGTTGGGGTACAACTGAATACTAAAAGGAAAGAACACCTGCAGAACCGGACAGAAATCCACTCCAGCAATCAGCTGATTGATCTCGGTCGACCAAAAGTCATGGCTAAAGATAACGAAGACGTTGTCGATTCCCTGGGCTTTTCGAAGTGAGTCCAGCAGCAGTTTGAGGTATTCAGGCCGGTTGTGCACCTGGACCACCAGCACCAGCTCTCGGGGGGCCCAGGAGCCGGCCTTACCTACATTCCTCACCGTCTGGTCAAAGTTCAGCTGGTACACTAAGGACCGGTACCGCAGCGTCAGGTTGTCCACCTCGGGGTGCGGGGCCGCCGCGACTAGCGGAGCCGCCGACTCGTTGGAGCCCCGGCGGATGCCTACGGACACGGCGGGATGGTCCCCGGCCCGGGCGCCTGCACCCCGCGCGGGCTCGGCGTCCAGCAGCGGCGGGGCGAGGGCCTCGTTCTTCCTTTGTCGCCCATTGCTGCTCCAGAGGACGAAGCCGCAAGCGGCCACCACGAGCGTCAAGATCAGCACCTTCCGCTTGTAGATACGGAACCTCATGGTCTCCGGCGCCAGGAGCGCAGGCAGGCAGACGGGCGCGGAAAGGAGCTAGAGGCTCCGGCGCGGAAGGGGCGGGCGGGCGGCGGCCGTGGCCTGCAGCAGTCGGAACTGGCCCCCGCGGCTGTCCTCGCTAACTCATCCCGGGCCCCGGGGGTCCTGGGGCCCGAAGGCTCTCAGCTCCCCCGCGCCGCCCGGGCTCCACACATCGTCGCCTGGCAGCTGCAGCTCGGGCACCGGCCCCGCCGCTAGGAGCCGCGGCACGGCGTCGCCTCGGTCCTCTCCATCCAGCACGGGTCCCGGAAGAAGCCTGTCGCGGCCCCACCGCACTCCGGCTCCGTTACCTGCGCTTCCAGCGGCCCTGCGTCCTCTGTGCTCTCATCTTTACGCGGCCCCGGACGTCTCAGACCAAGGGACGTACCCTCGCCCCACTCCAGCGGTGACTGTCCTGACAACCAGCGACCGGCCCGCCGTACGCCGCGGTCCCCGGGCCCACACCCCTCCGCCCCGCCCCTCGGGCCGTCGGTTGGCGCTTCCCGGTCGAGTCTGGAGACGCACGGCCGTCGCCGCCCGCTGCCTATTGGGCCGCAGCGCGGTCGCTCAGGCTCAGTTCCTACATCCGGGGCGTTCCTTCCTTTCCTGTGAGGCGTGAGCAGAACGAGGCCGGAGCGTGGACGCGGGTTTTCCAGGTAAGCGGGGTGCGGGGCGGTGGCGATTCCGGCTGGAGTCCCCAGTGCTCAGGATCCAGGGCTGGGCCGTGTGGGCCCTGGTAGGAGAGGGAGGGCGAGGCCCGCCGCCTTGGTTGGTGGATTTCAAAAACGGGCTTCTCCCTTCCGGAAAGGGGCTCTCGCATGGCGGCTGCTGGGCCGGGAAGCACTTATTAGGGACACGTCAGTCTTCAGGGCTGCTGAGGAAAGGATGACGATGCTTCGGAGGGAAAAGTGAAACCAGGCTGATGCGGTTCTCGGAGAAGGGACGGGGCGGGCCGTGGAGGTGGCTCTACACCGCGCCCCGAGTCGGGCATGCCCGGGAGCTGGAACATGGAGGGAGAGGGTGCGCGGAGAGGCGAAAATAAACTCTAGCCTCGGCCTTCTTTCTCTGCCAAAGAAAATCAGGTATCACACCACTACGCTTTAGTTGTTGGGCAGCCACGGTAAATTAAGCCCCAGAGGAACCCACTTTGTGGGGGAAACTGTACTGGGCGTCCCTGTGTTGCTGCTCTTGCTGTTTGCTGCTCTTGCTGTTTTTCAGTGAGTTTCATTCTATAAATGCTCCAATAATTTAAGGATTTCCAAAAGCTGTGCACGTACATGTGCATTTACTCATACGGAAAAAGAATACTTGGTGCAGTTATACGTTACTGACTTGTGTAATGTTATCTTCCTATAAATATTTATAAAACACTTGAATTTTCAAAATGTTTAACGTTTGCTGCCGTATTTTAAATATTTTACAACAGTTTTCATCGTGAAGACACCTCTACTGCAAAGATGGTCAATGTACCTAAAACCCGAAGGACTTTCTGTAAGAAGTGTGGAAAGCATCAGCCTCACAAAGTGACCCAGTATAAGAAGGGCAAAGATTCCCTGTATGCCCAGGGAAAGAGGCGCTATGATCGGAAGCAGAGTGGCTATGGTGGGCAAACAAAGCCAATCTTCCGGAAGAAGGCTAAAACCACAAAGAAGATCGTACTGAGGCTTGAATGTGTTGAGCCCAACTGCAGGTCCAAGAGGATGCTGGCCATTAAGAGATGCAAGCATTTTGAACTCGGAGGAGATAAGAAGAGAAAGGGCCAAGTGATCCAATTCTAAGCTTTGGGAATCTTTTGTTCTTCTATTTTTGAGAGCAAAATGTTTAAGTTATAGAAAAATTGCCTGTATGAGAATAAATACAGTGATATTCTTACTCAAATCTTTTGTATTTTTTAAAATATAAGTAAAATCACAGGCCTAATTTGGCTGTAAATTAAAGAAATAATGGTAAATTATTTGTAAGTGAACTAAGGTTCATCCTCTTATCTAATTCATTATTTAAATTTAGTTCCACAAAAATTGGCATCTTGTATTTATATAAAAAGAAGGTGGGCTTCCCTGGTGGCGCAGTGGTTAAGAATCCACCTGCTGATGCAGGGGACACAGGTTCAAGCCCTGGTCCGGGAAGATCCCACATGCCGCAGAGCAACTAACTAAGCCCATGCGCCACAACTACTGAAGCCCACACGCCTAGAGCCCGAGCTCTGCAAAAAGAGAAGCCATCCAGCGAGAAGCCCGTGCACTGCAAGGAAGAGTAGCTCCCGCTCACCGCAACTAAAGAAAGCCGTGTGCAGTAACAAAGACCCAATGCAGCCAAAAATAAAGACCCTGCTTTTTGTAAATGAATTTTAGGCTAAGATGCTTACAATGGGGATGGCTTGTAGATGAGCAAGAATGCAAAGGGCTAGGGTGTAGGAATAACATGGTGGGCACTTATTCCCAACACAGACTTTTTTTTTTTTTTTTTTTGCGGTAAGCGGGCCTCTCACTGTTGCGGCCTCTCCCGTTGCAGAGCACAGGCTCCGGACGCGAAGGCTCAGCGGCCATGGCTCACGGGCCCAGCCGCTCCGCGGCATGTGGGATCTTCCGGACCAGGGCATGAACCCATGTCCCCTGCATCAGCAGGCGGACTCAACCACTGCGCCACCAGGGAAGCCCCCCAACACAGACTTTTATATCTACATTTATTGATGAAGAAATAATTGTCTTTCTACAGGAACATGTAAAAATCAGATATGCACTAAATTTTAACTATGCCACAAAACTTCACTTTTTAAAGAACCATGTTTTAATATAGTTTTATAATATTTTCAGGCAATGTCTCACCAATTTATGAGTTCAGAAAATCCTAAGATACTTAATTACAGAATTCTTAGTTTTAAAGAGCAAAAGTGAATTAACTTTTAGAAGGCAGTATAAAGCCTGGGCTGGAAATCCCCGATCTAGGTTCACAGAGAGGATTTTTCTCCAGATACTTACACTCTTTCCCCTCCTTTGTTCCCAGAGGCTAGTTCTGACACTGTTGCAGTGATCTAGGAGAGAGGCTGATTTGAAAGACAGTGGGAATGAGAATCAAACAGTTCTGCTTCCATTTTCCAAGATTCTTTTAAGTTGGTTCCTTTTATATATCCTCTGCTCTAGTTCAAATCCTAATCATCCTTTAGCTGGTATATTGTGGCTGATATATTGCTATCAGTTTTTTAATTAAAAAACTTAAACATATTAAGTGACTAAAACAAAAAGAACCACCCTCATATAATACAGAACTTAGTAAACGTAGCAATTTTCTGCTACTCCCACCCAACCCCAAAACTTCATTCCAGCCCTAAAAATTAAAAATCTTAGAAATCACAACAAAGATTATGGAATTAATATTATAAAACTTGTAAAAGCTTAAGTCTGTCCAAAGCAACTCCTACTTTATGTATGGTGAATATAAAATTCCATATATATTTAGAATAATATACCTGAAAAACACAAAAGTGCTTAAAAACTTCTATGTAGTTTCATATCAAACAAGTTCTCACTACAGTTTAGACTATATTAGTGCAAAGTATATTTTCTGCATACAGAAACTCAATTTTTTTTTTTTGATATTTATTTATTTGGCTGCACTGGGTCTTAGTTGTGGCATATGGGATCTAGTTCCCTGACCCGGGATTGAACCTGGGCCCCCTGCACTGGGAGCAGAGTCTTAGCCACTGGACCACCAGGGAAGTCCTAGAAATTCAATTTCTTTAACTGAAACGCAAGATGAAAACTGATAAGAAAATTCTATGACCAGAGTGGTTGGGATCAATATCTGTTTTAACATTAAAAAATAGCCCCACAACCCATTCTGGAAACACTAGGCTGAAATAACACAAGTGCAATAAGCTGATAAAAGTTAACACCACAATAAAATTAGGTTTTAATGAAATTAAGATATTACAGCCAAATGATCGAAAATGTTACACTAACGCATTTTTCCCCTCAAGCAAGTATACAAAACCCAAGAAAAGCTTCCCTTTCTCCAATTTGACATGTAAACAATAAGTGAGTCCCAAATTGGCCTGTAACTAAATGAAATTTCTTTTTGTGGTATCACTTATTACATTAACATATCACAGGAATTTACATAACAGGTTAGAGAACAGAAGTAAGAGACAACAGGTGCTTCAGTACCACCCATATTATCTACTAAGACCACAGTGTGAGCAACAGAGTGTAGGTTCATGGTAGTAGTTCCTTGAATAAAACAACTTAGACAGAATCTTCCACAAACACACGTTTTTGCAGTATCCAAATCTTGGCAAAGATGGAAAGGAATGATATGAGAGCCATATGGAATCCTATTGGAAAAAAATATTTTAAAAATAGTTTTTAATGTGTTACTAGATTCAAAACTTCATGTACTAGATTCAAACTTCAAAACTTCATGAATTACTGGACACTGAAATTATAACAATGGAAAAATAAAATTACTCTTAATTAACTCAATATATTGTTTTATTTTCCTAACTGGTACAAATGGGGAAAATATACTAAGTAACAGCATATGACATATTTTGTAAACCTAAGAGGATCTATACTACTCCATAAAGTATCTTTTAGCACTGCCACTTAATTAGCATAACCCACTGAATACAATGAAAGAGCCATCTGTCCTTTATATAATTATACTGTATGACCAGTGTAACATAACTTAAACGTATGGCTCTGTCATACAATTCTTATAAATGATAATGAGAGAATTACTCATTCTATCTGTGAAGAAACATTTATTTAAATAAATCCATATAGGGGCTTCCCTGGTGGCACAGTGGTTAAGAATCCGCCTGCCAATGCTGGGGACACGGGTTCGAACCCTGGTCTGGGAAGATCCCACATGCCGCCGAGCAACTAAGGCCTGTGTGCCACAACTACTGAGCCTGTGCTCTAGAGCCCGCGAGCCACAACTACTGAAGCCCGCGTGCCTAGAGCCCATGCTCCGCAACGAGAAGCCACCCCAATGAGAAGCCGGCGCACTGCAACGAAGACCCAACGCAGTCAAAAATAAATTAATTTAAAAATCAATCAATCAATCCATATACTCTCATAGGCATCAAATGTTCAAAAGGGAATTTTAAACTGTGTGAAACAAATTTAAAACACATGTTGTTTGGGACATTAGTTTTACTTTAGTAGCCAAGTAAGCAATTTAACCTTGCTTAAATTCATTCACTTAAAATTTGCTTAAAATTTCAATGGCGCCCAATACAATTAAAATCCAAGTAAGTCAAAAAAAAAAATCAAATCAAGTCAAACTCAAAACCCTCATCTACAAGACACTAAGAGACAGTTTCTTGAGGTTGCCTGCCCACCTCCCAGCTCGCTACTCCACCCTAAACACAACCATACCGCCATCACTTTGCGTCTCCCCCACACTGTTCTCTTTGTTGTTTCTCTAGTACCTAGGCTGGCACATAATAGGTGTTCAGATCTTTTTCAACAAATAAATAAAACCTACTATTATAATTTAAACTGGAGTTTAAAACCCTATTAGAAAAGTCTGAAAAGATACACATCAAATCAAAAATAGTGGCCTACTCTTCCTAAGGGATTTGGTATTGGCCTTGTTTGCAATTTTTAATTTTTTCACATGTACGAATTTATTATTTGTGTAAGTAACAATTTTTTTCAGAAGTTACTTACTTGTGTAAGTAACAATGTTTACATTCCAGGCTATTGGTTATAGTCTAAGGAAACAGGAAACAGTTAAAAACTGTACTTTCTATCCAACATAATTTAAGTTACAACATATTTTTCTAATAGACTATAACTTTATGTTTATAACCAGTAGTTAGGACAATTTTTTTAAAAATAAATTTAGTTATTTTTGGCTGCATTGGGTCTTTGTTGCTGCACGAGGGCTTTCTCTAGTTGAGATGAGTGGGGGCTACTCTTTGTTGCAATGCGCGGCCTTCTCATTGCGGTGGCTTCTCTTGGTGTGCGGGCTTCAGTAGCTGTGGCTCGCAGGCTCTAGAGTGCAGGCTCAGTAGTTGTGGCGCACGGCTTCAGCTGCTCCGCGGCACGTGGGATCTTCCCAGACCAGGGATTGAACCCGTGTCCCCTGCATTGGCAGGCGGATTCTTAACCACTGTGCCTCCAGGGAAGTCCCAGTTAGGACAATCTATCAATAGCTAGATAACAGATGCTGTTCTCATGGCTTTGGATCTATATTCTTTTTAAAACAAGGGAGCTCAAAACATGCAAAATTATACTTTAGTAAAGATCAGAGTCAGCCAATCTGTTATGATCTTTTCAAATCATCAGTAACCATTTATAGTATTTCTCATTTGGACGTAATTTTCAAATTTGAATAAGTACAATATATATATTTTTTTCATATGTAAGTCTCAGAGAAAACACAGAACAAGAAACTCGGGAGAAGTACATTTCCAAAAGACACATGTTTCTCACAAATCAGTGGTCTTAACCTGAATCATCAGTATCACTTCTGGAGATTTAAAAAAATACATGACATACAATAGGGGTCCATCTCTGGAGATTCTGAACTAGTTGGTCTGAGGTAGAATCTAGGACCTAGATTACCAGAAAATCTAGATATATATTTCTCATCTATATTATTTAGGAACTCCTCCACAACTAATGATAACAACATTGGTTTTTAATTGCCAGAGAAGCAAATTACTTGTATTTATACATCCAGTAAGTATTTATTGGGACCTATTATGAACAAGACACTGTTCTAGGTACTTACATGTATTGTCATTTAATAGGTAATTCTCAAAACCTAGTTAAGAGTCAATGCCTTAAACCAGTGTTTCTCAAAGTGTGGTCCCCCGAGCAGCAGCGTCAACATTCCCTTGGAACTTGTTATAGATGCAGTTTCATCCCCACTCCAAATTTACTGAGTAAGAATCTCTGAGGGTGGGGACCAGCAATCTGCTTTAGTAAGTACTGTTACAATAAGCATGATTGTGATGCACTCTCAACTTCTGAGGATCACTGCCTTAAAACAATGAGCCCTTAGTTACTTTTAGAGCCTTTGTATTCAAAGTGTAGTTCATGGACTAGCAGCCTCGCCTGGAATGTAGGCAATCCAAAAATGGGCAGAAGACCTAAATAGACATTTCTCCAAAGAAGATATACAGATTGCCAACAAACACATGAAAGAATGCTCAACATCATTAATCATTAGAGAAATGCAAATCAAAACTACAATGCGATATCATCTCACACCAGTCAGAATGGCCATCATCAAAAAATCTAGAAACAATAAATGCTGGAGAAGGTGTGGAGAAAAGGGAACTCTCTTGCACTGCTGGTGGGAATGTAAACTGATACAGCCACTATGGAGAACAGTATGGAGGTTCCTTAAAAAACTACAAATAGAACTACCATACGACCCAGCAATCCCACTACTGGGCATATACCCTGAGAAAACCATAATTCAAAAAGAGTCATGTACCAAAATGTTCACTGCAGCTCTATTTACAATAGCCAGGACATGGAAGCAACCTAAGTGTCCACCGACAGATGAATGGATAAAGAAGATGTGGCACATATACAATGGAATATTATTCAGCCATAAAAAGAAACGAAATTGAGTTATTTGTAGTGAGGTGGATAGACCTAGAGTCTGTCATACAGAGTGGAGTCAGTCAGAAGGAGAAAAACAAATACCGCATGCTAACACGTATATATGGAATCTAAGAAAAAAAATGTCATGAAGAACCTAGGGGCAAGACGGGAATAAAGACACAGACCTACTAGAGCATGGACTTGAGGATATGGGGAGGGGGAAGGGTAAGCTGGGACGAAGTGAGAGAGTGGCATGGACATATATACACTACCAAATGTAAAACAGATAGCTAGTGGGAAGCAGCCGCATAGCACAGGGAGATCAGCTTGGTGCTTTGTGACCACCTAGAGGGGTGGGATGGGAGGGTGGGAGGGAAGATAGGGAAGAGGGAAGAGATATGGCAAGAGGGAAGAGATATGGGAACATATGTATAACTGATTCACTTTGTTATAAAGCAGAAACTAACACACCACTGTAAAGCAATTATACTCCAATAAAGATGTTAAAAATAAAAATAAATTTCAAAAAAAAAGCAGATCTCTACTACAGACCTCTAAAACAGAATCTGCTAAACAAGACTCCCAGGTGATGTGAATGCACTTAAAGTTTGAGAAGCAAGCTGCGGTTCTTAATCTTAGCTGGCCATGCATTAGAATACCTGGGGAGTTAGAAAAATACTGGGTCCTACTCCCATTCTTTTTTTTCTTTTTCAAATTTATTTATATTTTATTTATTTATTTTTGGTTGAGTTGGGTCTTCGTTGCTGCACATGGGCTTTCTCTAGTTGTGGTGAGCGGGGGCTACTCTTCATGGCGGTGCGCGGGCTTCTCTTGTTGCAGAGCACAGGCTCTAGGGTGCCCGGGCTTCAGTAGTTGCAGCACGCGGGCTCAGTAGTTGTGGCTCCCGGGCTCTAGAGTGCAGGCTCAGTAGTTGTGGTACACAGGCTTAGTTGCATGTGGGACCTTCCCGGAGCAGGGATCTAACCCGTGTCCCCTGCATTGGCAGGCGGATTCTTAACCACTGCGCCACCAGGGAAGTCCCCTCCCAAACATTCTGATTTAATAAGTCTGGGGTGGGGACTAACCATCAGAATTTTTTGAAGCTCCTCAGGTGATTCTAAATGTGAAGTAAAATTTGAGAACCACTGCTTTAGGATATGAGCTCTTAAGCTAGGGATGGTGAAGAGGAAAGACTGGCTTGGGTTTCAGTGGGGTCTATGAGCATTATAAAGTTGTACGCAAAAGTCTGTGTTTATTCATGTGTGCATTTTTCTAGGCCCATAACTTCTGTCATTTTTCTTTTTTTAAGAGTCTCTCCCCACTAAAAAAAAGTTAAGAATCTCTTCTTCAAAATATGGTGTTCCTACCATTTTATAAGCACTCAATAGTAATTTGGTTCACATCTTAACTTCCACTCCTATATGAAAGCCTGAATAAAATGAATAACTGGAGTTTGGTGTCTCACGACCAACTGCAGTTAGTGTTCAAAGACAAGGGAAGAGAACCAGGAGCTACTGAGTCCTCCTATATGCCAAATGCTTTGCCATTACATTAGATCATTTATCTTCACAACTCTGTAAAGTGGGTATTATTGTTCCTGCTCCACAGATGAGATTCAATCAAAGAGGTTAAATAACTTGCTAAAGCCACACTAAGGGGTGAAGCCAGAAATCACACCTAAGCCTGACTCCAAAGACCACACTTTACCACTATGTCAGATTGGAGTTCTCAAACTTTTAGACTGTATCAGAGATACCTGGAGGACTTGTTAAAACACAGAGAGCCGGACCCCACCCTCAGAATTTCTGATTCAGCCAGTGTGAGGTGAAGCTCAAGAACTTGCACCTCTAACAAATTCCTAGGTGATGCTGATGCTGCTGGTCAGGGAACCAGACTCTGAGAAACAATGTCATTCATTGATTTATTCACTCACTCACTCATTCTTCATTCATTCATTCCCTAACATATTGCAGGTATGGGGGATAGATATCACATTTTAGACCCAAGGGAAATAGTGGAGAATAAGGCAAAGTCCATGCCCTCATGGATCTTACATTCTAGTGAGAATATCTGACAGAAAACGAACAAATGTTAAAAAATATGTATCATTCCAGGTAATAAATCCTATGACAAAAAAATCAAGCAATGTAAGGGGGTGGGGGATAACACTTTAGATAGAGTAGTCAGGAAAGACCTTTCTGGGGTGCCACTTGTGCAGAGAACTGAAGTGAGAAAGTAAGCTATGAGACTTTCTGGAGGAAAAGCATTCTAAGCAGAGGTAAGGAACAGCAAGACGGCCACTGGAGCAAAGCGTCATTGTGCACAGAGTCATAAGCTATGTTAAAGACTTTGTTACTCTGAGGATGATGAGAATACCAGGATGCTATCAAAGGCTTACCTATTATATAGTACGGTTCGCGCAGAAGATTCCAATAAAGTTAATGGCATTTGCAGCTTTATAACTGGAAGGACTTCTGGTTGTTCAAAAATATTTCCAAAAAGATCCAAGTACTCAAGAGATAAATTTTTAAATTCACTAGGCAAAAACGGAAGCTTATTTCGAGCCGCTGACAAAAAACGCAGGTTTGTCAGTTGTCCCATCTTGAAAGGAAGTCGAATCAATTCATTATCATCAAGTTTTAAATCTGTAAGTTCTTGGAGCTGGCAAAACTGCACAGGGAGTGCCTTAATTTTGTTCTTGCTGAGATCCAAACTCCGAAGTGACTTCTGGAGTGTAGACTGACACAAGGCTACACTAAATGACTCCAAGTGATTATCATTCAGGTTAAGTTCTTGAAGGTGGATGAGGTCTCCAATTGTAGCTGGAAGCTTTTTTATATGGTTGTGACTCAAGTCTAATTTTCTAAGGTTTTTTAAGGAAAGCATACGTATATCAACCCGGGCAAGCCCACAATAAGAAGTCTGAAGATGTTCCAGAGAATAGGGGAAGTTCTTGCTTAGAGGATAGTCCTTTTTGGATGTGATAACCATTTTAGTTTTAAATTTTTCAAATTCTGAAGTCTTCATTGGTGTGAAGGTTAAAAGTGGTGCCTCAACATCACAGCCTCTGTGAGCCAGTCTCACAGCTGAAAGGAAACCCTTTAGACTGCTGGAATTGGCCTGAATACATAAAAATAAGTTGTACAATTATAAATTCCATTTTAGATAATGCATCCATGCTAATCTATCCTAAACAAAGTCTGTAAAGTTATATATGCAAATCATGCAATCATTTATTGAAAATGGCTGTACAAATTTTTTTAGTATTCTATTTTCACTAAATTTCAATACAGATACAAAAAATTTTAAACGTTTTTGGAAAAATTATATTGAGAGACATACGCTAAATAAAACTGTTCACAGGGGGAGCCATAAGAGTATAAAATAAAACAGGAAAGCATGAAAAGATTCCACTTAAGATTTGGGTTTAAGATGAACTGACCCAACGACTATAATCCAAAAAAAACACACAAAAAAAGTTACTTAAACTTAGTAACCAAAGTCAAAAAAAAAGAAAAGATGAACTGACCCAAATCTCCAGTGCCTCTGAGATAGAATAAGGTAGTGCGGTGCACTGCAAAACACCTAGGGGGGCGGGTTATTCACAAACACTAGGAATTGTGAAAAGCAACGGCCCTGTCAAAAGCAAGGCCAGGGTTTCCCTGGTGGCGCAGTGGTTGGGGGTCCGCCTACCGATGCAGGGGACGCGGGTTCGTGCCCCAGTCCAGGAGGATCCCGCATGCCGTGGAGCGGCTGGGACCGTGAGCCATGGCCGCTGGGCCTGCGCATCCCGAGCCTGTGCTCCACAGCGGGAGAGGCCACAACAGTGAGAGGCCCGCGTACCGCAAAAAAAAAAAAGCAAGGCCAAATAGCACTCAATGCCAAAAGTACTAGAAAACATCAAAAGCAAGAGACTGCTTCCAGCTGGACATAGAAATCACTAATAAAGTGGTATGTGAACTAAGTCATCAATAAAAACAACTAATACTTGCAGGATACTTTAGAAGTTTCATAAAGTTTATACGTGAAGGACTAGTGAACTTTCAGCAAGTTTGGGAAACTAAGTATATGATCCTATTTGGTTGGAACGTAGGAGCTTTGTAGAGCAGTAAAAGAGAAGAAATATAGTACGGGGATAGATTACAGATGAGCTTGATGCCAAGGTAAGGAGGATAGAATGATCAGGCTGTGGGAAATCACTGAAGAATTTTGAGTTGAGAATTATATGACAAGAGCTATTTTGGCAGCAGTATACACAGTCAAGTGGAGTGAGGAAAGTCTGGTGACCTGGGTGAAGTAGTCCAGCCAGTAGGTCCAGAGTGGTCATCAGTGTCGAGTTCTACAGAGCTCAAAAAGGATAAGAAATAATGGCAATGTGATTTGGCAAATAGGAGGGAGATCACTGATCTCTGAGGCAGTGTTTTGTGAGTAACCAGTGAAAGCAGAGGTCAAAAGAGATAGCAAGAAAGTGGAGCCAATAGATTTAGCCTTGATTTTCCAGAAATTTGTCTATTCTACTTTTTTAATTGGTAAGACCTCTCAGCTTGTTTTTAGGTAGAAGGAGTTAGTGGAAAGATAGGCTGAATATAAGAGAAAATGAAAAACCACAAGAACAGGAGGAGGTAGGACAAAACACCTCCATTCAATACAAATACCTTAAACAGTTATTAAACTTTTAATGTTTACAAAGCACCTGCCTTGGGGTTAAGGATACCACAAGGTTGAACAAATCACTGCTCCTACCCTCTGGGAAGGGGGAAAAGGAAAAAGTGAGGTAAGGCAAAGACGAAAAGAGTTTTTTATTCTAATGGTTTATGTATTTTAAAAAGTGATTATAGTAAGTAAAATACCCCCTGAAGTGTTTCTAATTGTATTTCATTCTTTTTTTTTAACACCAAATTTAGATTCATCACCTGTGATTCAGCTGGCAAAACGCAGACCTGTGCCACCTGCCTTATAGAGTTCTGTCTAAGAACACCCTGAGGCTCCATCTTGGGCACAGAAGCAAACCCAGTTTTCCTTCCCATCCTGGGCAACTTTTCTGAGACTGACTCTGCCGTTTTAGAGGCCATACATGCATGCCAGGGAAACTGCCGTCACTTCTTCAAACATACCAGCAAGTGACTGTCTCTGTTCAGCTATGTGGGTATCAGGATCCTAAAAGAGCCTCTATTCTCTTTACAGTCAACCAATCTAAGCATTAACGTTTTTAATACCATACCTTACTTAGACAGATATCCACGGGAGGCTCCTTTAACCGAACAGTGGCTTTCCCCTCATCCACAAATTTGGTGAAGAACTGCTCAATGTTCTCCTTTAGCTGCTTAAAACCAATGGGAAAAAAGGACAAAACCAGGTACTGTTATTCAATATTTATTACAACTGGAATGTGCCAGTCACTTTGCCAGGTTTGGTTTGGCCTTTAGTTCTTAAGTCTGGGTGTTCTGTGGTTTTAAGATTTAAAGGTTTTTGTTTGGGTGGTTTTTGGGGTATTTACACTCCTTATCTAGCATCTGGTAAGATATAATTGTTCTGGGCCTTCCTTGGTGGTGCAGTGGTTAAGAATCCGCCTGCCAATGCAGGGGACACGGGTTTGAGCCCTGGTCCTGGAAGATCCCACATGCCGTAGAGCAACTAAGCCCGTGCGCCACAACTACTGAGCCTGCGCTCTAGAGCCCGTGAGCCACAGCTACTGAAGCCCATGCACCTAAAGCCCGTGCTCCGCAACAAGAGAAGCCACCGCAATGAGAAGCCTGCACACTGCAACGAAGACCCGATGCAGCCACAAAAAAAGACATAATTGTTCTACCTGTCCAGTAACTCTTTCTTCTTCGAAAACAGAAACCCCTGTGTTTGAGGAGAATGTTTCTTTTCTCCCATTGCCAATAGCAGCTACTTGCCTTCTTAACTTCAGCCCATTAGTCTGGGGTGGGCATGCCTCCCACAAGATATAAACTCAGTGAAAGCAGGAATCTTGTCTCCTTTGTTCACCTTTATTTCCCTGGAGCCAGAAAAGTGACTGACACATAACAGCTGCTCAAAAATTTTTAATGACTAATGTTGCTTCTGCTTCAGACTTCAATGCAGCAACTATTTATTGAGAAGCCACTATGTACCAGGTACTATGACAGGGGGCTTGGGACAACAGTGGTAAGTAAGACCAGCATGGTAATTACACTAATCAAGTTGGCGATCTCATAAGAGACAGTTATTAAACAAGTAATTACAAGCATAACAAATATTAAAAGAAGGGAAGTACAGGCTGCTGTAAGACCTTATTAGCGAAGGGGTATGAAAGTGACCTTAAAGGTAAGAATGAAGGATTAAGAGATGTTAGGCAACTGAAGATACTGGGGGAAGACACAGCAGGTAGCATACCAAGAAGATGGAACAATGTGTTCAAAGCCTTCAAGGTAAGAGAGCTTGGTAGCTGTGAGGAGCTGAAAGATGTTCAGTGCACCTGAAAGATCCAGTGAAAAGAGGCAGGTGAGCCTAGAGAGGTAAACAGAGATTAGATGGTGAAAGATTTTGTAAACCATATTAAGAATTTTGGATTTTATCCTAGGAACAGTGATATCCACTGACTGACTTTAAGATAGGAACATGATTAGGTCTACATTTGGAAAAGCTTCCTTTAACTACAGTGTAAGAATGAACTTTGGGACGGGGAGAATGGGATGGAAAAAGACAACGGTAGAAGTAGGAAGATCCTTTAAGAAACTAGCGAGGCAAGGGACAATGGTGATTTAGATTACAGCTGGGATGGAAGGAGGTATGAAAATATGAAAGCTACCTAGGAAGTAGAATTGAAAGAATTCAATAATATATTGGATGTGGGGAGGGAAAGGCTTTAAGGTGTCTGGATGGGGCAGAATACTACTTAAAGGGTTGCAGAAGACTGTCGGAAAAGCAGGGTTAGGGATGGCAAGGAAAATTAATCTGGGGATATTTTAAGTTTGAAATACTGCTACACATCCAAGTGAAGATTTCCAGTAGGTAGCTGGCTCAAGTTGGAAGTTAACGGAGAGGACTAGCTAAAGAACATATTTGGAAATCACAGTCAAATGGATGACAGCTGAAGTCAGGACAGAAGGGTAGAGGGTTGTAAGAAAGAGCCCCGAGATACTTCCATACTGAGCACTAATACCTACTCTTCAAGGCCCAGGACAAAACCACCTTAATTCAACCAATAAATGTTTACTTGACACCTACTATGTCCCAAGCCCTGTGGCACCACCTCTTCTACAAAACTTTCTCAAGACCTTTAATCAGAATTGATCTCATTTTTGATATTATACTACTCTGCTTCTACCTTTATTACAGCACTTATCATAGCCCACCTTTATAAGTGGTGGTTTCTGTTTCTCCCTTTCTGGTCTTGGAAAAACAGTGACTAAATCAGGTTTATTTCCCACAGTATCTAGCACTGCACCCTGCACACAGTAAGTCTTCAACTAGCAGTTTACAATAAAATTTTGGTTAGGTCAGCTACTGACTATTAGTGCAATAAACGTTTTAAAGGAGAGATCATAACAGACTCTGAAAATAGGCAGTACCTAAGCTGGGCATGAAAAGATAGGTTTTAGGGAAGACAACAGGGAGAAAAGGGAGACCCAATTCTGGTTATGAGTTTGCTTCTGTCACCTAACAGTTTTCTAACTTTTAAAATTTGGGTGATTTCTAAAGTCCTTTTAATTCGAAAAATTATACGAATTGATTCCATGGAAAGGGGGGAATTATTTAGACTTTCAACTACTCACATCAAACATTTATGTGGCTCTGAATGAAACAGCAATAACTCCTTTCCTCAACTATGAGTATTCACTGAGGAGTAAAACACTGTAAGGGAAATAATCTCAGAAATTGTATAAAGTCCAGTCAAGAGTCAGATGCAATGGTGGGTGATGAATTGTCCCCTCAATTTTATTATAGTAGGCACAAAACTATTCCAGTCATTTTCACAAAATAACGTGCTTGGTAATCAACGTAAAAGGATTTTATAAAACTTGCACTTTAAAAATTCTATTTCAAAAAATTCCACTTCAACTTCCAACTTCTTCTGGAGGGTTTACTACTGCTAGGTAGATACGAAAAAGTCTTGGACCTAACAAATCAAGACTTAGGAAATCAAACATTTGAGGAGAAATAAAAGAGAGAGAGATGCAGTAACCAGTAACTTTAATAAAAATATCAAGATGCAACCCAAGCATTACTGCTTTACTACTGTACTAATCTGGCCTAATGACCTTAGAAACACCCTACAAAGCCTTAAAACAAACAAAACAAACCAACAAACAGACAAAACTAGCAAAAAGCCTGTGGAGAAACAGAATCTACTGAACCAAAGAGTAGTCATTTTACAGTTCCCCCAAACTGGACTGATGCTTCGTTTATAGTTTAATCCGGCAGGCCGAAATTTCCAAGGCTTTAAAGGGGCGGGGCTGCTATCTGCAACTAAACAGCAAGGCTGTCAATACAAAGTCGCAGAAATGGGCAAGAAAAATAAGACGTGCACTCTCAAAATCGTTCCTCCTCGGGGTCCGTAGGGAGACGCCGGGGTCCGGGTGGTCATGGGGTTCGGGGCCGGGCGCTCAGGAACCCCTAAGACGGAGTCCAGCCTCGGGAACAGTCGGGCGCTTAGGGCAAGAGCGCCCGGCTGCCACCCCTGACCTGCCTGCTTCACGCACCTCATAGCGGGTCCCGAGCTTGTCCTTCAGAGTGGAAATGAACAGGCAGGCGTGGTGCCGGCCGCCCCGCTCGCCCCCCGCTCGGGGCCGCGGCTCAGTCCTGGGCGCCTGCTGACAGAGGCTCAACACCGCGCGGACGCCCTTGCCCCTGTTCCTCAGTCCCAAGGCCGGCAAGTGCCGACTGATCACCTCCACCTCGCAGTGCAACTTCATCTCGCTGTAGCTCCAGCAACCAGCTGCCACCTCTCGGCTTTGAAACTTCCCCCTTCCCGCCGCGCCGCGCTGCGCCGCGCCGCCGCCGGGGTCCTAGAGCACGCGGCTGTTCGGGGATCTGCCTGCCTGCTCGTGGTGCCGACGTCTCCGGTTTCTTTGTACAGCGGCTCCACGAGTCCTGCGGGAACGGGCGGCGTCCCCTCTCCCTTGCAGGGTCAAGTCCGCACTGTGGCTGCGGCCCGCGGAGGGCGGACACCTACCACCTGAGGACGCGGCGCGCCTCTCCCGAAACCGGCGATCGGCGGGGGCGCCACGTCCTTTCCCGGGAGCGCGCGCTGACGGACGCAGCTCTTATAGTTTGGGGCCGAGTCCTAGTTTCCGCTGTTGACCGTTAATGCGCTGCACGCACACGTGGGGTCCTTGAGTTTCCTAAGGAAAGGCATCAGCTCCTCTGTTACCGGGGAAGCCTTTTTGCCTACAAACTTTCGGCCCTTTGCGAGTTGCCTAGTGCCAGTTGGGGCGCGACATTTCCCGGCGCTGATGGGCTGGTGTTTTGTTTTGTTTTTGGTGCTCCGGAGGCTACACCTGCTACGTCAGAAGGGAACTTGATATGACAGTATTTGACTTGGCCATTCCTGTTGAACAAATTCCCACTTTGCAACCGCTAGTGGGTTGGATGGAGTGGCTGGCATCTAAGGCTTGGAAAGACCGTCCAGACCCCAGATGCATACCCTTCGGACTCCTTATTCCATTTATTAAAGAAGGGCCAGGCCCTGGGTGGGGCGAGGGAGGCGCTCACACTTAGGGTCGTAGTAGTCTCGCCCACTTAAATTTTGCGCGCTCGCCTCTCGCTGGTCCCAGATTTGTATTAAATATTCCATTTTGTCTAAGATGTACTTTCGCAAGTGTGAAATGGCGTCCAAAAATACTTTTCAACCGTGACAATATAATGATTTATTCTTGAATGAGCGTCTCTGTGTACAACAGTTTGAACCTAGAGGGTTATCCGTTAATTATCTTCTGAAAAACAAAGTTGGTTCATGAAAAGTGGTGATAAGGTAATAAAAAATTACTTTTTTTCCTATTTAGTGTTCTTGCTTGTAGAGCATGAAAGCACTACTCAGCATTTACCAACAGTTAATCTTATGGCTAGAGAGAAAAAGGATTAAACTAAAACGACACCCTAGAATTTTCAAAGAAATTGGACTTTATAGGAATTACCTATTTTTTGTTCGAGTGGGTAATAACATAGATGAAAAAATAAAACACCTGTGTAAACAAGTATGTTAAAATATACCTCCGAACCTGTAGAAAAAGTTGGGAGCTGGGAACATTTTAAATGTTGGACAAACTGTTGTAATTTTATTTTATTTATTTTTTGGCCATGCTGCATGGCTTGTGGGAGTTCCCCGACCAGGGATCAAACCCCTGCCCCTGGCAGTGAGAGCACCTGAGTCCTAACCACTGGATCTCCAGGGAATTCCCTAAAATTACTTTTCATTTATTTTGTTTCTCCAGGTTTCTGTGCATACCAGGCATTCAACAGATAATTGAATATCTCTGACTTCCTGAATTTGTGCCCACAGTAAACTTTACTCAGGTTTGTAGCTCAGCTGGGTTCAAGCTAGTAAAATCGAATGTCATCATGTTCTTAAAGAGAGAGGTCACAATCTATGGACAGTGTAGACTTGTCTGCCCTAGCACGTTGGGACCAGATCTTGGAGCTGGTTTTTTTAATGGTAAATTTCATCTAGACTAAATAAAGCTGGGGCTTCCCTGGTGGTGCAGTGGTTTAGAATCCGCCTGACCATGCAGGGGACACGGGATTCGAACCCTGGTCAGGGAAGATCTCACATGCCGAGGAGCTGCTGAGCCCGTGTGCCACAAATACTGAACCTGTGCTCTAGAGCTTGCACTCCACAACTACTGAAGCCCGCACACCTAGAGCCCATGCTCTGCAACAAGAGAAGCCACCACAATGAGAAGCCTGCGCACCGCAACTGGAGAAAGCCCGCGCACAGCGACAAAGACCCAATGCAGACATAAATAAATAAATTAAATTTTTAAAAAAACTAAATAAAGCTATATAGTTAACAAATATACACCTAAGAATTAGACTTTTATAGTGCTGCTTTTGATAGGGTTAGAGTAGGATAATTAGTTAGGTTAGAAATCTCACCAGGGGATTAAAGACAGAAAGGAAATTTTAACGGAGTTTGGGAGACTGTTGTAAGCTAATGACCACTCAAGAAAAGAATCCAGTTATCTAGCAACAATCTACTCTTAACTTGAAGGAAGACCAGATGCATCCAAGTGCCAGGCACACTCAAGCCACAAACCCTGATAGTTAAAACACAAGACGATAGATATGGAGTCTGAATCTTGTAACATAAAGTCAGGGAGTTAGTGGTCCTTAAAGGGTTGCATTTCTGCATGTAGCCAAGACAGGAATATAGGTGAAAGGGGAAAGAAACTAGGTGAAAGGGGACATTATACCAAAACCTGAGATGAATGACCATATTTTAGTATACATTACCACCGTTTTGCTAATATATATTTGACTTAAATAGTTCCATGACCATCCCAATTAGACCATATAGGGTCAAAGGAGGAACTTACGATGTAAGCCTTTGAAACCTCTAGGGGGCTCCGAGGAGCTCCAGTTCTTTCTGTCTCATGGAAGAAAGAATTCAGAGAGGGGCAAAGTGATAGATAAGTGATTTATTAGAATAGGATGCTTGTGAGGCTTATAAGCAGGAGGGAGAGAGAGTGCTGCACCCTGAGAACTTAGCGGGCTATGGTTTTATAATCAAAGGAAGTGTTGGGCTTGGGGAAGACCACCATCTTCCTCATTCCTGAGTAGAGGTCACACTTTCATCATCAGTTCCTCCTCCATGTCGGCTGGGGGACTTTTCTTGTCCCTACATGGTCAAGCCAGGACTGTCATGGCACAATGGAAATAAGCAAAAAGGCAGTAACATATGCTAAAAATGGTTAAATCATTTCAGGTTTCAATATAACGTCACCCTTTCTTTCTTTCTTTATTATTTTTTTTGTGGTACGTGGGCCTCTCGCTGTTGTGGCGTCTCCCGTTGCGGAGCACATGCTCCGGACGCGCAGGCTCAGCGGCCATGGCTCACGGGCCCAGCTGCTCCGCGGCATGTGGAATCTTCCCGGACCGGGGCACGAACCCGCGTCCCCTGCACCCACAGGCAGACTCCCAGCCACTGCGCCATCAGGGAAGCCCATATATTTTTGTTTTTAATGTGCCCAGAGGAGCATGTCCTAGGAATCAATAACTTACTGAGCTCACTGGACAGGATGTGGGTCTCATACCACCATTGTTTTATTGTTTTGGGGCATGTCTCATGCTCCTGTTGCATGGTTTTATTGCTAAGCAAGACTGCTTGGTTTTGTGGTTAAGCAAACCTGCTTTCTTGAGTAATCATTAACTTACAGGGGTCTCTGATACTTTTTTATCTACTTACAATCCCTTAGTGGGATTAACTATTTAATTACCTACTTTGTTCCTTTACTCTGTCCCTATCACCTTGACATCTACCAAAAAATGAGGAAGAAGGTGGTCTTCTCCCCTCCCCAGGTTTTGTTTGATTATAAAAATATAGCCCTCTTTGTTCTTGGGGCTGCCTTGCCTGCCTGTTTGTATCTCTCACAAGCGACCTATGTATGCTAATAAACTCACTCTTCACCTGCCACTTTGCCTTTTCTGCAAAGAGACAAAAGAACCTGAGCTTCAGTAAGTCCTATACTAGGTGAGTGGTTTCAATTAAGACAGTGGGTTCGAGGTCCCTCCTAAAGTCAGGGATCGTGGGTTCAAGTCCCATCTGAGATGGAGCGTGGTTTCCCTTTTCCCTGTTGACACTCTTTGATCATGTTTTATAGGTTGTGTTTCCACTATGATTTCCTAATTAATACCCAACTGCCCCTTCTTAGTATTGCCATGTCAGTTCAGAACTGCATTACTTCCCTCCAGAATTATTTCTTTTTTTAAAAAAGAGAAAAATACTTTATTATTAATCAGAGAATAGTATATTAAAATGAGATAACATATTTACTTATAGATCTGCAAAGATCTATAAGTTAAACAAACATTTAAAACAAAAATTTATACTGTTAAAACAAACATTTATACTCATTGTTGGTAAGGAATAAACATTCTCACATACCTTTAAGGCATCTGCCAATTGTCAGAATTATTTCTAAACCCACCAGGTCTTCTTACTTCAGTACACTTATTCATTCATTTAATATTTATGGTGTTCTTGCTGTATGCCAGCACCTGTGCTAGATGTTTAAAAGGCAAAGGTGCTCTCCCTCCTCCACCGCTGCCGCCTCCTTCTTCTGCCACTCCTGGTGCTGCTTGTGTGCTCTTTTGATGTGGACCTGACACCTCTTTAGTGAATCGGCAGCTGAGGAGAATCTGGCACTCGCCATGGCTGATGAAAAGCCCAAGGAAGGAGTCAAGACTGACAACAATGATCATATTAATTTGAAGGTGGCGGGGCAGGACCGTTCTGTGGTGCAGTTTAAGATTAAGAGTCATACACCACTTAGTAAACTATTGAAAGCCTATTGTGAACGACAGGGTATGTCAATGAGGCAGATCAGATTCCAATTTGATGGGCAGCCAATCAATGAAACAGACACACCTGCACAGTTGGAAATGGAGGCTGAAGATACAATTGGTGTGTTCCAGCAGCTGACAGGAGGTGTCTGCTAAAAAGGGAACCTGCTACTTTACTCCAGAATTCTGTTCCTCCAGACCAAGAAGACATTCTCAATTAGAAAACCGCAATTTGGTTCCACCACATCCTGACTACTACAGTATAGTTTTCTCTATTCTTTCATTTTCCCCTTCCCCCTTCCTTTATTGTAAATAAAGTAACTGGTGTACGTGCACAAGCATAGTGCATTTTTTTTTTTAAGTAAATGGCCAATGGTATGTTTTGTTTTTGTTTTCTTTCTGCGGTACGCGGGCTTCTCACTGTTGTGGCCTCTCCTGTTGCGGAGCACAGGCTCCGGACGCGCAGGCTCAGCGGCCATGGCTCACGGGCCCAGCCGCTCCACGGCATGTGGGATCTTCCCGGACTGGGGCATGAACCCGTGTCCCCTGCATCGGCAGGCGGACTCTCAACCATTGCGCCACCAGGGAAGCCCGCGAAGCCCGCCAATGGTATGTTTTGACCGACATCTAATGGAGATGGGTTGGGGAAAAATACTGGTTCTATGAAAATACCCCCTTTTCTCCATTAGTGGCATGCTCATTCAATTCTTGCCTTTATATTTCAGTAAGTTATTTTGCTCTCACTGTTTAACAAAAAAAGAACAACATAAAAATCCTTGCATACCTTGTTCGATGGGAGAATTTTAATGCTTTTCATTTATCATTGTAAAACCAAGGACAATTTTATAACTTTTTTGTATGTAGCTGTTACAAGTAGGGCAATGTCTTTAAATTACTCTAAAAGAAATGAATCCTGGACAATTTTCCCTTCAAGTCAAGAGTCTTGTGGTTTAAATAAACTTCTTGTTCAAAAAAAAAAAAAAGGCAAAGATGAGTTTACATTGTTTAGAAGAGACAAATAAACCAATAATTATACTATAATGGGAGAAATGTTAGATGAGAACGTTAGATGAGTATAAAGCAGCCAGATGATGAAAACAATTTTTTTTGCTAAACTAAGTCTTTTTAACATTATCCTGAAAATTCTGGAACACGATTGAAAACGTTCAAGCAGGGGATAAAATTTAGACCTGTTTAAGAAAGGCTACTGTGGTCAGTGAAGGGATTAATTTGCAGTTAAAGCAAGCCTAGAGGCAGCAATACCAGTTACGAGGCTAATACAATAATCCACCATTCACACTGTTGCCAAATTAAATTTTCAAAGGTGTCTCTCATCACAGAATCCTAAAATGTTGAGCTGAAACATAATTTACAGGTATTCTAATTCAGTTCTCTCATTTTATAAGAGGGGAATGGAAGCTGAAAAGAGTAAAGGGATTTGCCTGTGACCTCATAGATAGTCATTGTTCGAACAAATAATACTGGAACTTAAGTCTCATATGTTGTGCTTAATTCTTCCCAAAAATCTTCATGGATTTCCACTCCACAATTTAATTAAATACAGTTACCCAAAGCCTTGTCTCTTTTCCCCTCAGAATCCAGGTCCTATTACCTAGATGGACAAATCTCCCCAGAGGAGTCTCTATGGTTTTCAGTTCCCTCTTCGTTCCTGATCTTTGGGATTCCCTGGAGCTCAACTCTGCATTTTATTTATTTATTTTTAGTTAAAAGGAAGCTTTTATTAACAGGAAAGTTTTTCTTAATTCATATAAGATCCATCTTTAATATTAAATAGGATAATATACTCCATAGTCCGAGTCTAATTCTAACCCATGAACACTTTATTCCAGTTTAGTCCTCTCAGATGCTTGCTATGTTATTTATATTTTAACAGGTGAAAGCCATTAACTACTAGCTACTTCACTAAAAGTAACTACATTGGAAAATGAAAATTTATAGAATTTTGTCATTAGATCAGAGTAAAAAAATCAAACAGGATAAAATTTTGTTTAGAAATCTTTATCATTAGGGTATTCTTACACTTTTCAGAACAAGTATAATTTTCAGAAATTATACAAGGCAACTTATTAAATATCAATATTTAGCAATGTTTTGTTTAGTTGAAATGTTATTTTAATTGTAAAAACCATCTCCGGTTACAAAAAAAATCAAAAATCTTATTGGCTTTAACTTGCTTTTACAAACGTCCTAAGAAGTCTCAAGCTAAACAATATTTTAAGTCGAAAAACAATAATTTTCAAATAGTTTGTTATACTATTTTTGTGGTTTATGTACATATATTAACTGGTTTCTTTTATAGGAAACCTGACTAGAAGTTTATCACTTTAAGTACTGTGAAATAAAGGCAAGAGCTCATCACCTTTTAACAAAAATACTCTGTATGCAACAATTCCCAGTATCAAAAATATTCTTATTTATTTAGTGGTGGATAATTAATTGCCTGCTACAAAATACAAAACAAAATACATTTACTGGATTAGATTTCACATTGCAGCTGCCCTCTGGCATCCAAAGCAAGGGTTTCCATAAATAAAAGCTGCAAAGCAATTCACCTACTGGTTAGTTTAGGTCAATGATTTTTTTCACCCTATTATTCTTTTTTCTTCTCCACGGCCCCCATCCCCTGCAGGGACACGGTATTATTAAAAACATTAAGTCCCTGGAATTTATGCATCAGAGCAAGACATCATTTGAGTAATTTCAAATGATGTACAGCTCTTCATGTAAAAAAAGATGTTTTGTGGTCGTAATTAACTTCAAAAAGTAATTAGATTCAAATAACCTGGCATATCATGCTTTAGCAATTACAGAACCATGATTTTGACACATGGCAATTTATAAGTTAGGCAAATGTGAAATGCTAAAAGATGTGAACAGCTGTTCTTCTGTTTAAGTTTAGAGTGCTGCAAAATTCTGGCAATGACTTTTTTAGTTAACATGACCAGCCCACGATACAGCATACTAAGTCATAAAGTACAAATCCAAGGAAGGTAATACCTTTACTAAGTTACAAAACTTTGGCAAACCAATACAGTACTCTTTAACACAATAAAGTATATTTTTGTTGGCGTCATTTATTACTTTTGTGATAGTTTTTACTCCAAAAATGTTAAGTACCAAATTAAAACATTGTGATTTTTAATGGTGGTTTATAGCAGAGCAAATTATTTTATACAATCAATGTCTTTTTAAAACTATACAGTTTCTCCTTTAAAAGTGAGTTCCCTCATGCAAGTTCTACAAGTTTATTGCAGCAGGGTAGTCGTGGGTATGTAAGAGGTGGCTCTGCTTGGTTCTGGGGTTGGTCCAAAACTAGGTAGAGTTCCAATGCATGAAAAGCTTTAAAATTCTACCTTAAGGAGGTTTAATCAGCCAATATCAATTTTCAAGTGCTTTTCAAAAATTGTTAAATTGTTACATAAATACTGGAATCCTCAAAATCAGGCAGTCATTTCAGACAACACTAATTTCAGCCGATCCCTTTTATTTAGAAACACTGCAGCTCTTGGCTTTGATCAAGTCAAATAGTCTTTCTTCAGCTTATCAAAAAACAAAATTCTACCGAAAATATAGTTGTATTTTTATTTATTTATTTTTTAAAATTAATTTATTTTATTTATTTATTTTTGGTTGCGTTGGGTCTTCGTTGCTGTGCGCGGGCTTTCTCTAGTTGTATTGACCAGCTTCTCATTGCGGTGGCTTCTCTTGTTGCAGAGCACCAGGCTCTAGGCGCACAGGCTTCAGTAGTTGTGGCGCGTGGGCTCAGTAGCTGTGGCTCGCGGGCCCTAGGGCACAGGATCAAGTAGTATGTGGCGCCCAGGCTTAGTTGTTCTGTGGCATGTGGAATCTTCCCGGACTAGGGCTCGAACCCGTGTCTTCTGCATTGGCAGGCGGATTCTCAACCACTGCGCCACCAGGGAAGACCTGTATTTTTTTAAAATAACAAATAAATATACTGTCAGCTTGTAGAGACCTGGGGAACTGGGTGTTGTTTATCAACTTTCATTATGATTTCTTCACAAATGCTGCTGCTGCTGTTGGTGTCCTTATGCTCCCTCTTGCCGAAGCCGTCAATCCCTCAATTTCAGCATTTAATTTATGTATTACCCACTCCATTTGCTTCTCGGCCTTTATTAGCATTTGACGGTATCGTACTTGCCATCAGTCCTTCGAGGTTAACTGCTGAGACTGACTTCTTTCATGGTAATTATGGCTTCTTGAGTCAAAACAGTTTTTTCTGGGTCTTGAGGCAGTGGTTTGTATATGTCTCTCATCTACTGAAACCATATTTGTAGATGAAATATTAGTAGATTTAATTTCCATTGTTTTCTCTACGGGATCCACTACAGAATGTTCTTGCATATATGTTTTGGTTCTTGCTGTAACAATAAGAGATTTCACAATGAAGGCCGTCCCCACTCTGTGCTGAGAAGTCTATGGCTGTGCAGTTTTCCAGAGGGATCTATGTGTCTGTCCAATGCATCGACTCCAAACACACTCGGATTCATAGGGTTTGGGTATTTCTGCATTGCAGCTGTTGTAACAGTTTCCCATGGGTGGTCAAAGACGTGCTCCGACGTCCAGATCTTCATGGTGCCGGCGGCCCGCGCGGTGTCCGGGTGTCGCTAGGGCACAATGAAGCAAAGAAGCCACTCTTGCCCCGCCCCGCCTCTCAGCCGCCAACTCTGCATTTTAAAACATACCATATTTCTTCTAACAAGTTTGGGTGTTCACAGCAAGAGGAATCTTAGGTTATCTTGTCCAAAATAATTGCTATATGATTACTTATTTAATGCCTGTATTTACTGCTAGACTACAAGCTTCCTGGACAGGTTCTGAGTCACTACTGTTACATGCAATATCTAGCATAGTGTTCACATATAGTAGGTACTCAATGCATATTTGTAGAAAGAATGAATGAGTAAATGACTATCTAAATATTCATTCAACAAATGTTTATGAGAGCCTACATTGTACCAGAATAGAGTAAGCTTACCGATGATTATGCATTTGGTTAATATTTCTTGAGTTAGAGTGAGTAGCTAGCCATTTGGGAGAGAGGGAAACTGGATTTCTCCCTTACTCCTGGGGGATGGTGATATAAATTTTAGGTGGATTCAAGATTTAAAATGAAAACCAAAAATGTAACAGTACAACAAGAAAACACAGTAGAACGTGTTTAGAATTTTGACACAAAACCTAAAAGTAGTGACCTAACAATTTGATAAATTTTCATACATAAACTTTAAATCTTTTTGCATGGAAGAATACCTGGAACATAAACATAGAAATAAATAAGAATCTGGTGTTGTAGTGACTAGAATAACTTTGCAACCAACATGAAAAGTCAAAGGGCTAATTTTCTTCCATGTAAATATTTACAAATATACAAACTACAGCCCAGCAGCACATTAGCAAAGTGGGTTGTAGACTGGAAGGAGAAGTTCTCAGATAAAGATACATGGCTGGCTTATAAACATAGCAAAACATGTTCTGCAGCATCGAAATTCAAATTGAAACAACACTTGCCATTTTTAGGCTATCAGAAGGACAAATATAAAAAAGTTTGCTAATTCACACTGTTGGGGGAGTGTGGAAAAACAGATATTTTCTATGGGTATTTGGTTGAATTGTTATGATTTCTATAGATGGCATATTGGTAATCTCTATCAAAAATTTAAAAGTTCATATTCTTTTGCCTCACAGTCCCATTTCCAGAATATAATTTTACAGACATACTTTATAATATAGATATACTATGTAGATATAGATATAATTTAAGTATGCAAAGGAATGTTCAAAGATGTTCCAATTTCACTTCATTCCCTATTTTTGCTATATATTTCTCCATAGCATTTATACTCTTCTAAGATGCTTTATGATCTATTTGTATGATCTATCTGTACAAACAGAATCATACCATTGGGTATGGTATGCTTCTGTTTGTATAAATGAAAATAAATGTAGTAAATATATATAAATACAAACATATGTATATGGACACATTTATACATATGTATGTATACATGCATAGATATGCACATATACTTCTGTGAGTGGATGAGTAGATAGGTAGATAGATAGCTACACTTATTTCTTTAAAGATCCTGATAACATGTGTGTTTGGACAGGGAGACTGGAGAAATAGGGGTCTGGGTTGGATAAAAACTTACTTTTAAAAATACACTTTACGGGCTTCACTGGTGGCGCAGT